>NW_024429216.1:3806670-4362255 GCF_017639785.1 Mesocricetus auratus | reverse complement strand
GCTATAGTCCTGAAAACAGCTTGGTATTTGCACAAAAATAGGCAGGTAGACCAATGAAACCGAATCGAAAGCCCTAATTTTAACCCACACACCTATGAACACTTGATTTTTGACAAAGAAGCTAAAACTGTACAGTGGAAAAAAGAAAGCATCTTCAACAAATGGTGCTGGCATAACTGGGTACTGGTATGCAGAAGACTGCAGATAGATCCATGTTTATCGCCTTGTACAAAACTTAAGTCCAAATGGATCAAAGATCTCAACATACATCCAGCCACACTGAAACTTTTAGAAGAGAAAGTGGGAGATACTCTTCAACGAGTTGGTACAGGAGACCACTTCCTAAACATAACACCAGTGGCACAGGCACTGAGATCAACAATTAACAAATGGGACCTTCTGAAACTAAAAAGCTTCTGTAAGGCAAAGGACACAATCAAAAAGACAAAAAGGCAGGCCACAGAATGGGAAAAGATATTCACTAACCCTACATCTGACAGAGGGCTAATCTCCAAAATTTACAAAGAACTCAAGAAACAAGTCTCCAAAACACCAAAGGATCCACTTGAAAGGTGGGGTACAGAGCTAAATAGAGAATTCTCAGTAGAGGAGGCTAAAATGGCCAAGAGACACTTAAGAAAGTGCTCATCATCCTTAGCCATCAGGGAAATGCAAATCAAAACAACTCTGAGATACCATCTTACTCCTGTCAGAATGCCTAGAATCAAAAACACCGAAGACAATTTATGCTGGAGAGGATGTGGAGAGAGAGGAACACTCCTCCACTGCTGGTGGGAATGCCGACTCATACAGCCTCTTTGGAAATCAGTATGGAGATTCCTCAGGAAAATGGGAATTAATCTACCACTAGACCCAGCAATTCCACTCTTAGGCATTTATCCAAATGAGACAGGTTCATACAACAAGGGCATCTGCTCCACTATGTTCATAGCAGCATTGTTTGTAATAGCCAGAACCTGGAAGCAACCTAGATGCCCCTCAACTGAAGAGTGGATAGAGAAAGTGTGGTACATTTACACAATGGAGTATTACTCAGCAGAAAAAAACAATGGAATCTTGAAATTCGCAGGGAAATGGATAGCACTGGAAGAAACCATCCTGAGTGAGGTAACCCAGTCGCAAAAAGACAAATATGGTATGTACTCACTCATATATGGATTTTAAATATGGATCAGGATAGTGCCAGTCTGCACTTCCACTGATAGAGAGTCTGGGAAACAGGAAAGAACCTAAAAGATATGCATATATGCATAGTACCCAAGAGAAGAGGATGGAGACTAGATCCTCTGAATGGATGGGGAACACGGCGAGGGGGGGGGTAGTGGGACCTGGGAAGAATAGAGGGGGTAAAGAGGAAGGGAGTTGGTCATGGGGGAACAGGAAGTTGAGGGGGTGGGGGTAGAATAGGGGAAGAGGGAATCATAGGATCAAAGACAGATCAGGCACCAGAGTGACATCAGGTATAACATCAATTGGCAAGCTAAGCAATAGTGGAAGGACCACCTCGAATGCCCATTCCTGATAATGAACTTGATGTCTATAACCATCCGGGAGCCTTCATCCTGTGACTGATGGAAGCAGAGGCAAACACACAACTAAGCACTGAACTGAACCCAAGGAACCCAGTGACAGAGAGAGAGGAGTGATGAGCAAATTGGCAAAGAATGGGCTGGCAAAACCAGCAGAGACAGCTGATCTGAACAGGGGAGTGCTCTTGGACCCCAGACCGACAGTGGGGAGGCCAGAATGGGACTGATCTGGACCCCCCAAATGTGAGTGTCAGTGAGAAGGCCTGGGCAACCTATGGGGCCCTGAGCTGTGGATCAGTGTCTATCCCTGGTATACAATCTGTCTTCATGTGCCTATAGCACAAAGAGAGATGCTCTCTCAGCCTGGACTCTTAGGGGAGTGCCTTGACCCTACCAAGAGTAAAATGATAGACTCTAGATATCCCCTATGTGGAAGGATTTGGCAATAGGGTGGGAGGGAGGGTGGAAGGGGAGTGCGGGAGGAGGGGAGGGAGAGGGAACTGGGATTGACATGTAAAACAAGCTATTTAAAATTAAAATAAAAAATGATAAAAAAAAAGAAATAAAACCTAAAAAAAAAAAAAGGGCCAGATCCCGAAGCCCAACATTGGTGACCGGAGCAACAAGAAAACGAAGCCCGTGGTGCCTGGCGGCTTCCGGAAGTACCCGGTTCACAACGCCAAGGAGCTGGACGTGCTGCTGGTGTGCAACAAATCTTAGAGTGCTGAGATTGCTGACCGCGTTTCCTCCAAGTACAGAGAAGCCATCGTGGAAAGAGCAGCACAGCTGGTCACCAGAACCGCCGATCCCAACTCCAGGCTTTGCAGCGAAGAAAATGAGCAGACGGCTGGTGTGCGTGTATTACTTGCGCTTGAATAAAATCACAAAACTGAAAAAAAAAAGAAACTTTCACCGGGCATTGGTGACACACGCCTTTAAACCCAGCACTCGGGAGGCAGAGGCAGGCGGATCCCTGTGAGTTCGAGACCAGCCTGGTCTATAGAGTGAGCTCCAGGATAGCCTCCAAAGCCACAGAGAAACCCTGCCTCAAAAAAGAAAAACAAAACAAAACAAAACAAAAAAACTTTTAAAAATTTAAGCTATAGAATATATTTTCCCTGATAGTTTCCATCTCAGTTTGGCCTAATACCTCTTTGATGTTTCTCTGTTCTCTTTTGAAATGGACACATTTAGCTCACATCATTGCATCTTGGGAAAACAAAACTTTCTGCCTGGAGTCTCAAAGGAAAATTTGATAGGGCCTTTTAGCAATTCTAGGATCTTTGAGCTTCTTGAAGATAGGCTAAGTGGGTTTTTGCTCTGAGGTAAGCCTTCAGAGTCCAGGGCAGAATGGTATGGTTTTTTGATATTAAAAGGTCTCAAAATCTAAAAAAAAAAAAAAAAAAAAAAAACCACTGCATACAGAGGTGAAATAGTCATCATATTCTCCCTGCCTGTGCTCTTTCTTTGCAGTGTAGACCCTCTGATCTTGAGTAATGCTGGAACACAAATGTAAAGATTTCTCACAGTCTTGACATTGGCAATGTTCTTCTCCAGTGTGCATGCTTTCATGTCTGTCTGGGTTTGATGAGTCAACAGAGGCATCCCTGTGACTCCTGCATGTGTAGTTATTAGAGGTTTCGGTAGTTTCACTTGTTGTATAAAGTGCACATGAGGAGAGGTCATGAAGCACTTTGCCAAGTTGACTGCACTGACAAGACTCCTTTTCAGTCTTCACATGCTGATGGACAGGGTCACTTATGCAATGGTTCTATAGACCATGTTGATATAATTCTCCAACATCACAACAATGTACAAAGCCCTCTGAGCAGAGTTCAGGCATTGCCACTCCTCGTTTGAGCAGTCCACAATCACATCCCTGAATGTCAGCAGACCCTGGGAGGTTCCAGGGTCGCCGGGCTGTGGTTCCCGCCACTGCACTGCTGATGTTGACTTTCCCAGGCCGCCCCTTGGGGCTCCAGTAGTTGAGGTGAATTTTCAAGTCACCCAGGTCTGCGGTACATGATTACCCAGCATGCAGGAGCACTTCCAGGGACCATTCATGCAGTGTCTCTTGGCTGGTTTTTATTGTGTGTAGTATATTGTATCTTGCTGAATTTTATTAATCACAGAAATGTGCCATTAAATTCAATTCTGTTTTAAATGTGTGTTACATATTTATTGAGATGGCCACTCCATGGTCCCGTTTTATCTACATTTTGAACACTGTGGCATTCACTAATGGTCTCAGGCTGCAATGCTCCCTAGACCCTGGGAGCAGGACTTGTGTTATAGATGGGTCAGTTGTGGCTGGATACTATACGATTACTTCATATCTGTATTTTGAATGGTTGACTTTTTCTGGAGTGGTCTCTATTTGTTTCAAAATGTTTGAGAGGTAATTGCTAAATTTTCTGGTGAGTATAAAGATTTAAATTGCAGTTAGTCATTCTACTGGTTTAGGAAAGTGGCAGCAATTCATTCTCCTAGGGTTCATGAACTCAGCAGCTTCAGGTCAATGGTTAGGTTTACAGTACCCAGGCAACAATTCCCTCCTATCTCCGAGACCTTACATCCAATTATGACTGTTTGGTTCACCTAAGATTTAAGAGTCACAGTTGCATCCATAGGGATGTCTGCCATGATTGTGTTATGTGACAACTATTCCTGAGGAGATGTGAACAAATGTTTCCTCACCCTAGGTAGGGGGAGATGACTAAAGTACAGGAATCACCAAAGGCTAGGTTGATTTGACAATGATTTCTCTTGGGAATATGCATCAAAGTATGGGTGAAAGGTTTTTTTAGAGGAGCACAAATCACTCAAATCCCAAAGATAGTTATGTCGCCTAAGCCTAGCTCATGACAGCTGAAAATCTGGAGTGCACTGCATAGCCCACAGGTAGTTCATGACAAGTTGGAGAATGTCCTGTAGCTGCAATTTCTTTGTGCAGCTCACAGATAAAGACACACAGACTTATTATTAATTATGAATGCTTGGCTTTAGCTTATGCTTGTCTCAACAACTCTTTTCAATTAACCTGTCTCTGTTCATCCGTGTTTTGCTTTTGGGGCTTTTTTAACTTCTGTATTTCCTCCACTTCTGAAATCTGTTTTTCTTCATTCTTCAGAGCCTAATTTCCTACTACTACATATTCTCCCTGCCCAGAAGTCCTAGCTATACATCCTCCCTTGCTATTGGCTGTTCAGCTTTTTATTAGACTGATCAAATAAGTGCCCAAGGCAGACAAATAAAACTACCACATATCTTTACATATTAAAAAATATTCTGCAACAGTGTCCTTTTGGTGTCTCAGGTGATTCCAACTTCTTCTAGGAATCTTGGCTGGTTTGGATGTCTCTGAGTGGTCCTTGCTTCTCCTGTGTGCTTGGGGAGTGAGTGACCATAGTGAATATGGTCAGTTTCAGCAACTTAAGGAGCTATTGAGACATCTGTTTACTGAGCTCAAGGACGTTACCTATAGGCTTGGAACTTTCACCTCTCCTTCAAATACCCAACTCTTCCATTCCTCTCCCCTTGTTTTGTGACACAGGGTCTCACTGTACGTCTCTGACATGCCTGGAACTGGATACTTAGACCTGTGGAAGACATCTTTACATAGTTAAATATTCCACAACAGTGTACTTTCCTGGTTCTCAGGTATTTCCTGCTGCTTCCAGGGAGCATGTATGTATACAGTTCTCACTGTATAGCTCTGGCTGCCCAGGAATAGGATATGTCAGGCAGGAAAGCCTCAAACTCAACAGAAATGGTCTTCGTATTGTGATGAAAGTCATGCACCCCCACTCTGGTCACCTCCCTTTCTAATTCCCGGTGGGCATCCTGCTGTCTCACCTCCCGTTTCACATTCTCTGCCATGAGTTTCCCTCAGGATAGAAGGTTTCCATCTGGAACAGTGGTTCTCAGCCTTCCTAACGCTGCGATACTGTTACCATTTCTCATGTTTTGGAGAACCCCAACCATAAAACTCATTTTGTTGCTGCTTCATAAGTGTCAATTTGCTGCTGTCCTGAATTATAACATAAATACCTTTGTTTTCTGATGGTCTTAGTTGACCCCCATCAAATTGTCATTTGTCCCCCCCAAAAGGCCAGAACCCATGAGTGAGAACTGTGTTACAGGAATGAGTATTTAAAAGCTAAGCATTGCTAAGATCAGTGATTTCACTACTGAGATTTCACAACTGAGTAGGACTGTTGACTGCTTTTCTCCCTCGGCATCTTGCATGGCACCTGTCAATACTTTGCAAACCAGTTCTCAGGAAGAAGGCATTCAGGTCAGACCCAGCTCCATTCCTCTAAATCCCATGTCCAAGTGTGTAGCATAGCGTGACTGTAATCCCTGGAGTCAGGCAGTGGAAACCAGAGGATCAGAAATTCAAGACTCATCAGTTTGATATGGGCCTGCAAGGGACTCTCTCAAACATCCATTCCAAGTTGTAACTTTTTAAATGCCCACTTAAAAAGTATTCTCGTGTCTTGAGAGATGACTAAGTGCATTTTTGCAGAAAAGAAGCAAAAGGAAAAAAAAGCAACTAATAGAAAGCAAACAGCTTCCTCTCCATCCATGGGATCAGGTAAATCATGGCCTGTATCTGGGCCTGTGTTCCAGTGCCTGGGGACTGACTGGGGACTGCCATTGAGTCTCACCTCCCAGGGGAGCCTACACCCAGATTCCTGGTCTTCTCCACCCAAGGAACCAGGCAATTGAGGGACTGTTTCTCGGCTGGCATTCCATTAACTGGGGACTGGCTGGGGACTGCCATTGAGCCTCCATTCCCTGCAGGACCCTACACACACCAGATTCCTGGCTGTCTTCTCCACCCATGGGACAAGGTAATTTGGGTCTTGTTTCTGGACCTGCATTCCAGTGCCTGGGAACCACCACTGAGGGTCCCCTCCAGAAAGGAACATACACACCCCAGAATCCTGGTCTTCTCCACATGTGGGACCAGGAAATTCGGGGGAATTCCTCTGCCTCACCCCCTCTCAGATTTCCTGGCCTGGGGACCACAGCCATGTTGACTCACCCCTGATGACCAAGTGATCAGGAGCCTGCAAAGAGAGCCAGTAACTTCTAACCACACTCAGGGCAAAGGACAGAGGACAGAGAGCAGAGGCCAGAGAGTATTGGATTTCCTTGCACCCACTGAAAGGGAAGCCTAGTCACCTAACCACCAGGAGAGGAAGAGGCTCTTTCAAACACACACTTGAAGAACTGATACGAAAGAGAAAATATAAGAACACACTCAGCGACAGAAACACAAACATGACAGAGATTCTACAATAGCAAGACCTGAATGCCACAATGCAGATGAAGCAGAAGGGAATGACCTTAAAAACAACTTCAAGAAAATGATAGAGGCCCTCAAAGAGGATATGAGAAATTCCATTAAAGAAATGGAAGATAAAACAAAGGAAAAATCCAGCAAATGCAAGAAAGCGAGGAAAACAGAAACCATCTTTCTGCTGCATACAAGAAACACACCTCACCCTCAAAGACAGACATTACCTGAGAGTTAAAGGTTGGAAAAAATTTTTCAATCAAATGGACCCAATAAACAAGCAGGGGTAGCAATCCTAATATGTAACAAATTAGACTTTAAAATAAAATCAATCAAAAGAGATGAAGGAGGTCATTACATACTCATCACAGGCAAATCCACCAAGATTAAGTGTCTATCCTGAACATCTATGCCCCGAATACAAAGGCATCCACATTCGTAAAACAAACATTACTAAAATTTAAATGACATATAAAGCCCCACACTCTTTATAGTGGGAGATTTCAACACACCACTCTCACCACTAGACAGGAATACCAGACAGAAACTCAACAAAGAAGCAAAGGGTCTAATAGACATAATGACCTAACTGGGATTAACAGACATCTATAGAACATTTCATGCACATAAAAAAGAATAAACCTTCTTCTCACCATCACATGAAACCTTCTCAAAAATCGACCACATACTTGGCAACATATCCAACCTCAGCAGCTTCAAAAAAATGGAATAACTCCATGCATCTTATCAGACCACCATGATTTAAAGTTAGAATTCAACAATACAAATTGCAGAAAACCTACAAACCCATGGAAATTGAATAATGTTCAACTGCAACATTCCTAAGTCAAAGAAGAAATAAAAAAAGAAATCACTAGAGTTCACACTGGTGCCCGATCTGTCTTCTAACCTATGATTCCCTCTTTCCCCTATTCTACCACTCTATTCAGTGTTCCTGTTCCCCCATGACCTACTCTCTCTTCCTCTTCTCCCCCTCTCTTCTTCCCAGCTCCCACTCCCCCCCACCCCTTGCCGTTTTCCCCATATATTCAGAGGATCTTGCCTCATTCCTCTTCTCTTGGGTACTATGCATATCTTTTAGGTTCTTTCCTGTTTCCCAGACTCTCTGTCAGTGGAAGTACAGACTGGCACTCTCCTGATCCATGTTTAAAATCCATATATGAGTGAGTATATACCAAGTTTGTCTTTTTGTGACTGGGTAACCTCAAGCAGGATGGTTTCCTCCATTGCTATCCATTTACCTGTGAATTTCAAGATTACATTATTTTTTTCTGCTGAATAATACTCCATTTTGTAATTGTACAACATTTTCTCTATCCACTGTTCAGTTGAGGAGCATCTAGGTTGCTTCCAGGTTCTGGCTATTACAAATAATGCTGCTATGAACATAGTGGAGCAGACACTCTTTTTGTATGAATTTGCCTCCTTTGGATATATGCCTAAGAGTGGAATTGCTGGGTCTTGTGGTAGATTGATTCCCATTTTCCTGAGGAATCTCCATACTGCTTTCCAAAGTGGCTGTACGAGTTGGCACTCCCACCTGCAGTGGAGGAGTGTTCCCCTCTCCCCACATCCTCTCCAGCATAGATTGTCTTCAGTGATTTTGATTTTAGCCATTCTGACAGGAGTAAGATGGTATCTCAATGTTGTTTTGATTTGCATTTTGCTGATGGCTAAGGATGTTGAGCACTTTCTTAAGTGTATCTTTAGCCATTTTAGCCTCCTCTATTAAGAATTCTCTATTTAGTTCTGCACCCCACCTTTTAATTGGATCCTTTGGTGTTTTGGAGACTTGCTTCTTGAGTTCTTTGTAAATTTTGGAGATTAGCACTCTGTCAGATGTGGGGTCAGTGAATATCTTTTCCCATTCTGTGGACTGCCTTTCTGTCTTGTTGACTGTGTCCTTTGCCTTACAGAAGCTTTTTAGTTTCAGGAGGTCCCATTTGTTAACTGTCAATCTCAGTGTCTGTGCCACTGGTGTTATGTTCAGGAAGTGGTCTCCTGTAACAACCCATTCAAGAGGATCTCCCATTTTCTCTTCTAAAAGTTTCAGTATGGCTGGATTTATGTTGAGATCTTTGATCCATTTGGACTTAAGTTTTGTACAAGGTGATAAACATGGTTCTATCTGCAGTCTTCTGCATACCAGTACCCAGTTATGCCAGCGCCATTTGTTGAAGATGCTTTCTTTTTTCCATTGTATAGTTTTAGCTACTTTTTCAAACATCAAGTGTTCATAGGTGTGTGGGTTAAAATCAGGCTTTTCAACTCAGTTCGATTGGTGTACCTGCCTATTTTTGTGCAAATACCAAGCTGTTTTCAGGACTATAGCTCTATAATAGAGCTTGAAATCAGGTATGGTGATGCCTCCTGAAGTTCCTTTATTGTATAGGGTTGTTTTGGCTATCCTGGGCCTTTTGTTTTTCCATATAAAGTTGATTAATGTTCTTTCCAGGTCCTTGAAGAATTGTGCCGGAATTTTGATAGGGATTGCATTGAATCTGTAGACTGCTTTTGGCAAGATTGACATTTTTATTATGTTGATCCTACCAATCCAAGAGCATGGGAGGTCTTTCCATTTACTGGTGTCCTCTTTGATTTCTTTCTTTAAAGACTCAAAGTTCTTGATATACAGGTCTTTCACTTCTTTGGTTAACATTATCCCCAGATATTTGAGGCTGTTTATGGCTATTGTAAATGGTGATGTTTCTCTGATTTCTTTCTCAGTCACTTCTTCATTTGAATATATTAGGGCCACTGATCTTTTTGAGTTTACCTTGTACCCTGCCACATTGTTGAAGGTGTGGAGAGACCACCTCGAATGCCCATTCCTGATAATGCACTTGATGTCTATAACCATCCAGGAACCTTCATCCAGTGACTGATGGAAGCAGAGGCAAACACCCACAGTTAAACACTGAACTGAACCCAAGGAACCCAGTGACAGAGAGAGAGGAGGGATGAGCAAATTGGCAAAGAATGGGCTGGCAAAACCAGCAGAGACTCCTGATCTGAACAGGGGAGAGTTCTTGGACCCCAGACCCACAACTGGGAGGCAAGCATGGGACTGATCCAGACCCCCGAATGTGAGTGTCAGTGAGGAGGCCTGGGGAACCTATGGGGCCCTGAGCAGTGGATCAGTGTTTATCCCTGGAATACAAACAAACATAGTGTGTCCATAGCACAAAGAGGGATGCTCTCTCAGCCTGGACTCTTAGGGGAGGGCCTGGACCCTTCCCTGAGTGAAATGACAGACTCTAGATATCCCTTATATGGAAGGAATTGACAATAGGGTGGGAGGCTGGGGGGGATGATAGGAGGTGGGGGAGGAGGAGAGGAAGAGGGAACTGGGATTGACATGTAAAACAAGCTATTTAAAATTAAAATAAAAAAGAAACCAAAGACTTCCTAGAATTCAATTAGAATGAAAACACAACATACCCAAAACTATGGGACACTTTGAAAGCAGTGCTATGGGGGAAGTTCATAGCACTTATAGCCCACATGAAGAAACTGGAGAATAGTTATACTAGAGAGTTAACAGCACACCTGAAAGCTCTAGAACACAAATAAGCAAACTCCCCCAGGAGGAGTAGATGCCAGGAAATAATCAAGAAAATCAATGGCCCTACTACATACAGATGATAAGAGGGCTGAGAAAGAAATCAGAGAAAAATAAAATGGCTGTTAGTTTGCTGTATATAGCTTTTTCATGTTTAGGTATGTTCCTGTTATCCCAGATCTCTCCAAGACCTTTATCATGAAGGGATGTTGGATTTTGTCAAAGGCTTTTTCAGCATCTAGTGAGGTGATCATGTGATTTTTGTTTCTCAGCTTTTTTATATGGTGGATTACATTGATGAGACATAGGTTGGGGACACCTCAGATTGCCTACCACAGGTTCCCTACAATCCTTTTGTTTGTTTTTTTTTCAAGACAGGGTTTCTCTGGGTAGCTTTGGAGCCTGTCCTGGCACTCTGTAGACCAGGCTGGCCTCAAACTCACAGATCCAACTGCCTCTGTCTCCCGAGTGCTGGGATTAAAGGCCTGGGCCAACATCACCCAGCTTCCAGCTTCCCTTCAATCTTTAATGGTGACAGAAACACCAGAAAATGAAAAGACATTTTGGATTTTTATACTCTGGGTGAGCTTCTTTTCTATTGCCAGCCTTCCTGGACTGACAAACTTGTATTCACATAGGAGTTGTTAGTATGTTTATTCCACTGTTTAGAGGCTCAAGAAACAGAATGACAGGTAGAGAGAAAGATGGGGCACTAGTGTCATCCCTACTGCATAGGAAGTCTGAAACAACCTTGCTAATGTTCGTTGAGTATAATCTGTGGATTGTGGAGCTATTCTATCCATTTCCCAACAACTAGATTCTCCAATGTGCATCCATGTCCACCAGTGCCTAGGGATTTCCTAATAGAGCCAGCAAATCTGGGGCTGGAGAGATGGCTTAGTGGCTAAGAACACTAACCGTTCTTCCATAGGTCCTGACTTCAATTCCCAACAAGTATATGATTGCTTACAACCATCTGTAAGGAGATCTGGTGCCCTCTTCTGGCCTGTGGGATACATGAAGACAGAACACTGTATACATGAATAAATAAATCTTGTTGTTGTTTTTTCAAGAAGTTTCTCTGTGGCTTTGGATGCTGTCTTGGAACTAAGTGGCCTCAAACTCACAGAGATCTGCCTGCCTCTGCCTCCCTAGGGCTGGGATTAAAGGCGTGTGGGACCAATGCCTGGCTAAATCAATTTATCTTAAAGAGAAAGATCCAACAAATCCACATAAAGTAAGCCCCATATGCAAACAGATTCCTACTGCATTCATATGCATATTAGGTTTTCAGATGACTCAAGATCCTACCAGGAAGGTAAGTCTGAAGTGACACCATAGTCCACTCAGGAATTCCAGTGCATTCAAAGGTTCAAAACCAACTATTCTATGTAACTACCTTATTCTCCAAATGTCTCAATGCCCCCTACTTCATCCAGGAAAGCCAATGTATCAATCTCTATGGGTACACTGTCCCCAAAGCACCCAAGGTCTATACATGTCCCATGACCATCAGCAAACCCGTGTCTCAATTCATTCAGTTCCCCCAGCACTGGGAACCTGATAATTGAATCCTAGTCACCTTAAGGTCCTCAGTGAGTTCTGGTTATGTGGGTACCCTAGGACCTATGGTGTCATCACATGAATATGATGACCAACATTTTCACTCTGAAGCTCCACAACAGTAATGGAAGGAATGGATTGTGTACTCAAACAACAAAAGCCTCTGCTCATAGAATATTTGGTCTGGGCTTGTACCCAGGTGTGAATCAAAATGGGGAACTAACCTTAATTACTATGAGATCCAGGTTTGTCTCTGTCTTGTCCCTCTCTGCAGCAGTCAGATCAGTCATGGTCCCAGTACATTAATGAGACTCCTACAGCCTTAGGGATTCCTCAATGTTTAATGCAGCTTGGGACATTTGTGAAAGATGAACCTTTGTGTATGCGTGGCTGGACCCAGTTATTCTGTGTCAACATGGGGACCACCATGGAGCCATATTTTCATATGCTAACTGGAGATTCTCTAGCCTTGTTGTATCATGTCACACCCATCCCACTGACCTACCTACTTCATGTATGTACAGCCCCACACATCTGTGTGTGTTTGGGAGTAGTTGCCAGAACCGAGATTTCCATCCAGCATGCTCACCTTGAAAGACCCTTAAATCTTTCTCTCAGAACCCTCACCCCAAAAACCACCAGGGAGCTGAAGTTCATTGCAAAATGCAAGAGGATTTTTAGTAAGCCAGCGCACCGGGGTTCAGTAGCCTTGGGAAGCAGTGAACCCTGAGCAGAAGTTACAGCGAGTTTTTAAAACCTGAAACTGCAAACAGGTGGTGGGGATACAAGGGGAGTTTGGAAATCGATGCCAGACCTTCTTGCAAACATGCATGCTAGTGGCTGTGTGGATGACTGGCCCCTTACGTGTCTTAGGCAACGTCTGTGTCCTGGCTGAACTTTGTGACAAGCCTGGAACCTTGGGATCTGGGGAATTCTCCCAAGTCCTTGAGGACTAAGGTCTGGGAAATATTTTCAAGTCCTTGATGAACACCAGGGGAGGATGTCTATCTTTAAGTACAGCTGCTCTTGTCTGAGGATGGACAGCTTAGTAAAATTTTCAACAACTGGGGGGGGACTCTTCAAACTATGTACACAGGTCTTTCTATAACATCTTTTATTATCTTTCTAGATTAGTTTAAACAATGAATGTTCTAAGTACAAATGGAACAATCTCCAGAATATTCCAGAAGGACAGCCAAAGATAAATAGCAACTCTAAAGAAGTTTTCAGGTCAACCCATTCCTGTGGTCACCTATTTGTTATTACCTCTAACAATGTAGAGTTCATATCTCCACGCAGATACTCTGGAGTCTGTTTTCTCAAACTGAACTCTAGTCTAGAAACTTTCCCCCATGATGATCATGGAGGAAGGGTGCAAAGTGTAGTCCAAATGAGGACCTACTAGATGCTTAAACCACAGCTAGAGTTGTAGACAATGGTCAGAACACTTGGTGAAACCCAGACTGACCCAGCAGTTATCTTTAGTGGAAGCTGCATCTAGTTCACCCCAGAGTTGAACCCCAAGGAAAAGTGATGCAAGATCCTTATATTGAACTTCCGAGCAACTCTGATAATGGATTTTTGAGGATCTGGGCAAATTGACGGACTTAGACTTGGAGTTACATCCTGACTCCAGAGTACCTCTCAGCCTGAACAATCAGAGGAAGCCTATCTATCAATGCTTCTGCCAGTTCAGAGTCTGAGAATTCTATTACCTACTCATCTTCAGCTTGGAAACTTTCCCTCATGTTGATCAGGCTTGTGAGGTTTCACTGCTTTCTCTCCAAGAAGAGGTTGTGGATGGACAACGCCCACAGCAGCAGCAACTGCCAACCCTTAGCTGTTGAAGCCATAATTGAGGCAACAGGTGCAGCCTCAACCCAAGCTCCAGTTTCCACATCAGCTGCAGCCTGAGGCCCAAAGGATGCTCAAAGCTCAGGTCCATCTCATGAGGAGCTTTGCCTAAGACTCCATCAAGAATGGCTCACTTTCATAGACATGATGATAAATCCTCACCATACCCAGTCCCATGTATCACTATAATGAGAACCATTGGAATATCATGGAAGAGTTGGCCTTGCATAAAAGGGCCAGGATATTGCAGAATCTGAGGTAATATGGTAATGGGTCCTCCTGTGTCCTAAGGACCACAGGTCACATGCTGGTGTTGGTGCATAGAGTTCAGCAGCTCAGTTAAGCTTGTGCTTGACTGCCAACTGAAATGTGCTATGCCCGAAGTTTTATGTTCCCTTTTCAACAGAGGAGCTGTGCTGAAGATCCTAGAACTCCTCCCTTCCCCTCCCTGAATGTAATGGTTATAGGCACATGCCACCAAAGCTCTCAGATAATTTCCCTTTTTTTTGAAACTGTGATTAAATCATGTTGCCAAGGCTTACAATGAATTTTCTGGGAACTGCTTGCCTTTGTCACCTGATGTTGGGATTCTAACTGGTAACAGAGTTTGGACAGCAATGGGAAAGAAATTACACATAGAAATCCTGGGTAATAGGGGCAATGACTGTAGCAGCCAGAGGATTCTAGGACACCATAAATTATATATATGTAGTTTCTCAAAGAGTGTTGTATAGTTATATTTCATGTTGTTATGCATGTAGTTTCTCATAGAGTGTTTTATGGTTAAGTTTCCTGAAGTTATGTATGTAGGTGCTCAGTGTCTGTTGTAAAGTTACTTTTCATAAAGTTATGTGTGTAGTTTCTCATAGAGTGTTTATATAGTTAGTTTTCATGAAGTTTTCCTGTAGGTACTCAGAGAATGTTGTAGGGTTATTTTTTGTGAACTCTTGCATGAAGGTACGTACTTTCTCATAGAGTGTTTTATAATTAGTTTTCATGAAATTATGCTTGGAGTTTCTCATACAGTGTTGTATAGTTAGTTTTCAGGAGTTTTCACACCTAGTTTCTCATAGTGTGTACTATAGTTCGATTTCATGAAGTTCCGCATAAAGATTATTATAGTTGTAAAGTTAGTTTTCATGAAGTTGTAGATGTAGTTACTCACAGAGTGTTGTTTAGTCAGTTTTCTAGAAGTTAAGCAGGTAGTTTCTCATATACTGTTGTATATTTAGGTTTCATGAAGGAGTTTCTCAGGAAGTGTTGTATAGTTAGTTTTTATGAGGTGATGCATGTAGTTTCTCATAGAGAGTTGGGTAGTTACTTTTCATGAAGTTATGAATGTACATTCTCATATAGTGTTGTAAAGCTAGTTTTCGTGAAGTTTTGTATGTATTCTTCTCAGGGAGTGTTGTATAGTTAGCTTTCAATCAGTTTTGCACATAGTATCTCATAGAGTATTGTATAGTTTCCATTATGTTATGCACAACATTTCTCATAGACTGTAGTATAATTAGGTTTCTTGAAGTTATGCATGTAGTTTCTCATATAGTTTTGTATAGTTAGTTTTCAAGAAGTAATTCAAGTAGTTTCTCAAAGAGTATTGTTCAGTTAGTTTTCTTGATGTTAGGCATGTAGTTTTCCAGTGAGTGTTTTATAGTTAGTTTTTATGAAATTACGCATGTAGTTTCTCATAGAGTGTTGTATAGTTAGTTTTCATGGTTATGCATGCAGTTTATCACAGTGTTGTATAGTAAGTTTTCATGAAGTTACAGAAGAAGTTTTTGTTGTATAATTAGTTTTCAAGATGTAATGCATGTTGCTTCTCATAGAGTGTACTATAGTTTGTTTCTGTGAAGTTTTGCATGTAGGTGCTCAGCAGGTGTTGTAAAGTTAGTTTTCATGAAGTTACGCAGGTAGTTTCTCATAGAGTGGTGTAAAGTTAGTTTTGTGAAATTATGCATGTAATTTTTCATAGTGTTTTATAATTAGTTTTCATGAGATTATGCTGGAATTTCTCATACTTTGTTGTAGAGTTAGTTTTCAAGAAATACTTCATGTAGTTTCTCGTATAGTATTGTGCAGTTTGTTTTCTTGAAGTCAGGCATGTAGTTTTCCAGCGAGTGTTTTATGGTTAGTTGTTATGAATTAAACTAGTTTCTCACAGAGTGCTGTATAGTTAGGTTTCATGGAGTTTTGCAGGTAGGTTCTCAGCAAGTGTTGCATTGTTATTTTTCATGAAGTTATGCATGATGTTTCTCATAGACAGTTGTATAGCTAGTTTTCAGGAAGTTTTGCGTGTAGGTGCTCAGCAGGTGTTGTAAAGTTAGTTTTCATGAAGTTCCACAGGTAGCTTCTCATAGAGTGTTGTAAAGTTAGTTTTCGTGAAATTATGCATGTAATTCATAGAGTGTTTTATAATTAGTTTTCATGAAATTATTCTTGGAGTTTCTTATACTGTGTTGTATAGTTAGTTTTCAAGAAATAATTCATGTAGTTTCTCATAGAGTATTGTGCAGTTAGTTTTCTTGAAGTCAGATTTGTAGTTTTCCAGCAAGTGTTTTATGGTTAGTTTTTATGAAATTATGCACATAGTTTCTCATAGACTGTTGTATAATTAGATTTCATGAAGTTATGCATGTAGTTTTTGATAGGGTGTTTTATAATTAGTTTTCATGAAATTATGCTTGGAGTTTCTCATCCTGTGTTGTAGATTTAGTTTATAAGAAGTAATTCATGTAGTTTCACATACAGTTAGTGAAGTTAGTTTTCTTTAAGTCAGGGATGTAGTTTTCCACCGAGTGTCTTATGGTTAGGTTTTATGATATTATGCACCTAGTTTCTCATAGAGTGTTGTATAGTTGGTTTCGTGGAGTTTTGCATATTGGTTCTCAGCAAGTGTTGCATAGTTTTCATGAAGTTATGCATGGCGTTTCTCATAGACAGTTGTATAGTTAGTTTTCATGAAGTTTTGCATGTAGATGCTCAGCAGGTATTGTATGAGTATTTTTCCTCAACTCTGGTTATACAGGTTCTCAGACTGTGTTATATAGTTATTTTCATGAAGTTGTTCATGGAGCTTCTCAGAGAATCTTGTATAATTAATTTCGTGAGCATATGCATGTAGGTGCGCAATGAGTGTTGAATAGTTATTTTTCATGAAGTTTTTATGCTGGTGTTCAGCGAGTTTTGTAGAGTTAGTTTTAGGGACATTTTCCGTGAAGGTGATCAGGGGTTAAGATTGTTTGTTGTTCAAAAAAAATCCAAAAACAAAAAAAAAGCCTAATGTTGTTGGTGCAAGTCTTTAATCCCAGCACTGGGGAGGCAGAGGCAGGTAAACCTCTGTGAGTTTGAGGACAGAGCAAGGTCTAGGACAGTCTTCAAAACAATACAGAGAAGCCCTGTCAAAAAAAAGTTTGTTTGCTGTTCTTCCAGTGGACCTGAGTTCAATACCCAACACCCAGGTTGGGGAGCACACAACCATTTTTTTTCATTTTTTAAAATTTTTCTGATTTTGAGAGGAGCCAGGGAGACCAGGGGACCAGTTGTTCCAGCGGGTCCAGTTAAAACAAACAGTGAATCTGGGCCTGTGTTCCAGTGCCTTGGGATCACCTGGGAACTGCACAGAGCTTCCAATCCCAGTGGGAGCCAAGCACCCCAGATTCCAGTTTTCCTCTCCGACCAATGAGACCAGGAAACCAGAGGAACCAGGGAGACCAGGGGACTGGCTGTTCTGGCGGGTCCAGGGACCAGAACAAGGACAAGGAATAGAAGAACTACCAGATTATTGGACTTGCTAGCACCCACCAAAAGAAACTCTGGTCCTGTAACCACCAGACCAGTAAGGGGCTCTTTCTGCACCCACTAGAAGAAGAGATGGGAGAGACAATACAAAAACACAGCAACAGAAAAACAAATATGAAACCACCAGATTCTAGAGACTCCACACTAGCAAGACTCCAACATTCCAATGCAAATGAAGCAGAAGAGAATGACCTTAAAACCACTTTAAAGAAAATGATAGAGGCCCTAAAAGAGGATATAGGACAATCCATCAAAGAAATGGAAGAAAAAACAAATCAAAAAAAGCAAGATATGGAAGAAAAAACAAATCAAAAAATGCAAGAAATATAAGACAAAACAAACCAAACAAGGCAGGAAATGGGAGAAGAAACAAAGCAAAAAAATGCAAGATATGGAAGAGAAAACAAAACAAAAAATGAAAGAAATGAAAGAAGAAACAAACCAAAAAAAGGCAGAAATGGAAGAAAAAACAAACCAAAAAATACAAGAACTGGAAGAAAAAGCAAACCAAAATATGCAAGTAATGGAAGAAAAAGAAAACCAAAATAAGCAAGAACTGGAAGAAAAAGAAAACCAAAAAATGCAAGAAAAGGAAGAAAGGACAAATTAAAAATTCATAAAATGCAACAAATGGATGAAAAGATAAACCAAAAATTGCAAGAAACAATGCAAACAGTGCAAGGGTTGAAAGCTGACATGGAGATAATAAAAGAACACAGTCTGAAGGAATGCTGGAAATAGAAAAAAAAATGGGGAAATGGTCAGGTATTACCGATACAAGCATTACCAATAGAATACAAGAGATGGAAGAGAGAATCTCAGGTGTTGAAGATACACTAGGAGAAATGGATTCATCAACCAAAGAAAATCTTAAGTCCAACAAATCCTTAACACAAAACATCCAGGAAATATGGGACACCATGAAAAGACCAAACCTAAGAATAATAGGCATAGAAGAAGGAGAAGAAAACCACCTCAAAGGGGCAGAAAACATATTCAACTTTCCCAACCTTAAGAAAGACATGCCAATGAAGGTATAAGAAGCTTAAAGAACACCAAATAGAATGGACCATAAAAAAGGCCCCTTGCCACATGCTAATCAAGATCCCAAATATACAGAATAAAGAAAGAATATTAAGAGCAGCTAAGGAAAAAGGCCAAGTAACATATAAAGGCAGACCTATCAGAATTATACCTGACTTCTCCATGGAAACTCTGAAAGCCAGAAGGTCCTGGATAGATATTCTACCAACGCTAAGAGACCATGGATGCCAGCCCAGACTACTATACCCGGCAAAGCTCTCAATCACTATAGATGGAGAAAACAAGATATTCCATGAAAAAAGTAGATTCATGCAATACGTTTCCACTAACTCAGCCCTACAGAAAGTTTTGGAAGGAAAACTCCAACCCAAGTAAGTTAACTACAACCAGTAAAACATAGGTATTAGAGAATCCCTCTCTACCAACAGCCAAAAGAATAAAGGGGTGAAATTCCACACATAATTCCACCAACAACAACCATTCCAAATCAAAGAAGAATGACCAATCAATGGTCATTAATATCCCTCAATATTAATGGCCTTAACTCACCCATAAAAAGACACAGGCTAGCAGATTGGATTCGAAGACAGAAACCATCCTTCTGCTGCATACAAGAAACACACCTCACCCTCAAAGACAGACATTACCTGAGAGTTAAAGGTTGGGAAAAAGTTTTCCAATCAAATGGACCCAAGAAACAAGCAGGGGTAGCAACCCTAATATCTAACAAATTAGATTTTAAAATAAAATCAATCAAAAGAGATGAAGGAGGTCATTACATACTCATCACAAGCAAAATCCACCAAGATTAAGTGTCTATCCTGAACATCTATGCTCCAAATACAAAGGCATCCACATTGGTAAAGCAAACATTACTAAAACTTAAATGACATATAAAGCCACACACACTTATAGTGAGAGATTTCAACACACCACTCTCATCACTAGACAGGAATACCAGACAGAAACTCAACAAAGAAGCAAAGGGTCTAATAGACATAATGACCCAACTGGGATTAACAGACATTGACAGAACATTTCATCCACATAAAAAAGAATACACGTTCTTCTCACCACCACATGGAACCGTCTCAAAAATCGACCACATACTTGGCAACATATCCAACCTCAGCAGCATCAAAAAAATTGGAATAATTCCATGCATCTCATCAGACCACTGTTAAGAGAAGCTTTCCTTGAGAAGGAGCCGTTCCGCCAGCCTGGTTCCAGAGCCGCTTTCCCGCCAGCCTGGTTCTAGAGCCGTATCAGTCCCAAATAAACACACAGGAGGCTATATGAATTATGAAGCTGTTGGCCTTGCTTGTTTCTTGCTGGCTAGCTCTGACTTATGTAATTACCCCATAATTGTTAATCTAAGTATGTCTCTTACCAGAGAATAGTTCCAGGATCCTATCCCATGGCGTTACATCTCGAACTCTCTTGTGTTTCTCCTTCCCAGAATCCTCCTCGACTCCTAGTCCCTCGTATCTAGGTTTCCTATTGGCCAGACAGTGCTTTATTGACAAATAACAGGCAAATAACAGGACTTCCCTAACAGACCACCATGCTTTAAAATTAGAATTCAACAACAACACAAATTGCAGAAAACTTAAAACTCGTGGAAATTGAATAATGCACAACTGCACCATTCCTGCGTCAAAGAAGAAATAAAAAAGAAATTAAAGACTTCCTAGAATTCAATGAGAATGAAGACACAACATACCCAAACCTAAGGGACACTTTGAAAGCAGTGCTACGGGGGAAGTTCATAGCACTAAGTGCCCACATGAACAAACTGGAGAATAGTTATACTAGAAATTAACAGCACAGCCGAAAGCTCTAGAATACAAAGAAGCAATCTCCCCCAGGAGGAGTAGACACCAGGAAATAATCAAATTGAGGGCTGAAATCAATGAAGTGGAAACTAGGAAAATAATACAAAGAATCTATGCAACGAAGAGTTGGTTCTTTGAGAAAATCAACAAGAGAGACAAACCTTTGTCCAAACTTACCAAACAGCAGAGAGTGAACATGCAAATTAACAAAATCAGAAATGAAAATGGGACATAACAATGGACTCTGAGGAAATTCAGAAAATCATCAGGTCATACTTTGAAAATGTGTACTCCACAAAATTCAAAAATTTAAAGGAAATGGACAACTTCCTGGATAGCTATCACTTGCCAAAATTAAATCAAGAACAGATAAGCAATTTAAATAGACCTATAACCCCTATGGAAATAGAAGCAGTCATCAAAAGTCTCCCAACCAAAAAAAAGCCCAGGTCCAGATGGCCTCAGTGAAGAATTCTACCAGAAATTCAAAGAACAGCTTATACCAATTCTTCTCAAAGTATTCCACACAATAGAAGCAGAAGGGTCTTTGCCAAACTCTTTCTATGAGGCTTCAATAACCTTGACCCCCAAGCCACACAAAGTCACAAGTAAGAAAGAGAACTTCACACCAATATCCCTCAAGAATATTGATGCAAAAATACTCAATAAAATACTGGCAAATTGGATCCAAGAACACATCAAAACAACCATTCACCACCATCAAGTAGGTTTCATCCCAGGGATGCATGGATGTTTCAACATACGAAAGTCCATCATCGTAATCCACCATATAAGCAAGTTGAAAAACAAAAATCACATGATCATCTCACTAGATGCTGGAAGAGCCTTTGACAATATCCAACACCCCTTCAAGACAAAGGCCTTGGAGAGATCTGAGGTAACAGGAACATACTTAAACATAATAAAAGCTATATACAGTAAACCAACAGCTAACATCAAACTCAATGGACAGAAACTCAAAGCAATTCCTCTAAAATCAGGAACAAAACAAGGCTGTCAATTCTCTCCATACCTTTTCAACATTGTACTTGAAGTTCTAGCAATTGCCGTATGATAACAAAAGGGGATCAAGGGGATACAAATTGGGAAGGAAGAGGTCAAATTTTCACTGTTTGCAGATGATATGATAGTTTACATAAATGACCCAAAGAACTGTACCAGGGAATTCTTACAGCTGATTAACACTTTCAGCAAAGTGGCAGGCTACAAGATCAAATCAAGAAAATCAGTAGCCCTACTATATACAGATGATAAAAGGGCTGAGAAACACATCAGAGAAACATCACCCTTTACAGTTGCCACAAACAACATAAAATACCTTGGGGTAACGCTAACCAAACAAGTGAAAGACCTGTATGGCAAGAACTTTGAATCTTTAAAGAAAGAATTTAAAGAAGCCCTCAGAAAATGGAAAGATCTCCCATGCTCTTGGATAGGTAGGAAATGGCAATCCTGCCAAAAGCAATCTACAGATTCAATGCAATCCCCATTAAAATCCCAGCACAATTCTTCACAGACCTTGAAAGAACAACAATCAATTTTGTATGGAAAATCAAAAGTCCCAGTTTAGCCAAAACAACCTGTTCAACAAGGCAACGTCTGGAAGCATCACCACTCCTGACATCAAGCTCTATTATAGAGCTATAGTCCTAAAAACAGCTTGGTATTGGCACAAAAATAGACAGTTAGACCAATGGAATCGAATTGAAAACCCTGATATTAACCCCCACACATATGAACATCTGCTCTTTTACAAAGAATCTAAAAATATACAATGGAATAAAGAAAGCATCTTCAACAAATGCTGCTGGCATAACTGGAGGCTGGCATGTAGGAGAATGCAGATTGATCGACATGCACAAAACTTAAGTCCAAATGGATCAAAGACCTCAACATAAATCCAGCCACACTGAACCTCTTAGAAGAGAAAGTGGAGGGTACCTTTGAACGAATTGGTACAGGAGACAACTTCCTGAATATAACACCACTAGCACAGGCAATGAGATCAACAATTAATAAATGGGACCTCCTGAAACTGAGAAGCCTCTGTAAGGCAAAGGACACAGTCAGCAAGACAAAAAGGCAGCACACAGAATGGGAAAAAAATATTCACTCACCCCACAGAGGACAGAGGGTTGATCTCCAAAATTTACAAAGAACTCCAGAAGCAAGTCTCCAGAACACCAAAGAATCCAATTAAAAAGGGGGCTGCAGAACTAAATAGAGAATTTTCAATAGAGGAGTCTAAAATGGCTAAGAGGCACTTGAGAAAGTGCTCAACATCCTTAGCCATCCAGGAAATGCAAATCAAAACAACTCTGAGATGCCATCTCGCTCTTGTCAGAATGGCTAAAATCAAAAACACCAACGATGGTTTATGCTGGAAATGATGTGGTGAAAGGGGAACACTCCTCCATTGCTGGTGGGAGTTCCAACTGGTTCATCCACTTTGGAAATCAGTATGGAGATTCCTCAGAAAAATGGGAATAAGCCTACCACAAGACCCAGCAACTCCACCCTTAGGCATATATCCAAAAGATGCCCATTCATACAACAAGGATGTTTGTTCCACTATGTTCACAGCAGCATTATTTGTAATAGCCAGAAATTGGAAGCAACCTAGATGTCCCTCACCCGAAGAGTGGATAGAGAAAATGTGGTACATTTACACAATGGAGTACTATTCAGCAGAAAAAAACAATGGAATCCTGAGATTTGCAGACAAATGGATGACACTAGAAGAAACCATCCTGAGTGAGGTAATGCAGTCACAAAAAGAGAAACATGGCATGTACTTTCTCATATATGGATTTTAGACATAGATCTGGGGAGTGCCAGCCTACAATCCCATGGCCAGAGAGTCTGGGAAACAGAACCTTCATTCAGTGGCTGATGGAAGAAGAGGCAGACTCCCTCGGTTAAGTACTGAGCTGAACTCAAGAAAGCCAGTAACAGAGAGGGAGGACTTATGACCACAGGAGTTAAGACTGGGCTTGTTTAACCCCAGAAAGAGCTGACCTGACAAGGGTTAACTCTTGAATCCCAGGCTGATGCCTGGGAATACAACATGGGACTGATCAAGACCCCCTGAATGGGGGTGTCAGTGAGGAGGCCTAGGTAATCTATTGAGCCTTGGGCAGTAGATCAGTATTCATCCAGAGTATACACATGGACTTTGGACTCCCATCCAACAATGTGAGATGAACTCTCACCCTGAACTCTTGGGGGGGAGGGTCTAGGCCCTGCTCTGGATGAAATGACAGACTATGGACACCCCCATGGAGGTCCTCACCCTCCCTGGGGAAATGAGGGGATAATGGGGGAGTTGGGGGGAGGGCACGGGAGGAGGGGAGGGAAAGGGAGAGGGACCTGGATCTGACTTGTGAACCAACCATGTTTCTAATCTAAATTTAAACTTAAAAATAAAAAAATTAATAATAAAAAGACAGTTAAAATCTTAACCCACAGACAGGTTAAGATTTCTGTCTGTGCTCATGGCTGGGAGTCCAGCGTGGGACTGATCAAGACTCCCTGAATGGGGGTGTCAGTGAGGAGGCCTAGGTAATCTATTGGGCCTTGGGTAGTAGATCAGTATTTATCCCAGTTATACAAATGGACTTTGGACTCCCATCCAACAATGAGAGGTGCACTCTCACCCTGGACTCTCGGGGGAGGGTCTAGACCCTGCCCTGGATGAAATGACAAACTATGGACACCCCCATGGAGAAATGAGGGGATATTGGAGGGGTTGGTGGGAGGATGTGGGAGGGGGGAGGGAAAGGGAGAGGGACCTGGAATTGACACGTGAAGCAGCCTTGTTTCTAATGTTAATTTAAATTTTAAAATAAAAATTAAAAAAAATTCTGATTTCATTTCATATTTCAAATACAGTTCTCCCTCCCATCGCCTAACTTCCTCACATTACCCTCACATCCCCCCTAGTCCACCCCAAGTCTAATCCTCCTTATGGGTAAGGGCTCCCATGAGGACTCAACATAATCTGGCCCAATAGGTTGGGGCAGGGCGAGGCCCAGGCCCTTCTTCCTTGCATTCAGACTGAGAATGGCATCCCACAATAGGGAATGGGCTCCAATAAGTCAGCTCATGTACCAGGTTTGTATCATGATCCTACTGCCAGTGGCCAATTTGAAAGTTAAAGCTTCACAACTGGCTCCCACAGGTGCAGGGCCTATTTGGGGTCCCTGGAGTCTCCACAATTGTAGGTCTAGAGTTGATGAGTGTCCACGAGCTCAGTTCAGATGTCTCTGTAGACTTCTCCATCATGATCTTGACCTCCCTTGCTCATTTGTTCACTCCTCCCTCTCTTTGCCAGAGCTCAGCCTGGTTCTTGGTGTGGATCTTTGTGTCTGGTTCCATCATTTACTGGATGAGGGCTCTATGATAATAGTTGGAGTATTCATCAATCTGATTACAAGGGTAGGCCAGTTTAGGCACCCTTTCTACTATTGCTAGGAGTCTTGGTTGGGAACCTCCTTGAGAATTCTTGGGAGTTACCTTAGCACCAGGTTTCTTCCTAACCCCACAGTGGTTCTCCCTATTAAGGTATGTTTTTCATTCTGTTCCACTGATGATGGTGGTGATAATGGTGATGATGATGGTGACTATGATGATGATGGTGGTGATAATGGTGATGATGGGGGTGATGATGGTGGGGGTGATGGTGGGGGTGATGATAATGATCATGATGGTGGTAATTATGATGATGATGGTGGGGGTGATGGTGATGATCATGACCATATGATGATGATGATAGTGGTAATGATTGATGATGGTGATTATGATAATGATGGTGGTGATAATGGTGATGATGGTGGGGGTGATCATGATGATGGTAATTATGATGATGGTGGTGGGGGTGATGGTGATGGTCATGATCATGATGATGATGGTGATAATGGTGATGATGACAGTGATTATGATGATGTTGATTGATGATGATGGGGTGATGATGGTATTGATGACAGAAATGACAACTAAACCTCCTTTTTCATCTGCATCAAAGCTCAACCACTTAAGAGCCTACTACAAGCATTGTATCCTGCAAGTGTTTCTTTCCACAGTTTCTCAGCGTAGATGAGTTCTTGGACTGAGTAATTTTTGCTTGGAGGTGTTGGCTATAGGAACTCTCTTCAATAGTATGAGATATTTAGCAGTGACTTTGTCCTGTGCCCACAGATACTGAAAACATCTGCTCACCAACACAGCTAGGGCAACCCAAAATCACATGTAGTCCATTTTGGGTCACCTGACCACAAGACAGTACTAGCCACCAGAGGGCTGTCCTTGGTTAGGTGTTCTGCCAAGGGTTATACATATTATCTTTAAAATGTTCCCCTCCATACCTACTGTCCCCTAGAGATAGGTACTATACTATTCTCTTAAGACCAGAAGAATTACTGTGTCTAAGGTCACACAGTCACTAGAAGCATCTCACCTGGATCTCTATGGCTTCATAGCACAAAAGCCACCTACATCACCCAGAACCCAGCCAGCCTATCATGTGCTGCTTACATTAACAAGACCACGTGTAATGTTGATTTTATGTATCTACTTGAAAAGGCAAAAATGTACCCAAGAGGTTTGGTGCAACATTATTCTTAATATTTCTGTAATAATGTCTTCGGGGCTAGATTATCATTTTGATTGGTAGGCCAAATGAGGCAAATTGCCCTTTGAATTGTGAGTGAGCCTCATCCTGTTGAACATCTGAGTAGTATTGACCTTCCCTGAAACAAGAGAGAATTACCACCTGCTTGATAGTCTTCCAACAGGAACACTGGAATTTTTTTTCTCTATGGATGAGAACTAAACATTGGCCCTTTGGGCATCTCATTTCCTGCCTACCAAATGGCCTGTGCACTCTCCTTTCATGTCTCCAGCTTTCAGGCTCTGGAACTTAACAGCATTCCAAATCACATGGGCCAACCCCTTATCATTAAAACCTCTTTCTACATAAAACCACCCATGGCATTAACTCTGCTTCTCTGGCTCACCTTGACTGAGGTAGCTTTCACACATGAGAGCCTACTGTAGCTTAGTATTTTCAACAGTGCTGTTTCATTTGCTTTAGGACCAACTTGTGGTTTAATAGTAAGAACTTAGGCTAATAATGTCTAATACCTTCCTGGGCTGTTAGCCATTTGAAGCCTTGTTATTCTGGCTGAGTTCCTACACAATGATACTCCAATTCACTGACTCACTCATCAGCCATTCTGTCTAGAGTTTGTCCCATCTATCGGGCATTGAATGTTGCAGTCATTAGTCCCTGTATCCTTTCAACCAAAGACTTGTCATTTTAATACTCATCTGTTATTTTTTACTTCTGTATCCTTCATGTCCTCAACTTGGTGCTGAATCTATTTATTTATTTTTCAGTTTAAATTTAGATTAGAAACAAGGTTGCTTCACAAGTCAGTTCCAGGTCCCTCTCCTTTTCCCCCCCTCCTCCCGTGCCCTCCCCCCAACTCCCCCATTATCCCCTCATTTCCCCAGGGAGGGTGAGGACCTCCATGGGGGTGTCCATAGTCTGTCATTTCATATAGGGCAGGGCCTAGACCCTTCCCCAAGAGTTCAGGGTGAGAATGCACCTCACATTGTTGGATGGGAGTCCAAAGTCCATGTGTATACTCGGGATGGGTACTGATCTGTTGCTAAAGGCTCAATAGATAACCTAGGCCTCCTCACTGACACCCCCATTCAGGGGGTCTTGATCAGTCCCATGTTGTATTCCCAGGCATCAGCCTGGGATTCAAGAGTTAACCCTTGTCAGGTCAGCTCTTTCTGGGGTTAAACAAGCCCAGTCTTAACTCCTTTGGTCATAAGTCCTCCCTCTCTGTTACTGGCTTTCTTGAGTACTTAACCGAGGGAGACTGCCTCTTCTTTGATCAGTCACTAAATGAAGTTTCTGTTTACCAGACTCTCTGGCCATGGGATTGTAGGCTGGCACTCCCCAGATCTATGTCTAAGATCCATATATGAGAGAGTACATGCTATGTTTCTCTTTTTGTGACTGCATTACCTCACTCAGGATGGTTTCTTCTAGTGTCATCCATTTGCCTGCAAATCTCAGGATTCCATTGTTTTTTTCTGCTGAATAGTACTCCATTGTGTAAATGTACCACATTTTCTCTATCCACTCTTCAGTTGAGGGACATCTAGGTTGCTTCCAAGTTCTGGCTATTACAAATAATGCTGCTATGAACAGAGTGGAACAGACATCTTTGTTGTATGAATGCGAATCTTTGGATATATGCCTAAGACTGGAGTTGCTAGGTCTTGTGGTAGATTGATTCCCATTTTCCTGAGGAATCTCCATACTGATTTCCAAAGTGGCTGAACCAGTTGGCACTCCCACCAGCAATGGAAGAGTGTCCCCCTTTCACCACATCCTCTCCAGCATAAATTGTCATTGGTGTTTTTGATTTTAGCCATTCTGACAGGAGTGAGATGGTATCTCAGAGTTGTCCCATTTATTAATTGTTGATCTCACTGTCTGTGCTAGTGGTGTTATGTTCAGGAAGCTGTCTCCTGTACCAATTCGTTCAAGGGTACCACCCACTTTCTCTTCTAAGAGGTTCAGTGTGGCTGGATTTATGTTGAGGTCTTTGATCCATTTGGACTTAAATTTTGTGCCTGGCGATAAACATGGATTGATACACATTCTTCTACATGCCAGCCTCCAGTTATGCCAGCACAATTTGTTGAAGATGCTTTCTTTATTCCATTGTATATTTTTAGATTCTTTGTAAAAGAGCAGATGTTCATATGTGTGGGGGTTAATATCTGGGTTTTCAATTCGATTCCATTGGTCTACCTGCCTATTTTTGTGCCAATACCAAGCTGTTTTTAGGACTATAGCTCTATAATAGAGCTTGAAGTCAGGAGTAGTGATGCCTCCAGACGTTGCCTTGTTGAACAGGGTTGTTTTGGCTATCCTGGGTCTTTTGTTTTTCCATACAAAATTGATTGTTGTTCTTTCAAGGTCTGTGAAGAATTGTGCTTGGATTTTAATGGGGATTGCATTGAATCTGTAGATTGCTTTTGGCAGGATTGCCATTTCCTACCTATCCAAGAGCATGGGAGATCTTTCCATTTTCTGAGGGCTTCTTTAAATTCTTTCTTTAAAGATTCAAAGTTCTTGCCATACAGGTCTTTCACTTGTTTGGTTAGCGTTACCCCAAGGTATTTTATGTTGTTTGTGGCAATTGTAAAGGGTGATGTTTCACTGATGTCTTTCTCAGCCCTTTTATCATCTGTATATAGTAGGGCTGCTGATTTTCTTGATTTGATCTTGTAGCCTGCCACTTTGCTGAAGGTGTTAATCAGCTGGAAGAGTTCCCTGGTAGAGTTCTTTGGGTCATTGATGTAAACTACCATATCATCTGCAAAGTGAAAGTTTGACCTCTTCCTTTCTTATTTGTATCCCCTTGATCCCCCTTTGTTGTCATATGGCAATACCTAGAACTTCAAGTACCATGTTGAAAAGGTATCGAAAGAGTGGACAGCCTTGTTTTGTTCCTGATTTTAGAGGAATTGCGTTGAGTTTCTGTCCATTTAGTTTGATGTTGGCTGTTGGTTTACTGTATATAGCTTTTATTATGTTTAAGTATGTTCCTGTAATCCCAGATCTCTCCAAGACCTTTATCATGAAGGGGTGTTAGATTTTGTCAAAGGCTTTTTCAGCATCTAGTGAGATGATCATGTGATTTTTGTTTTTCAGCTTGTTTATATGGTGGATTACGTTGATAGATTTTCATATGTTGAACCATCCATGCATCCCTGGGATGAAACCTACTTGATGGTGGTGAATGGTTGTTTTGATGTGTTCTTGGATCCGATTTGCCAGTATTTTATTGAGTATTTTTGCATCAATGTTCATGAGGGATATTGGTCTGAAGTTCTCTTTCTTAGTTGTATCTTTGTGTGGCTTGGGGATCAAGGCTATTGAAGCCTCATAGAAAGAGTTTGGCAAAGACCCTTCTGCTTCTATTGTGTGGAATACTTTGAGAAGAATTGGTATAAGCTGTTCTTTGAATTTCTGGTAGAATTCTGCACTGAGGACATCTGGACCTGGACTTTTTTTGGTTGGAAGACTTTTGATGACTGCTTCTATTTCCATAGGGGTTATAGGTCTATTTAAATTGCTTATCTGTTCTTGATTTAGTTTTGGCAAGTGATAGCTATCCAGGAAGTTGTCCATTTCCTTTAAATTTTTGAATTTTGTGGAGTACACGTTTTCAAAGTATGAACTAATGATTGTCTGTATTTCCTCAGAGTCTGTTGTTATGTCCCGCTTTTCATTTCTGATTTTGTTAATTTGCATGTTCACTCTCTGCTGTTTGGTAAGTTTGGACAAAGGTTTGTCTATCTTGTTGATTTTCTCAGAGAACCAACTCTTCATTGCATTGATTCTTTGTATTGTTTTCCTAGTTTCTACTTTATTGATTTCAGCCCTCAATTTGATTATTTCCTGGCGTCTACTCCTCCTGGAGGAGTTTGCTTCTTTGTGTTCTAGAACTTTTAGCTGTGCTGTTAATTCTCTAGTATAACTGTTCTCCAGTTTGTTCATGTGGGCACTTAGTGCAATGAACTTCCCCCATAGCACTGCTTTCAAAGTGTCCCTTAGGTTTGGGTATGTTGTGTCTTCATTCTCATTGAATTCTAGGAAGTCTTTAATTTCTTTTTTTATTTCCTCTTTGACCCAGGGATGGTGCAGTTGAGCATTATTCAATTTCCATGAGTTTGTAGGTTTTCTGCAATTTGTGTTTTTGTTGAATTCTAATTTTAAAGCTTAGCCTTGGGACTTTATTTCCTAGGAACAGACAGTTCTGAGGCTGGAGGGATGGCTTGGTGATGAAGAGCACTTACTGTTCTTGCAGAGAGGCCACCTATGGTGGTTTAAAATTGTCCATACTCTAGTTCCAGACAATCTAAAGCTTTCTTATGGTCTCCACAGGCACCAGGGATGTAGTGGTTCACAGGTACTTCATACACATAGGCCAGGAGGTGGTGGCCCACACCTTTAATCCCAGCACTCGGGAGGCAGAGGCAGGCAGATCTCTGTTAATTTGAGGCCAGGATGGTCTGACAGCCTCCAAAACAATACAGAGAAACCCTGTGTCATAAAAACAAAACAAAAAATAAATCTTTTTAAAAGATTAAAATTCTAGTATGAATTTCTTTTCTTTTTTTTAAAATCAAATTTTTGACATGGGGTTTCTCTGTGTAGCCCCAGAACTTGCTTTGTAGATCAGGCTGTCCTCAAACTCACAGAGATTCTCCTGCTTCTGCCTCCTGAGTGCTGGGATTAAAGGCGTGTGCCACCATGCCTCAAGAATGTTTTTTTTTATAAAGCAACATGGAGCTGGGAGTGGTGGCCTATATCTGTATCCCAGCACCTGAGCATTGCGGAAAAGGATTATCAATAATTTGAAACCAACCTTGGTTATAGCAAAACCCACCTCAAAAACAGAATGAGACAAAACAAAAAAACAGACACATAGGCAAGACATGAACTAGCAAGTTGCACTGATTAGTCAGGGAATACATATTTAAAGATATTCAACACATTATTAATCAAGAAAATATTAAAACACATATTTGGTCTAGGAAGTGGAGACAGGAGTATCAGAAGTTCAAGGCCAGCATGAATTATATAAGACCCTGTCTCAAAACACCACCACCCACATTCTGAGGGTGAGGCTAGGAGCAAATTTACTGGTTGAAGATATTGTAAACTGGCAGTAGAATGTTCTCCATCTCAATGGCAGCGTCCAGTGAGATTGAAAAAGATTTTAACTGATAAAAATGATCTTGCTTGGTTGGTGGCACACACCTTTAATCCCAGCACTCAGGAGGCAGAGGCAGGCAGACCTCTTATGAGTTTGAGGTCAGCCTGGTCTACAGAGCAGAGTTCCAGGACAGCCAGAGTTGTTACACTGAGGAAACTGTGCCTCAAAAAAAAAAAATCAAAAAACAAAAACAAAAAACAAATCTTGCTTTTCGTTAAACACTCTATAAAACTTATGCAGAGCAAGAAACATACTGATGTTTAATAAGGCATTTTTCAAACAGTGATTTTAGACAATACTGATCAGTAAATGGTTTAGGGTACTTGCCACACACAGACTTGATTTCAGATTCCTAGAACCTGCATAGAGGCTGGGCAGGCATGGTATACCACCTAAAATTCCAGCCTTGGAAGACAGGCAAAGGACTCCTAGAGTAAAGTGGAATAGTCACACTAGTGAGCCCTGTGCTTGACTGGAAGGGCTATTGAGGGTGATTTCAGACATCAACCCCAGGCCTCCACATGTATAGAGATCTTCACACATACAAACATGCATACACACACGCACACTATATGCACACAATGAAAAGGATACAAGTTTAAAGAGATAAGCACATAGAAAAGGCAAGTGAATTTTCTAATTGAAACCACCTTTCTGGTTTACTTGGGGTTATTCTGAAGAATTTAGGTGGGATCCATGGCCTTATAGACACTTGCCAGTCCTTTACTGCTGAGCTGTACCCCAACCCCTAAAAACAGTCATTTTTAGTGCCAAATGAGCAAGAATTCTCTTTGTGGTTTCTCTGTGTAACCCTGGCTGTCCTAGAACTCTGTAGACCAGACTGGCCTTGAACTCAGAGATCCACCTGCCTCTGCCTTCTGAGTGCTGGGGTTAAAGATGAATGCCACCATGCCCAGCAACAATTGTCTTTTTCTTTTCTTTTCTTTTGTCATACAGTAACAAACACCTGCTGAGGTCCCTGCCCTTTTTTGGTTACAGCCTGGCCTGCAAGGCAGAGCCACATCTGTAACAGGTGATGAAAAGAGAATTCTGCTGATGTAGATAAAATGAAACCTTTTCTCTTGTTCTTTTGGTAATCGTTGTGATCCAAGGAAGCGCAGTATCCATGGGTGTTTGAGAACAGCATCTTCTTTGTGTGCCATGAAGTACTAGCACTCTGTAAAACACACTGTTTGACATCTTGGATAAATAAGTCCCTGTGACTGTACACCTGCAACCCCAACACTTGGCAGGTAGAGGCAACTGGGTCAGACGAGGAGTTCAAGGACATCCTCAGCTACATGGTTAAGTTTGAGGCAGGTCTGGAATGCATGACACCTTGTGCATTGTCCTCCCAAAGGGAGGAGGATGAGGGAAAACAACCTAGGACAGAAGGTAATACTGTCTGTATTAGCTCCCTGTTGCCAATAAAAACCATAACTTCAAATTCCATCACTTCTTTGACTACTGACAAATAGAATTTTCTAGTAAAGAACTTTTTCAATGGCATGTGGTTGTTATGAAATGAAGATAAATATTTCATTTTTCATTTATCAGCAATGCCCTACTATGCTCCATAGCTTATCAATTCATTTGGTAAAAGGAAGAAAACCAAGGCAGAAGAAAAAGCTCTTAAATGGCCATGGTGGTTATGACATAAGGACACAGGAGTCAGTATTAGAGGATTCTCACTAAAAAAGCAATTGGATAATTTGGTACATTAAAAAATGCTACAATAGTGATTTTTAAAATAGGAATTATAGATTATTAGTTTCTTTTTATGTTGTCTTTATTAAATATTGACTTGGACTACAGAATATACCTTTGTATTATTAGCAAATTGCAAAGAATTTCACTCTGAATATTCTAATGAGTAGATATTCATATTCAAGGAGATTCAATGAGAGGCCCTGGGTTCAATCCTCAGTACCACATCATCACAACACAGACACACACACACACACTGGAAGAGATCATACACACCTTAATTCCCAAGTTCAGGAGACTGTGAGGTAGGAGGACTTGGAGTTCAAGGTCTGAGCTACTCTAAGTTACACAGTAAGACTGCATAAAACAACAAAAGCAAACCTTAACAAGAATCAGGTGTCTACGTTCAAGGAGGAACAAATGTTGGAAGGCATTTCTATGTTCATCACCTGTAGTCTGTCATATGAATTACCAAAAGAGTAATAGTCACTATAACAAATTTAGTGACTTTAAATAATAACCAATGTATTATTTTATGATTATGTGGCTGGTTGATTCTTCATTCTTCTGTATGGTGTCAACTGAGGCCACTTAGTGGCATTCAGTTGGTGGCTGGTCTGGAAGATCCAAACTTTTTTTTTTTTTTGGTTTTTTGAGACAGGGTTTCTCTGTATTGTTTTGGAAGTTGTCCTGGAACTCACTCTGTAGACCAGGCTGGCCTCAAACTCAGAGATCCACCTGCCTCTGCCTCCCGAGTGCTGGGATTAAAGGCGTGCACCACCAATGCCCAGCCCCAAAACTATTTCTATCCAATGTCTAGTATCATATGGTCATATCCAGAAGTCCAGCTTCGGCAAAGGTCTTTTACTGTCTGTATGGCCTCAGGGCCTCTTCAGCCAGATTTTCAAATATGACAGTTCAGGATTTGAGAGACTATTCTGGCTTGCAGCAACCCTAGCAGTAAAGCCTGGACCCCCGACAGCAGCACAGATACACTTCTACTACGTCCTCCTGGGCACACTGGCATCTGCCTGTATTCCAAGAGAGGGATGAGGACTGTAGAACTTGATGGAGTTTTGAAGACTCTGGGGCCACTTTTGTCAGTTTTAGATCACTATTTCACAAATGACAAAAACTGCAGCCCAGAGCAACTGAGTATTTTAATATAACTGAAGTAATGGAATTGAGGTGTTATTATCCCCCATGTTTGTTTATATTTGGGACTAACTGTAGAATAAGTATGTTGCAGCATTATGGTTGGGAACAGACTGAAATACAATGGAACACATTAAATTAGCATATTCCTTTAATGGTATAAAACCTGTGCCAGGTCAGTGTGAGCAAACGAGATCAGCTGTAGCACTCACAGAATGTTCAGTAAGACCGCTCAGACTTTGCTACACTTTGGCACTATGGATCTTCAGATGATGGGTGAGGTGTGAGTGCTGTCTAAAGGCCTTCTTACATTCTTTACACTCATAGGGTTTCTCACCAGAGTGAATTCTCAGATGTTGGATAAGAGAAGAATTAAGTCGGAAGGCCTTCCTACATTCCTTACACTCAAAGGGCTTTTCACCAGTATGGATGCTCTGGTGAAGAGTAAGTTTCTGACGCAACCGAAAAGACTTCCCACATTCCTTACACGAGTAGGGTTTCTCGCCAGCATGAATGCTCCGATGCTGTGTGAGCTGTGAGAGCAGTCTAAAGGCTTTCCCACATTCCTTACAATCGTAAGGCTTGACGCCGATATGAATACTCTGGTGGGAAACAAGCTGTGAGTATCGGCTAAACGCCTTCCAGCACTCCTTGCATTCATAGGGCTTCTCCCCTGTGTGTACTCTGTGATGGAGAATGAGATGATAACCCCGACTAAAGGTCTTCCCACACTCATTACACTCATAGGGCTTCTCACCCGTGTGGATCCTCTGATGCAGTGTCAGCTGCTGCCGAACTCTAAAGGCCTTCCCGCAGTCCGTGCACTCATAGGGCTTCTCACCAGTGTGAAGTTTGTGATGTGCTCTAAGGCCAGAGCCACACAGAAAGTCTTTGCCACACTCTTTACACTCGTAGAGTCTGTCCACAGTATTAAGCTTCTGGTGTCGAGTGAGGTGTGCACACTGCCTGAAAGCCTTCCCACACTCTTCACACACATAGGGCTTCTCACCAGTGTGGATCCTCTGATGGAGACTAAGTTGTCCCCGTACCCTGAAGGATTTCCCACATTCTTTACATGCGTAGGGCTTCTCCCCGGTGTGAATCTTCTGATGTGCTCTAAGGTCTGGGCCATATATGAACGCTTCCCCACACTCCTTACATTCGTATAGTTTTCCACCGGAATGAAGTCTCTGATGTCTGGTAAGGTGTGCAGTCTGCCTAAAAGCCATCCCACACTCCTTACACTCATAGGGTTTCTCACCAGTATGAATTCTATGATGAAAAGTAAGCTGTTGGCGGACTCTAAACGCCTTCCCACATTCATCACACTCATAGGGTTTCTCCCCAAAATGGATTCTCTGACGTGGTGTAGCAAATGTACGCTTTTGGTAAGAGGACATTTGTTCAGATGTGATTTTCATCTGTCTGAGATATCCCTCCTGAGATCCCTCTTGGCATTCATGTTTTCTTTTGGACTGCCACTCATTTTTTAAAATAAGGCCCTTCAGGCCACTGTTGCCAATTCTTTCCATTATCTTCCATTGGGATAAATTCACTTCATAGATGCCGCTTTCTGAGGATGACTGATTGGTCTTATCCTTAGTTTCCAAATCTGCAAGAAAGCAGATACATGCTATTTTACTGTTCTCAAGAGGTAGATTTCTGCACTAGAAATAAAAGACAAAGAAGGTAATGCTCAATCAAACTCAAATTAGTGTCATGTAATTTGGGAAGCAAAACAGAATATTAGGAAAATGAGAGTTCATATAAGAAAAGCCAGTGGTAATTAAGCAAATAGTTTTTAGCACTGGTTCATGAACTGAGGTGTGGATCAGGATTACTGAGCAGAATTACAAAGACTGTTTAAAGCAGGGCATAGGGGTGAACATCTTTAATCCCAACACTCGGGAGGAAGAGGGAGGTGAATCTATGTGAGTTGGAGGCTAGCCTGGTCTACATAGTGAGTTCTAGGACAGCCAGGGCTACATAGTAAAACCGGTCTCAAAAATAAATAAATTGTAAGGTGTAGTCTTCCTTATCAGCTGCCTGGACCCTGTCACAGGTGCAGTCCCCAAATAACACACAAAGACACTGTATTCATTATGAAGCTGTTGATCATTTGCTTGTTTCTTACTGGCTAGCTCTGACTTAAGTATTTAACCTTCTTACTCCTCTGGTGGCCTACATTGTGTCTGCCCGTGTCTCTGTTTCCCAGAATACTCCCCAACTCCTAGTCCCAGCCATATTGGCCAACAGTGCTTTATTCTAACCAATCAGACACATTTCCTAATAATAAACAAAAAAATCCCCAATACTGTTTAATACAACCACTTGGATAAAACTGTAATTTTTGTTCCCTTGTATCGTGTGTGTGTGTGTGTGTGTGTGTGTGTGTGTGATGTACACTTGTATGCAGATATGCAGATTCATGTTCTGCATGTGTGGGCTCACATGGAGGGCATGTGGAGGCCCGGGGCTGATGTCAGGAATCATCTTCAATCTGCCATCCATCTTACTCATTGAGACTGGGTCTTTCAGTCAAACCCAGAGCTCACCAATACGGCCAGTCTTGCTAACTAGCTTGCTCTAAGGCAGTGGTTCTCAACATGTGGGTCGCAACCCCTTTGGGGCAGGGGGTGTGTCACATAAGATATACTGAATATCAGATACTTACAACTCACAACAGTAGCAAAATTACAACAATGAAGTAGCAACAGAATAATTTTATGGTTAGGGGTCATCACACCAGGAGGAACCACATTAAAGGGTTGTAGGGTTAGGAAGGTTGAGAACCACTGCTCTAGGAAACCCTGTCTTTGCTGTCTAACTCTGGAATTACCGGTGATTACCACACCTAATTGGCATATACACGGGTTCTGGGGAACTGAACACATTTGTGCAGCAAGCACTTTAACCACTGAGTCATCCTCCCCAGATCAGATTCTAATTTTCATTAAACATTAAGGAAGCTGGAGAGATGATGGTTCAGTGGTTAAGAGCACTGGCTGCTCCTGCAGCGTAGACTTAGTGACTTATTTTACGTGTAAGAGTGTTTTGCCTCCATGATTTTTGTGCAGTGTGCACATGCAGAGGTCAGAGGAGGGTGTTGGATTCCTTGGCACTGGAGTTATAGATGTTTGTGACCCATCAGGTGGGTTCTAGGAACTGAACCTAGGTCCTCTACAAGAGCAATAGCCCTCTTAACCATGGAGCCATATCTGAACTCCGCCTTATTTTTGGAGACTGTCTCTGAACCTGGAACTTATCAGTTCAGCTACATTGGTCGGTCAACAAGCCCTGGGATCTCCTGTCCCTGCCTTCCCAGCACTGAGATCACACACACTGGCTTTGTAAATGGACTCTGCGACTCTTCTGACCCAGGTCCTTCTGTTTGCACAGCAAGTGCTTCATCAACGGAGCGTTCTCTCCCACTCCATCATTAACAGTTCTACATTTTTAGTTGTTACTGGCTTTTCCTTTCTTTTTAGCCTTACAAAAAGTGCTAGAGATGGAATGAAGAAGAGTCTCACAGCTGTCACACTACACTATTCAAGACTCAGCTTCTCCTTACCTGAAAGCCTCTTTAAAGTCAGACACAATCTTAATTTACTCCATACTAAATAGTAAGTTCATAGCACAATAGTTTGTCTCATTTATTTGTTGTAGTTACTATTTGTTCTAAGTATATCTTTTTGCCTCTAATCTCTCACAGCTTATTACAGATGGTTAAATACTCTCTTCATGCACCTGAGCTTGCAGTTAAATACACAATGGTTAAATACTCTTCTTCATGCATCTGAGCTTGCACAGTTAAATACACGATGGTTAAATATCTCTTCATGCACCTGAGCTTGCACAGTTAAATACACGATGGTTAAATACTCTCTTCATGCACCTGAGCTTGCACAGTTAAATACACGATGGTTAAATATCTCTTCATGCACCTGAGCTTGCACAGTTAAATACACGATGGTTAAATATCTCTTCATGCACCTGAGCTTGCACAGTTAAATACACGATGGTTAAATACTCTCTTCATGCACCTGAGCTTGCACAGTTAAATACACGATGGTTAAATATCTCTTCATGCACCTGAGCTTGCACAGTTAAATACATGATGGCTAAATACTCTCTTCATGCACCTGAGCTTGCACAGTTAAATACATGATGGCTAAATACTCTCTTCATGCACCTGAGCTTGCACAGTTAAATACACGATGGCTAAATACTCTCTTCATGCACCTGAGCCTGCACAGTTAAATACACGATGGTTAAATACTCTCTTCATGCACCTGAGCCTGCACAGTTAAATACACGATGGTTAAATACTCTCTTCATGCATCTGAGCTTGCACAGTTAAATACACGATGGTTAAATACTCTCTTCATGCACCTGTGTAGGAGGAAGCCTGTATGCCGCCATTAACCATGTGACTTACTAGAGGCGCATACAGATGAGGTAAGAGCAGTTTACCACACCGCTAGCCACACCCACAGTTAAATACACGATGGTTAAATGCTCTCTTCATGCACCTGAGCTTGCACAGTTAAAAACACAATGGTTAAATACTCTCTTCATGCACCCGAGCTTACAGTTAAATACACGATGGTTAAATACTCTCTTCATGCACCTGAGCTTGCACAGTTAAATACATGATGGTTAAATACTCTCTTCATGCACCTGAGCTTGCACAGTTACATACACGCAGGGCCAGGGAGATCATTCTTACGCCTTCCTCACTTTGCATCTGCCCTTTTGCCCATTCTCTCCTTCCTTTCCTTGTGGTACTTGAGGTTGCACCCAGGGCCTCACCAACACCATGATAGCCACAGCTCAAAAGGCTTCTTATGCCTGGTGGTGGTGGTGCGCACCTTTAATCCCAGGACTCAGGGCAGAGGCAGGCAGATCTCAAAGCCAGCCTGGTCTACAGAGTAAGTTCCAGGATAGCCAAAGCTACACAGAGAAACCCTGTTTCAAAAAAAAAAAAAAAAAAAAAAAAAAGCAAAAGCAAACAAAAAAGCACCAGGCTTCTTATCCTGTTATTTAGGCTGGCTCCTTCTCAGTGTCCGTCCCCTCTGTCACAGGGCTCTACAGTCCCTTTTCCTTAGTCATTAGATTACTGCTGCTTTGTCCATTCCTCCCCCTGCTCTAGTCTTCTCTTTCATTCCTCACTGGAGAGGCCTTTCCTGGATTTTTTTCTGAGGTCATCCATTACTGCATTTCCAGACTGTGAAACAGGTTTGTATCTTATTGGAATGCTTAGAAACTCTTAGGAGATGATGTAACTGGGTAATATAGAGGCAAAGCTTTTGCACGTATCTGAATGTGAAGGACTCACTGACAGGTTACAAAACCTGCAAACAGAGGACAGCAAGCCAAGAGAAGTCGGAGGAAAAGCTGTGCTGCATGACCCTCGTGAAAGAGGATGAGGCTTACAATGACTACAGTTGTGATCAGTGTAAAAAGCTGAACTCATATAGGTATTTTCTACTAAACTAGAAATAATGAAAATAGAAAACCTATTTCAAACTTTAAAACTAGAAATCAGATAACTTTTAGGTAATACGAAAAAAGATTTAAAATAGTATCTAGCATCCTTGTTTTTTAGAAAACAAAAAGGTAAAAAGAAAATTACAGTGGTGGGTGAGGGCCCACAGGCCTGAAGACCCAGAAACCTGAGGTTGAGACAAGAGGATTGCAAATGGAAGTCCAATCTGGGCACTTCAGCAAGGCCTTGTCTCAATATACAGGTTATAAAGGGACCAAGGGTGGACCTTTGTAGCTTTGTGGTCGAGTGCTTGCCTAAGGCGTGAGTCCTGGGTTCCACACATGAAAACAAAAGCAAGCAAGCAAACAAACAAACCAAAAACAAACAAAAAAATGGAGAGCAAACATAGAAATAACAAATGACAACATACTGGACGCATGTGTCTGTGTGTGTGTGTGTGTGTGTGTGTGTGTGTGTGTGTGTGTGACACTAGCACTTGGGAAACTGAGGCAAGAGGGCTACACAGAGACTGTCTTAAAATGAACAAAAACATATAAATAAAAAGGAAATGAGAAGCCCAGCCTACTATGGAGGCAAAGGCAGGTGGATCTCTGAGTTCAAGGGCAGCCTGGTCGACAGACTTAGCTTCAGGACAGCCAGGGCTACACAGACAAACCCTGTCTCAGGAGAAAAAAAAAAGGAAATGAAAAAGTGAAATACAGAGCATTATCAGAAAAACGATGAGTAGCAATACATTTAAATAAAATTAAAATGTAGCATAGCTAAAACGGGTGCTTTTCCAGGAAAATACAATTGACCATCAAGGATATATGCTGTTTAACAGAATAATTTTTGTTCAGCTGTTTGCTTTCACTTTTTGAGGCAGGGTCTCATGTAGCTGCTGGCTGGCCTTGAACTCCTGATCCTCCTGCCTTGAGTTGGTAAGCAGGATTACAAGACTGCACCACCACACCTGGCTAAAACAGATCAATTTCCATAGAACAAATGGAGAGCGCAATCAGACCTGCTATAGTCCAAGAAAAAAAATGCTTTTAAAAGCACAAAAAAAGCCAAGTGACAGTGGCACACACCTTTCATCCCAGCACTCACGAGGCAGAAGCAGGCAGGTCTCTGTGAATTCAAGGCCAGCCTGGTCTACAGAGTTCCAGGACAGGCTCCAAAGCTACAGAGAAACCTTGTCTTGAAAAACCAAAAAGAAAAAAAAAGAATAGGAGTACTATGTTTGCAATAGAATATCATCCTTATGGTCTTATTTCACTGAGAAAAATAACAAAAAAAAATATGGCATTGTTTCTCCACTCCCCCTACAAATCTACATGCTGCTATGCTCCAGCTATGAAGGTCACAGCCTCACCCTTTGAAACTGTCTGGATCAACCAACTCTTCTATACGTTGACTTGGTCACTGTGTCTGCCCAGCCATAGAGAAGTAGCTAAAAGACAATCTGACGTGCTCTCCCGACTCCTTTGGGCACCAGGCATGCACGTAATGCGCACACACACACACATGCAGGTGAAATACACACACACATTTAAAAAGCAAATAGCTCCTTTAAAAAATTAAGTTCTGTGAGGAAAGGCGACCATAATAAACACTTTCCTGGGTTGATTATGTAGCTATAAAGTGAGCACTTGCCTCGAGCAAGATAGCAGGTTCTTCCACAAACAGGCAATTGCCCAAACATGGCAAAGCTTTCCCAGGTCCCGGCACTCACCACTCTTCACTCTGCTGACTCTTCATAGTGCTCTATTACAACCTGTCATTCTAGTTTCTATTCAATCATAGCAACTGGGTTTCTCTAATTACAAGGAGAATTCTATGGGCCGTGTCTGTTTACCACTGTAGCGACAGCAACTACCACAGTGGCCAGTCCAAAGTCCATCTATCCGGTACGCCTCTTTTCCAACTAATTGGGTGTGTTCCCCAAGCCTGACAGACCCTCTCTTACCTGGATTTCGTCTTCTTTTTCTCACAACCTTCCAGGGCTCTTTCCCTTGCTCCAGCAAGGAAATCACATCTGGTTTAGAAATGAAGCACCCTGCTTAGAAGAAAAGAAACATTAGGTAATAAGAAAATTAAAAGTAGATTCAAAATTTCTTTGGTTCATCTTAGTGAAATTTGTTAAAGAATATAGGTTACCATGACAACTGATAAAGTCCTTAAAAAAAGTAAGAGGAGCCTGGAAGGTGGTGGCGCATGCATTTAATCCCAGCACTCTGGAGGCAGACACAGGAGGATCTCTGTGAGTTTGAGACCAGTCCTGGTGATAGGGAATGTTCTTCTGTAAATATGTTTTTCTTATTGCTCGATGAATAAAACACTGGTTAGTAGGCAGGCAGGAAGTATAGGTAGGGCTACCAGGCGAAGAGAATGCTGAAGCCACCAGAGAGAGACACCATGTAGCTTTTGGGAAGATAGGACACCAGAAGTTCTCCGGTAAGATAAGACAATGTAGAAATACACAGATTAGTAGTTATGGGTTGATAATTAACAGTCAGCCAGTAAGAGAGCCATCGGCCAACAGTTTGTAATTAATAGATGCCTCTGTGTGTTCATTTAGGGCTAAATGGCTGCAGAACCAGGTGGGAAAGAAACTCTGTCTACAAGATGGTTTAGAAACATTCACATTAAGGTTATATAATAAATGCGAGTTGGAGAGGAAGGGGAAAGAACTCTTGTGTGACAGCAGGCAAGCTACTCCTATGCTTTATTCTCTTTATCTGTAAAGTAGCAATAGTAAAAATGTCTACTACATAGGCTGGAGAGATGGCTGAGTGGTTAAGAGCCAGCCCATCCTGCTCTTGAAGAAGACCTGAGTTCAGCTCCCAGCACCCACAATTCACATCTGCCTGTACCTCCAGCTCCAGGGGAATCTGCCATCCTCTTCTGGATCCACAGACACTGAATTCATATGCACATACCAAAATACACAAAAACATTCAGATACTGAAAAATAAATCATTAAAAATGTGTCTAATGCCAGGCGTTGGTGGCGCACGCCTTTAATCCCAGCACTCGGGAGGCAGAGGTAGGTGGATCTCTGTGAGTTTGAGACCAGCCTGGTCTACCAAGCGAGTTCCAGGACAGGCGCCAATACAGAGAAAACCCTGCCTCGAAAAACCAAAAAAAAAAAAAAAGTGTCTACTACAGCTGGGTATGGTGACTCAGGCCTATAATCCATGCACTTGGGAGGTTGAGGCAGGAAGATGTTGAAGTTGAATTTGAGATCAGTCTGGAATACATACAGAGGTGCTATTTCAATATTATTATTAATATAATTATTATATTAATATAATTACATCATGCCATATATTAATATGACAATTATATTATTAATAACCATATTAATAATAGCCAGGTGTGGTGGCATACCCCTTTAATCCCAATACTCAGGAAGTAGTGGCAAGTGGATCTCTGAGTTCAAGGCTGGAACAGAGGTAGTTCCAGCACAGTCAGGGCGACATAGAATACAGAACTCCTGTCTCAAAAAACAAAACAATAACAATAATAGTAATAATAATAATAATAATAAATTTCTAATTTATGGAATTACTTAAGCACTATCTAGCTGAGCTTTGTATACTTCACTAGATATTACTATTGTTACTTTACTGACAGGAAAACAATTAGTTTCCCAAGAGCCATTTACTGCTATTTGTTTACTTCCCTTTGTGTGGGTGTTTATATACGTTTATTATGTTAGGTGTGTGTGGTGTTGTGTATGTACTGGTTGGTGTGTATGTTTGTGCATATGTAAGTGGAGACCAGAGCTTGACATCAGTTGTCTGTTCAGTCACTCGCTCTCCATCTTATTTATTATTCTCGTGTGTGTGTGTGTGTGTGTGTGTGTGTGTGTGTGTGTGTGTGTGTGTGTGTGTGTGTGGTCAGAGCACCACTCTCAGGAGTCAGTCCTCCCCTGGGTGAGGAAGGGCCTCTCTACTATGCTGCATTCTCTAGGCTGGTTGACAAGCTTCTGGGTGACCCTTCTGTCTCCACCTTCCATCTCACCAAAGGAGGAGGGATCACAGATAAGACCCAGGACTGAACTCAGGTTGGTGGGTTTATGTTTCCACTGTTTCTAACCACTGAACAATCGTGTTGGCCTTCCAACTTAGTTTTTGAAATAAAGCCCTTCATTAAACCTGAATGTCACTGATTTGGCTAGGCTGACTGGCCAATGAGCTTCAGAGACCTCTCTGCCCCGCCCCAAGACCCAGGGTTACAGACGTAGAAGACCATCACCGCCTGCCACACAGGCCCTGAGCATCTGAACTTGGGTACTCACTCTTGATGCACACTTGTCCAGCTGAACCATCACCCCAGTCTCACTTCACTATTTTTAGAGTTTTACATACCAGCTATAAAAGTTGATAAAACTGACCGTTCATTAAGAAAGGTAATAAACTGGCTTACCTTGAGCTATAACTAAGTCCTGGTGACTTCACATATAACACTACATAAATTATAAATGTTCTTTTGCTAGGGAAAAAACTAAGTAACAAGGCATAGCTATTTTCCTTATCAGCATACCAACAATAAAACATAGAAAGCGATTTGGAGTTCAAAACTAAAGTGATGGCCGGCAGGATGGCTCAGTAGGTAAAGGCATTTGCCATCAAGGCTGATGACCTCAGTTCAGTGCCCAGAACCCACAGGGTGAAGGGGAGAAATGCAGTGAACAATCCTTCGGTACACTGTGAATATGTGTATCTTATCTGGGTGGGAAGTTAGGCGGGAAAGCCAAGCTGAGAATGATGGGAAGAAGGAGGGAGAAGAGAGAAGAGAGATGCCAGGCAGCTGTTGAGCAAGCAGGACATGTAGAAAATGAGGCAACAAGCAGTTCATTTCTGCAATCCCTCCTCAGGTGGCTGAGGCAGGAGGAAGGTGGTGAGTCACAAACCAACCTGGCCTACAAAATATGACCAGATCTCAAGCAAATAGATAAAAGTTTTTAAAAAGTTCTATCACTAAGGACCTTTAAGCATGGGGAAAGAGAATATATTTAATGAAAGTAGTCACTCCTGACTAAACATTTAAACCATCTCCTTAAAAACAGAACGCAAGACAGTGAGATGGCATAGGGGTAAGGACACTTGCTGCCAACTTAGTTCATTCCCAGGACACACACAGTGGAAGAAGAGAACCAATTTTCAAATGTTATCCTCTGACTTCCACACACCAGATGCAGCGTGTGCATTCCCCTCCCCTGCAACACACACAAAAAACAAACAAACAAACGAACAAATGTAAAAGAAAATCAAATGGTTTCTTGGATGTTAGAGAATACAATAAAAATCACTACAGAGGTGTGCTTACCCAGTGAGGCCACATTTCGGTAGTTCTCCATCATCACGTCTTTGTACAGATCCCTCTGTGCTAGGTCCAGGTACTCCCACTCTTCCTGGGAGAAGGCTATGGATACATCACTGAACATCACTGCTACCTGAAGGACAAACCAGATACAGCTGAAGCAGACAAAAAGCATTTCTTCCTTCCTTCCTTCCTTCCTTCCTTCCTTCCTTCCTTCCTTCCTTCCTTCCTTCCTTTCTCCAAGACAGGGTTTCACTGTTTATCTCTGGCTTTCCTGGAACTCATTCTGTAGATCAGGCTGGCCTCAAATTCAGGGTTCTACCTCTCTCTGCTTCCCAGGTGCTGGGACTAAAGGCGTGCATCACCACTGCCCAGCTGACAAAAAAAGCATTTAAAGCCAAAAGAGAAGATACCAAAGACATACCTAGAGTAGTGGGCATTTACTTGTTTTGAGACAAATTTCCCCTATGGAACGCACTCACTGTGTAGCCCAGGCTGGCCTCATAGAGATCCACCTGCCTCTGCCTCCTAAGCGTTGGTATTAAAAGCTCGGTTCACCTCAGCTCAGAAGTGGGCCATTCCATCAACCAGGCTGGAGCTGGGAGAATAAGATAGGAAAATGAGGGTCCTGAAGCCAGGTGCTCACATGTACTAGGAGGCCCTGCTATTTTCCTCCCCCTCCTCTTCTCCTCCACTTCCATTCTCTCTCTTGTTATGGACCATCTTTTGGTTGCTACAAACTATGACATACTTCAAGAATCCAAACATGTTGGAAAGGCAAAAAAACTGATCCAGCTAAACAATGAGTGTGTACTTACTGGCTGGTTTCTGTCAAGTTAATACAAGTCTGAGTCATTTGGGAAGAGAAACTCAGTTACGAAACTGCCTCCATCACACTGATCTGTGGGAATGTCTGCAGGACATTTTCTTGATTGATGTGGGAGTGTGCACTATGGGTGGTGCACCCTGGCCAGGTGGTCCTGAGTTGTTGTATAAAAAATATAGCTGAGCTGGGTGGTGGCGGCAGCAGCGCACACCTTTAACCCCATCACTCAGGAGGCAGAGGCCGGATCTGTATGAGTTCAAAGTGGGGAGGGGGGGGGGGAGAACAGAGAGAGAGAGAGAGAGAGAGAGAGAGAGAGAGAGAGAGAGAGAGAGAGAGAGAGAGAGAGAGAGGAGCTGAGCATGCCAGGAAGAGCAAGCTAGTAAGCAGTATCCTCCACGATCTCTGTTTCAGTTCCTGCCTCCAGGTTCCTGCCTGGAGTTCCTGTCCTGACTTCCTTCATGATGGATAATAAGTTGTAAGATTAAATAAATTGCTGGGCAGTGGTGGTGTGCACCTTTAATCCTAGCACTTGGGAGACAGAGGCAAGCGGATCTCTGTGAGTTTGAGACCAGCCTGGTCTACAAAGAGAGTTCCAGGACAGCCTTCAAACTACAGAGAAACCCTGTCTCCAAAAACATCAACACAAAAAGATTAAATAAATAAAGTAATAAATTAAATAAATAAGCCTTTCCTTCCCCATATTGCTCTATGGTCATGGTGTTAACACAGCAACAGAGAGCTCCCAGGACAGATGTGATGAATACACTGCAGGCAGGGAGTCAAGAGTGAGAGACCAGGGGAGGGACAGCAGTACCCATAGCAAGTGAGTAGGAGGACCATGAATGCTGCATGCCAATAACCTGTGTGTGTGTGTGTGTCTGTGTGTCTGTGTCTGTGTGTGAATGCTGGATACCAATAACCTGTGTGTGTGTGTGAATGCTGGATACCAATAACCTGTGTGTGTGTGTGTGTGAATGCTGGATACCAATAACCTGTGTGTGTGTGTGTGTGTGTGAATGCTACATATCAGTAACCTGTGTATGTGTGTGTGAATGCTACATACCAATAACCTGTGTGTGTGTGTGTGTGTGTGTGTGTGTGTGTGTGTGGTGATACCTTGCTTGCACTAATAAAGCTTGTCTGTGGGGTCAGAAAATGGAGCTTGCCACTAGCAAACCATAAAGGTCTAGAGGTCTGTACAGACAGACAGGAAGTGAGGTAGCTGAGCAGGGATATAAGCAGGGAGAAACAGGAAATCGCTCTCTTTTCTGCTGAGACGCTAAGGAGGTAGGGTATGCTGTGGCTTGCTCCTTCTCTCTGATCTCTCAGCATTTCCCTCTATATCTGACTCTGGCCTTTTATTATCTAGACCAATTAAGAACTCTATTTACATGTATGTGTGTGTGTGTATGTAGGTGAGAGGACAACTTTGTGAAGTCAGTTTTCACCTTCACCTTTGTGGAACACTGGAGTCAAATCTCGGGTCACTAGGTTTATATCACCCTGCAGCAAGGGCCTTTGGTCTGCTGAGCTGCCGCATTGGTTCTAGTTTTTTGTTGTTTTAGAGACAGAATCTCACACTGAAGCCTGGTCACCTGGGACTTGCAGTCATTCCACCGCCTCAACTAGGTGTCACTGTCCCTAGCTCCAGTCTTGTCTTCAAGAGAAATCAGGGACTAGAGAAATGGCTCAGTAGGTAATGGCTATTACTACACAAGTACAGGGACCTGAGTTCAGTGTCAATCAACCACATAAATGCTGAGTAATGGAGGTCATAAGTGGTAATCCTAGCATTACCCATTTTACTGCAAATGTCACACTGCTCCTGGGCTCTTAGGGATTCCTAGTAAAGATCCTAAATCTCTCTGAATGCAAGTTTCAGACACATCCCTGCCCATGCCTAAATCCACAAGATCTCACCATATCTTAGCTGAAGTCAAACAACAGCACATTTATTTGTTTATTGGTTTTCAAGACAGGGTTTCTCTGTGTATCCCTAGCTGTCCTCTGTAACCAGGCTGGCCCCAAACTCACAGAGATCCACCTGCCCCTGCCTCCCAAGTGCCGGGATTAAAGACATGCACTAACCAACACCTGGGAACAACAGCAATTTATACACTTAGAAAACTAAAGTCTAGAAAAGCTCAAGAGTCTCCTATGCATAGGTAAATGGCCCCATCCTCTCTCATCAGCTTATAGATGTTGAATGATTTGTTCACTGAGCACATGAAAGACAGGAAAAGACAATGTCTGTGTCCTTCCCTCAGTGGATTTGAAACAACTGGGAAAAAGGTCCTGGATGGGGTTCTGACAATAAGTTTCACAATAAAGAAATGTTGCTATGTGTCTGGAAAAAAGGCTCCGCCATTAGAGTACTCACTGTTCTCACAGAGAACCTGGGTTAGGTTCCCAGCACCTACATAGTGGCTTATAGCTTTGACTGCAAATCCAGGGGATCCGACACCTTCTTCTGGCCTCCTTGGACTCTGGCACCCATGCGGTGCATATATATACATTCTCATATAGATGGTGCATATATAAACACTCATACACTTGAAAAGAATTTTCAGAAAGAGAAGTGCTCACAGGACCTTAACATGACAGTGTTTCCAGAAAAGAATGTGAACAGCTAACTCACACGGGCCATGGTTTAGAAGTTCATCAGTCTTCCGTGAAGTTTATTTCTTAGGAGAAGCGGAGTCCACTGAGGCCAGAGCTGTGGGGAAGAAAACAAGTCCATGAGATGAGATTGGCTCCAGATGTCCCCAAATGACCTCTCCATATAGGACCACAGATTCTTTATGCAATCCCCTTCAAAAAACACACTGTATTCACCAAACACAGGTAAAGAAATTCCTAAGCGCCAAGCCTGGCGGCCACGACACTGGGAAACTGTTGCTCAGCCTGCCCACAGCCAAGCCTGCTTCTTCCTGCCTCCAGCTGCAGAGATTACAGGCGTGTACCACCACCCCTGGTTTTTGACGGATGCTTTTTACATTGTTGTGCCGCCAGGGTTGCTATTAGTATATTTTACTCATGCAATAGATCAGAAATCCCACAATAAAAGAAACTAAATCAGACTTGAGGAAATTGAAAGTTGGGAAGTCGAATAGCTACGCATGGAAGGAATCGTTATTCTCATCCAAAAAGCTGGCTCTCATTCAGTCCTAGCCCTAGCTTGTGAAACCCACAATTCCCTGCTCCAATGGAATTTATGATTCATTAGACAACAGAAGTGATATCAAGCGACCAGGATATAAAATCTCACTTTAAGAATATCAATGCTCATATTATCAAGAATATGAGGAAATGGACATTCTAGCCCGTATGCCAAAGATAAAATTTAAATGTACTAGTAGCATTTAATCCAGGCAAACCCTTCGACTCAGAACTTCTACTCTAAGAGCTAAAGAAAACAATTATATTTACGATCATCAAAGATACACATCAAGTATGCTGACAGGATGGCTCAGCTAGTAAAGATACTTGCCACCAAGATTCATGATGACCAAAGTTTGATCCCTAGAGTTCACATGGTAGAAGGAAAGAATGACTCCCATAAATTGTCCTCTGAACTCTATACATTCTTTGGTATGCACACACAAACACACATCCACACATAGAAATAAATAAATGAGGGGGCTACATTAAAAGACATTGTCCATACAGGAAAAAAAGACTGTAAAAAAAAACCCAAATATCCTTTAATAGGAAAGAGACTAGATAAGCAATACAGGACCTATAGGATAAAAAGAAACCTGCCATTTCAACATGATACATATCAGCTGGGCAGTGGTGGTGCACGTCTTTAATCCCATTACTTGGGAGACAGAGGCAGGTGGATCTCTGTGAGTTCAAGGCCAGCCTAGTCTATAGAGCGAGTTCCAGGACAGCCAGGGCTGTTACACAAAGTAACCCTCTCTCAAAGAACAAAACAACAAAGACAAAAAAGAGTGCATTTTGCTCTTGCAGAGGAGCTGAATTCAATTCCCAGGGCCTGCCTCTGGTGGATCATAACTACTCTTAACTCCAGCTCCCAGAGGACCCCATCTCATGCCTCTGGTCTCTGTGGGCACCAGCACTCACATGTACATACACATAACTAAAAAGATAGTAAATCTTAAAATGTACTTCACAATTAACTAGCTATACATATACACCAGTCCCCTTGATGGAGGAAATCACCCCAAATCTCCACAGTAACAAGCAACTGTTCACTAAGCATTTGGTATTTATGAAGTATCAGAAACTGTTTTAATAGCCCTACAACACAGTACTAAAAATAAAACACACCAGGTGGTGGTGGCACATGCTTTTAATTCCAGCACTTAGCAGGCAGAGGCAGGATGATCGCTTAGTTCGAATCAGCTTTAGGACAGGCAGGGCTATCCAGAAAAACCCTGTGTCAAAAAAAAAAAAAAAACACAAATAAATAAATAAATACACAGTCATAAAAATAAATCTTAATCTCCTTTGAGAGGGTTTTAAAGCATTAAGCATTGAAAAATGGATATGTGCATACAGGCATATATGGTGTAAAGAGTCAGTCACTGTTCCCAAGAAACACATGTTTAAAAATAACAAAAGTTCTTATCTACTAAAACCTACAAGTTTTTAAAGTTAAATTTCACAGATCAATGAGGTAACATTCGATTCCCTTATCAGGCAAGAGCAGTTTGTTCCTCTGGTTCCTGGGAGCACTTTAAGACTTCAGCAGGACCGGGGTAGGAGAGCATCTTAACATCCAAACTTTTCTTGGAGCCTTATCCAGCCTGGTGACATCAAAGCACAGGACACAACCAGTCACTACCATCAGTCACTCGCACATAGGAGGAGAGGGTACCCTTGTCCTTTCCCGCTATCTAAGAAAGGCCAGGAGGGCGAACAGCCATGGCTGGAACGGCGAGTTTACAACAGCTCCCTAGCTGGACCCACGTAGCCTGCCCAGTATGAGACTGTGTCCGGGCTTTCTGATATGTTGGGGGGTAACCCCAGGGAGCCAGCCAAGGGTGGGGGAGGTGTCGTTCAATCTACCGTTCTTTTCCCAAGATCGGGAGTTCTTTGCTTTGTTTGCTGGGAGTCTTTTGTGTGGCGCTCAGGTGAATGGCTGGGGGCTGATGTGGTTACGCCGCAGCTGGCCCTGGGGCCAGAATCACACCCTTCACCGCCTCGGCCACCTGGCCCACACTGGCCGCCCTGCATCCCATTCACTCACACAAATGCCATCTCGCTGTGGTCTCCCGGCCGCAATCAGCCGCGGGGCCACCCTGCCACGCCCAGCAGGCACAGCTCGCCTAGGTCGTCCCCACGCAGCCAGCGATCGACACACGGACCCCAGTCCCTCCCTGTACCCCCTTACCCCGCAGAGCCTTCCCCTCGTCCACGGGACCAGGACACGGACGCCGAGCTAGCACCGCTCCGCCCCCACGCCGCTGAGGTGTCACCAGCTGGGACAGCGCCGGACCGGTGACTGTCCTCGGACTCCGGAGGGCCTAATTGGCCGCGCGGGGGCTGCTGGGAGGGACAGCCGCACGCGCCAGTGCGCAGGCGCTGCCGTGCCCGCAGGAAGGGGGCTGGGCACTCAGTTTTGTTCTGGGATGCAGGACTAGGGGAGGCACAGGGACTTCAGCTTTACTTAAGTCTTTGGGGAAACAACTGGTTTTCTTCTGGAAAAGTATGTTATTTGGCAGGCTTGTTGTGGAGATGACTGCAAAATGGGTGTGTTTTAGAGTAAGATTTTAAAGGAAATTCCTATCATATAACCCGGATAGTTTTGTTTTTTGTTCTAAGATTCATTCTATATGTGTATGGTTGTTTTACGGAATATATGTACATGCATCGCCTGCATACCTGGTGCCCACTGAGGTCACCATGGATGCTTGTGTGCCACCCTGTGGTGCTGCAGCAGGAACAGAGTCCCATGATCCACTGCAAGAGGAAAGGTTTCCTAGGAGCCGAAGAGGGCCTTGGTCAGATCTGAGAAACTCTAGACTATGAAAAAAATAAGACAAATAAGAGACGTATTATGGCTAGAGTAGTCCAGGATCAAGGAATCGTATACCTTTCTTTGGGGGGGTGTGTGCACGCGCGCGCGCGCGCGCGTGTTTCTGAGATGGGGTTGACGGGGTTTCTCTGTGTAGCCCTGGCTGTCCTGGAACTCACTCTGTAGACCAGGCTGGCCTCAAACTCAGCAACCCACCTACCTCTGCCTCCTGAGTGCTGGGGTTAAAGGTGCAAACCACGGAAACCCAGCTTTTTATTTATTTTTATGTTCATTGGGGTTTTGCCTGTAAATATGTGAGTGTAGTGCCTCCTGGAAATGGAGTTACAGAGAGCTATGAGCTGCCATGTGGGTGCTCGGAATTGAACCTGGCTCCTCTGGGCAAACAGTCAGTGCTCTTAACCACTGAGCCATCACTCCAGCCCAATACCTTTATTCCTTGACCAGGGAATTTTTTTTTCTTTGTTAAAGCAAAATAAGAAACTAAAGTAGCATGAGTGCATTCTGATACCGTTAATTCAAATTTAACATCACTGATTCCCCACCCCACCCCCCAGTCTTTTTGTTGAGACAGTGTTTCTCTGTGTAACAGCCCTCACCGTCCTAGAACTTGTTTAGTAGACCAAGCTAGCCTCAAACTCACAGAGGTCCACCTGCCTCTGCCTCCCAAGTGCTGGAATTAAAGGCATGTGCCATCACCACCAAGCCCTCTTCTGTCTTTTTAGTTCCTTGTTTCTTTACTAGTCACAAAGACTATTTCTTCGCTTTATCTTACAATTACTAGTTTTCAAATTGGCTGGGTGTAGTGACACATGCCCTTTGTTCCAGGGCCTCCAGGAAGGAGGATCTCTATGGAGTTAGAGGCCAGTCTGGCCTATATGCTGTGAGTTCCAGAACAGCCAGTGCTATGTTAAAAATAATAAGCTTAAATTAAAAAAAAAAATCTTGGTTATTAGCTGTTCTTAGCTGTTAGGTGTTCACCAGCATGTAACAGACCAGATTTGGTCGGCAGACTTTAAGTTGACAACCTCTGGTTCATAATAGGTAGTACATAAGAACAGATAATAGCTAAGTTGCTGTATTTTTTAAAATGTCAAAAAAAAATAATGAAGGTATGTTGGCATACCCCTGTAATCTCAACACTTGCAACACAGAAGGATCACTCACAGTTCGAGACCAGCCTAAGTTATACTGTCAATTCCAAGCCAGTCAGGTCTATTAAAAAAAAAAAAAAACATTGTCTTAAATACATAAAGTAAAAGCGATAATTAAATTTTTGATTCATTCATTATCTTTAATTATATTCCCTAAGAATACGATCTGCAGAAAATTAAGCCTTTCAATAAAAAGTAATAACAATGAATAAAAAGTAGCGACTAACATACAGCCTGTTACTATCCGGCAGGCACGACCCTAAGCACCATGAATCTTAACTTCATTCTAATGAAATATTGGGCTAGGTGGTATAATTGTTTCCATTTGATAGTACCCACTAAAAAACTTTTAAAAAATGAAGGGTCGTAATCCCAGCACTTGGGAGGCAGTGGTAGGTGGATCTCTGGTCAACAGAACAGCCAGGACTACAGAGAAACCCTGTCTCAAAAAATAAGTAAGCAAAAGTCAATCCAAAAACCAAAGGACCCTAGCTGAGCATCTATCTGCCTATAACCTCAGCACTGGAGTCTGGGCAGAGGTACTGAGTTTGAGGCCAGACTGGGGCACAAAGTGGGGTACCGTGTCTCAGCAAATAAACCAACCTACCTGCCAAACAGATAGTTCAAGATGAGCATGATTTAGTCCCAGCTACTCTGGAGACAGAGAAGGGAATGAAGATCAATTGAACCCAAGGGTCTGAAACCAGCCAGGTGACATCATGGGGCACATGAGATTAAAAGTACTTGCTGACAAGCCCAAGGATCTGAGTTCAATCCCCAGGACTCACACACTGGAAGAGCACCAACTCCTACAAGTTACTATTTGGCCTCCACACATGTAATATGTTGTAACTCATTTACACATGCATGAAATGAATGTAATTTTAAAAATGACATCTGATCTGAAACCAGAAACTTGCCCTCTAAATAAAGAACTGATGGCTACACTTTGGGAAAAGAAATGGGTGCAGTTTGCAGTCAAAAGATGTTTGTCTTCTTAATGTTTAAATCTTCCATAAGGAAAATGCGCTGTCTTATTGCTACAGTCAAAATTCAGAGCATTTAAGCCAGGGAGGCGGCTCGGGGGAGCCTGCTGCTCATTACTGGGGAAGCACATGGTGGAAGGAGAGAACCAGCTCCCCATGACCTCCACAGCAAGACTGCTGCACAAGGACTAACACTGAACAAACAAAATGTGGGACCAGGCATGCTGGCACATGCCTCTCAACCCTGCACTCAAAGGCAGAAGGCAGAGGCAGGCAGATTTCTGTGTGTGTTTGAGGCTAGTCTGCTCTACACAGTAGACAATTGGGTTTATGTAGAAAGACCCTTGCTCTACACAGTAGACAATTGGGTTTATGTAGAAAGACCCTGTCTCTAAAGTAAACAAACAAGCAGAGAGATAAATAAAATAAACAATGGAGTTGAGGAGCTGGCCCATTGGTTAAGAACACTGGTTGTTCTCAAGAAACACCTAGGAAGAATGCCCACTGGGGGCACATATATAAGCATGATATAAGCATGTGTCATGACAAAGCATCTGAAACAAAGTCCCTAGGAGGCACTTAAAATGACTTACCAGTAGCACAATGAAAGTCAAGATCAGAGTCCTGCCTGATTGCTAAATGCTTAGGGTTTTTATTGTTGTTGTTTGTCAAGGCAGGGTTTCTCTGTGTACTCCTGGCTGTCCTAGAACTTACTCTGTAGACCGGCTGGCCTCTGGCTCCCATGTGCCACCATGAAGGGCCACTAACCTTGATTGTCAACTTGAGATTTAGAATCACAAGACATCACTGGGAGTCTGGGAGTGGAAGAATAATATATTTCCAGGCAGTTTTAACTCAAGTAGGAAGACACACCCTGAACTAAAACAGGGCATTCGGGTGGGGGGGGGGTCTGTGAATTGGAGATGGCTCAAAAGAGTACTTGCTATTCTTACAGAGGACCCAGATTATTCCCAGCACTCACATGGTGGGTCACATATCCTTAAGCATATCTGGTGTATTCATACATGCAGGCAAAGCTTACACATAAATCTTTAAAAGGTTTTTAAGCAAGCTAGACACTTGCGTTCATTTTTCTGCTTCCTGACTGCAGACTCAATGGACAGTAGCCTCATAAACCTTTTGCCATTCCTGTCCTGCCATACTGTACCCTCAAACTGTGAGCCACACTGAACTCCACAGCAGCACAGATAGGGAACCTCAATGCACAAGAGAAAAGGCTACTCCAGAGACCTGATCTGCTTCCAATACCCACAAAGGCAGACTTTAGATTCCATTGGTAGGGACATAACAGGCCATAAAAATATGTGCTTTCCAAAGTTCATCTTGTCAGAGTCAGCAAATAAAGTCTACTTCCGGGGCAAGAGATTGCTCAGAGGTTAAGAGCACTGGCTACTATCATACAGGGCCTGAGTTCTGTTTCCAGTACTCACATGATGGTTCACAACCACTTGGAAACTGTTTCAGGGGCTCCAATGCTTTCCTCAGGCCTCAGGCACCAGGCAAACAGTTGGTACACGTGCATTCATATGTGCAGGCAAAACACCCAGGCATAAAAAATAAACTAATAAAACTTTAAGGAAAATTGCTCTGCCTTAGTGCCAGTTGGTACTTTTCCAGACGCCATCTCCATCAAGGGTATCAACAGCAATTAGGCTGTGCTCACTTGGGCTTTAAATGATGTATAACCCTCATGTTCCTAGCATTCTTTCATCTATATCTAACTGATTCTCCTCATAAACCACTATACAACTTCATTTATTGAGAAAATTTATTTTAACTTTTTTTTTTTTTGAGACAGGGTTTCTCTGTGTAGCCCTGGCAGTCCTGGAACTCTGACTGGCCTCGAACTCACAGAGATCCTCCTGTCTCTGCCCCCTGAGTTGTTGGGATTAAAGGTATGCACAATCATGCCCGGCTATAAAATTCTTTAACTCTTAACCTTGTTATAAATGACACTTTGGGCGTAATGTTAGAAAGGTGTTGCTTTCTTAGCAATCTTTTCAGATGTAACTTGAGAGCCACCAAGATCCTGTAAGTACTCACTGAAAGCACCTAACTGTGACACTTCCCTAGAAACACCCACGTTTCTCCTGTTAGGTGAGCTTTACCCATCCTCTCTTGGAGCACTTGCTTCCTATTTTTAATAAAGCCAATTCTGCTCCCTCTGAAGTTCTCCTTGATGACGTGTCTCTCAGTCTGGCTTGGTTGGTGGTCTCTGAAGAGAATCCCAGGCAGCTGCTACTGTGGGGCTATGATTCTACTGCACTGACAAACTCTTCAAGCTGCTTTTGTAAGGTATTTTGTCAAAGCTGAAAGTTGTTCATGAACATGTTTACAAGAGCATGATTTATGAAAAGCCAAAGAACAAACAAACCACCTTTCAAACTAAAAATGGCACTACCATTAACTTTGAAAATCAAGGTACTTTGTAAACTTTGATATTAACAGAAAAGGTTTATAGCCATGTAAAAAATGGATTAGAATGTTAATGTAACAAACACACACAAACACACACACACACACACACACCCTAAGGAAACAATGAAAACCATGATTATATTGCTACATGAATCCTGATGTTTAAGGTCAAAGGATTGTTTTCAATGATATGCAGACTGAATAAAGAAATAGGAAGTCACTAAAAGGCTTCCAGAATATACTATATTCATAGGGTATCTCTCCAATATGGATTTTCTTCAGATGAACAAGCTGAGGTCAACAAGTAAACTGTTTCTACATTCTTCAGCCTAGAGGGATCTTAAAGGTAGATTCTCTGATAGTTTTGCATCTTCACATACATGTTTTTGTTTATCACCAATATAAGTTTTGATGCTGAATAAGCTGTGAGTCATACTTAAAGTTCTTTCCGCAGTCCTCGTATTTGTAGGCTTTCTTACCTGCATGGATTCTATGATGACTGATGAGTTGTGAGCTCTGAGAATAGGCTTTCCCACAGATCTTACATTCATAGGGTTTCTCTCCAGTATGAATTCTCTGATGTCTAGTGAGGTCAGAACCAGACCGGAAAGCCTTTTCACACTCCTTACATTCATAGGGTTTCTCCCCAGTGTGTATCCTTTGATGTTTGATAAGTTGTGAACTCTGACTAAACGCATTGCCACAGTCCTTACATTCATAAGGCTTCTCTCCAGTGTGAATTCTCTGATGCTGAGTAAAATTTGAACCACTACTAAAAGCCTTCCCGCATTCTTTACATTCATAAGGCTTCTCACCAGTGTGAATTCTCTGATGGCGAGTAAAATTTGAACCACTACTAAAGGCTTTTCCGCAGTCCTTACATTCATAAGGTTTCTCACCTGTGTGAATTCTGTGATGCCGTGTCAGGTCTGAGGCACAAATAAACGTTTTTCCACACTCCTTACATTCAAAGGGTTTCTTCCCAGCGTGAATTTTGTGATGATGAGTAAGTCCTGAAGGGTGTCTAAAGGTCTTGCCACAGTCCTTACATTCGTATGGTTTCTCAATAGTGCGAATGATTTGATGGGTAGCAAACTGCGAGCCATGCTTATAGAGTTTCCTATTTTCTTTACTTGCACAATACTTCTCTTTATTCTTAAGGATTTGCTGCAGCCTGAAGGATGGATACTGACTGAGAGTGGGCACGTCTTCATGAATGATTACCAGTTCGCTAAATTGTCTCTCCTGAGATCCACGCTGTCCCGTACACTGGCCACTCCATTCCCAGGCACCGCTGAGACTAGTGCACTGAAGGTCCTGTCTTGTGAGTTTTCTCATTATCTCCCACTGTGCTGACTCTATTTCATATAGCTCCTTCTTCAAAAACAATTTCTGGGCCTCACATCTTGATTCCAGGACTAAAAGAAAATACACAATTCATCACTTGCTTTTTTATTGTTTGTGAGACATGAAAATTCAACTAGATATAAGCATGGGAGAGCTAAATTGAGTTTTTAAGACTAGATGATGGTCAGATGGCATACACTGATAAGCTCGGCACTCAGGAAATGAAGACAGGAGGGTCAGGAGTTCAAAGTCATCCTGAGTTTGAAGCCAGTCTGGGTTTTATGAGAATCTGTATTAAAAAAAAATCTGAGTCTGGAACAGTTCAATGGTTAAGAAACTTGCAGTTCTTGCAAAGAACCCAGGTTCTGTTCCCAGCACCCACAAAGTGGTCACAACTGCTTGTAACTCCAGTACAAGAATAGTAGAGGCCATTTTCTGGCCTCCATGGCCACCAGACATGCATGTGGTACACATGCATACATGTAGGTTAAACCTCATATGTGTGTGTGTGTGTGTATATATATATATATGGAGAGAGAACTTTTTAAAAAAACAATCAAAGCTGAGTGTGGTGGTAGACACCTTTGATCCCAGCACTGGGGAGGCAGAGGCAGGCAAATCGGTTGTTTTAACCTCAGCACAATGGCTGCACCTTAACCTATTGCTATTTCAGCCACCAACTGCAACTCCGCAGTTACCAGCCTATTTCTCCGGCAGCAGCCCGCAGGCACTGGCTCTGTTGCCGCTGCTAACAAGGTTGCTTTAATAAAATCTCTATCATTCTATTTATAAATAAGACTGGGGTGAAAACCTGATAGTTCAGAGAGGTTGAGTAGCAACTAGCTAACCTTCTCTCCTGGCTGGGATCTCTGAAAAGAAGCATCCTTCTGCTTTGGCAAACAAAAAAACCAGTTACTCCCAACTTCTTCTGGTGCATCTCTCTATCTCTTCCAGATGCCCTCTGATGTTCTATGGTTACCTTCTGCCAACTAAGTTGCTAACTCAGCCTCCTGATTATCACAAATGCAAACTTGGGGTTCATAGTATGGATCAAATATCCCCCAGCAAAAATCTCTGAATTGAAGGACAGCCTGGTCTACAGAGCTAGTTCTGAGACAGCCAGAGCTGTCTTGGGAAATTAAAAAAAAATGATAAAGATGTCAGAGATGGCTCAGCAGTTAGGAGCACTTGTTGCTCTTGCAGAGGACCCAGGTTCAATTCCCAGTATACACATGGTGGCTCACAACTGTCTACATCTCCAATTCCAGGGGATCCAATGCCCTCTTCTGACTTCTGTGGGCACCAGGCATGTAGTGTACATGGTGCACATACTTACATGGGAGGCAAAACAGTCATACAAAAAAAATACTTTAACAGACCTTTTAAAACAATAAATAAAATAGAAGAGAAAGCCAGGTGTGGTAGCTCACACTTGTAATCGAAGGAGTCCTGAGGCTGAGAAAAGAGTTGCTGTGATTCAAGCCAGTCCGAGCTACACGGCTTCACAAGCCTGGGTTACAAAACAAAACCCTGTCTCAATAAAGCAAGATGAGACAATAAGAGATGATATAATGATTACATAGGTTTTGTGAACTATGTGATATGTAGTAGGGACTCAATACTACTATGAAATAAAATTCTTAACCAAGTCAGGAATTACTCCACTTCCAGGAATTAGATGCCCTCTTCTGACCTCCATGGGTGCTGCATGCACATAGCGCACAAACATACATTCTAAGTCCCTGTCTCCATTCATCATGTGTCATCATCCCCCCTACTCCACCCCACCCCACACAAACACTTGTGAGCTCTAGGCTACTCATATACACAGTTACAGGACAGGCAGAGCTACTTAGAGCGACCCTACCTCAAAAAATACATACATACATACATACATACATACATACATACATACATATATACACACATACATACACACACACATACATATACACACACATAGAAATTCTTTTCACAGTCATGTCAGTGATTAAATAAAGCAACTTATTCAGGAATAGGTGTGAGAATACAAATGAAGGTGTGACACCAAATAAAACCTCCCTATAAATATGAGCAAGATGACAGTGCTTGTCTCTTTGCAGAAATATCAATTTGAACAACTATTTATCCATAGAAATAGCATGTAGGTGCTAGGTAATCTAATCTAGAGATGTCAGCACCAGGGTGGAGGACACATTAGCAAACTTGGTGGCACAGGTCCATTATCCTATCTACTTAGAAGGAGTTGGAATGTTAAGACCTGCCTGATTTAAGAGTGAGTTCAAGGTTGGCCAGCCCTTGCCTCAAATAAACAGAAAGAAAAAAAGTAAGGTGGTGGCATGCACCTTTAATCCCAGCATTTAGGAGGGAGAGGCAGGTGAATCTCTGCGAGTTCAATGCCAGCCTGGTCTTCCAGGACAGTCAGGGATATGCAGAAAGACCCTGGCTCAAAATAACATAAAGAATGAGCCAGGAGGTGGTGGTGCACACCTTTAGTCCCAGCACTCAGGAGGCAGAGGCAGGTGGATCCCTGCAAGTTCAACAAGATCAGTCTGGTATACAAGAGCTGGTTCCAGGACAGGCTCCAAAGCTACAGAGAAACTCTGTCTCAAAAAAATAAAAAAAAAAAAACAGAAAAGAAAAAATGTGTAGGCAACTGGATGGGACTAGATATTATATTGAGTAAAGTAACCCAGACCCAGAAAGACAGAAGCCACATACTCTCTCGTGTGTGGTTCCCAGCTCCAAGTCCTCAGATGAGAATATATGTATAACCTGGAGCAGCTGCAGGAATGAGGAGGGTGAAAGGGAAACTGTTCCAGGGGGAGCTCTAGAAAATGGTGTGTGGGGGCTGTCCTTTAATTGGGGAGATGAACAATACAACAATACAGAAGAGAAAGGGGAAGGGATAAACAACACTAAAGACAGTTGGGAAAGCGGTAGGATTTTTTGTTTGTTTGTTTGGCATCATTTGGGAAAGCGGTAGGATTTTTTGTTTGTTTGTTTGGCATCATTTGGGAAAGCGGTAGGATTTTTTTGTTTGTTTGTTTGGTTTTTTGAGACAGGGTTTCTCTGTGTAACAATCCTGGCTGTCCTGGAACTCGATCTGTAGACCAGGCTGGCCTCGAACTCACAGAGATCCACCTGCCTCTGCCTCCCAAGTGCTAGGGCTAAAGGCGTGTGCCCACTGCCCACCTGAAATCATATTATTTGATATTTACCTAAAATTGGATATATTAAGTATATGTGCAAGTACACACATACACATCACAACTAAGCCTAAATACTATTATTTTGGGTGAGGTGGAGCAAAACTCAAAGATTACTTGTGGAAGGCAATGCCACCTACTGCCTCACCCTATCAGGTCTAGAGGCTTGCTGTCTGTGACAAAATTCATCCCTGACCCCAAGCAGGGGAACAGAGCCCAAGAATGACAGTTTCTATGGCAGCCTCTGAGCCAGTGCTTGCCATAGTAGGACATCACCGAATTTGACAAGGCTCAAATTTTTTTTTAATGTATTTATTATGTATAGTATTCTGCCTGCATGTGCTCCTACAGCCCAGAAGAGGGCACCAGATCTCATTACAGATGGTTGTGAAACCATCTGGGAATTGAACTCAAGACCTTTGAAAAAGCAACCAGTGCTCTTAACCTCAGAGCCATCTCTCCAGCCCTCAAATTATTTTTTTTAACTTCTATAGTTCCTACCTGAGAACTGTACACATTAAAGAAACAGTAAATAGTAATTAAAAGGATGGACGAGTCAGAAGGTAGTAATGCACGTCTTTAATCCCAGTACTTGGAAGGCAGAGGCAAGAGGATCTTTTGAGTTCAAGGGCAGCCTGGTCCACAAAGCAAATTCTAGGACAGTGAGGGCTGTTACAGAAAGAAACCCTGTGTAGACAAACCAAAAAAAGGGGATGAATCAAGGAAGGCGTGGAACTTCTGAATAAAAACAAAACAAACAAAAAACCTAGTTGGGAAAACAAGTCTGATAGAATTGCAGGCCAGTGGTTGTGGTAGTTTGAATGTAATTGGCCCTCATATTCTCAGAGTGGCACTATTATGAAGTGTGGCTTTGTTGGAGTGGGTATGGCCTTATTGGAGGAAGTGTGGAGGTGGGCTTTGAGGTCTCATATATGCTCAAACCACACACAGTGTTTTCCGTTCACTTCCTGTTGCCTGATGATCAAGATGTAGGACTCTCAGCTTCAGCACCACATCTGCCTGCAGGCTGCCACGCTCCCCACCAATAAGGATGAACCCTCTGAACTGTAAGCCGTCACCTCACTTAAATGTTTTCCTTTAGAAGAGCTGCCATGGTCATGGTGTCTCTTCACAGCACTAGATACCTAAGACAGTGGCACAGGTCCTGGGCTAATCCCCAGAAGTAAAGTGGATGGAGAAGGGAGGAGGGGAAAGGGAAGAAAAGGAGGGAGGAAAGGGGTGAGTGATCTTCAACAACAGAGGAATATGCACACTCCAGTATTTAGACAGGAGATCCGCAAAGGGGCTACTGAGAAGTGTAGGAATCCAGACCAGACAGCCACTCAGACCACAGTACCTGCAGTTCCCTTCCAGCCTCACAGACACTGGCAGGCACACTATGGAGAGTAAGGTCTGTGAACACCAGCAAACAGCCTTCCAGGTCCTGGGATTTCTCATGTGCAGAAGGGAGTTTGCAGGTTTGACCTCCTGGTAGCCACACTTCCCTTCCCGCACTGCCTGATGGGGAATCAGAGGCCCCGTCTTCAGGCTCTCCCTGAACCCTTCCGCTTCCTCCAAGATCTATGCAACCCAGGTGTCACTCTTTAGAGTTCCCATGATGCTGTCTGTGATGCGGGGGCCTGAAGCCTCCTCAGAGGCTCGGTCACGCTGTAGTCTGTCAGTCCATGGGTTACTAACTCTTCTAATAAACATCTCACATGCTATGGACAATCCATCAAGTGTCCCCCTTGAGCCCCATATCTAAGACCTTTCAGCAAGCTTGCAGGAACTGGGTCCAAAGCACGCACTGCAGCAAGTGACAGAAAGGGAACGGGAGCTATGGGTCATGGAGGGAGATCAGAGCACCTTCTGTGACTCCATGCAGCTCTCTCTTCCTTTTCCTTTTTAAAGACAGGATCTGACTGCAGTGCTGGGTGGCCTGGAACTCAAGATCTGCCTGCCTCTGCCTCTAGTGCTGAAATTAAAGGTGTGCACCACCACGCCCAGTTCAAAATGGCTTTTTCAAAGGCAGGTGAGCATCTCAGACTTGGAGGGAGGGAGGAAAGAGACCTACCAACAGGCAAATCAGAGTTAGTACGGGTGTCCTTACCCATTGAAAGCAGGTTGCTGTAGTTCTCCAACATCACATCTCTGTACAAATCTCTCTGCTCCTCAGTCAGGCACTCCCACTCCTCCTGAGAGAAGTCTATGTACACATCACGGAACAGCACTGACACCTGCAACAATAACCACGTGCTTAATTAATAAGAATAACAATAAAATTGTTTCTGGGCAGGAAAAATAACGAAAGTTAGAACAAGCTAAAAGTAGTGAGCATGAATGTCTGGGATCCTAGGGAAGGCCTGTGACCAAACTACTGTGCTTCCATATATCACTGCTTCCTCCAAAGCCACCTGGGCTTAGTGAATTCCTCCATCATCCACATGAAGCTGGGAAGGCACAGATCTAGCTGGGAGGACTTCTGTGTTAAAGGAAATGATCTCTACCCAGCCTCATGTACTCTCACCACGTAGTCCACTAGTCTCAAACAGCCAAGAGTATAATTTCAGGATAGAGGAGGAAGATGGGACATTAGGAGTGTCCAGATACAGCGGGATACATAAGGGCAACTTAACACTTCCAAACACAAGGAACAGAGCAATTCTTCACTAACTCAGCGGAGAAAAATAAATTCTGACCTAGGATTCTGTAACTAAACTATTTTCTGCTCCGAGTGTACATTCTCAGATATACAAGGACTTAAGTACAAGTTTCTAGGAAACTACTGGAGGATGCGGTCCACCAAATTGAGGAGTAAACCAAAAGGAGCCATGGGATGTGAGGGACAGTTAAAAGTCGGCGAGAGAACAGTAGAGAAAAATTCAGGGGAAAAAAGAAAAGTTTCAGGAAACTGGTGGCAATTAGAGAGGACACAGTTCAGACGGGAATGAGGACACAAGGGGATGGAGAGGGTGTCTCCATCCAAAAGAAGCTGGTGTGTTTGACCAGACAGAAACACTGACTGTGTAGACCAGGCTGGCCTCAAACTCAGAGATCCACCTGCTTTTGCCTCCTACCATTGGGATTAAATTAAGACTTCCATTAGCACCACCCTGCTAGTTCTTGGCTTTTGAAGATAGGGACTCACTAAGTACCCCAGGGAAGCCTTGAACTCACCATTAGTGCAAGCTGGCCTCAAATCTACCATCATCCTAAGAGCTGGGATTTAGGCGTGAGTCACCACACTGGGCATAAATGACAACTTTTCATTTACCTGTAGACATTTAGGTTGATATTAATCTTTAAAGAGTTTCTTGAGCAGGGGAGGTAGCTCACTTGGTAAAGTACCTGTCTAGTAGGCATGAAAGCCTGGGCACCATCCCTAGAACTATATAAAGTGGGCACGCTGGCACATGCCTGTAATTCGAACACTTGGGAGGTGAAGGCAGTAGGAGGATGAAAAAGCCCAAGGTTATCTTCAGCGAAATAATGAGTTCAAAGCCAGCCTAAAAGATTGTCTCCAAACAAACACCCACAAAAGATAACCTGTAATATTGGGAACACTGTTATTTATAACCACCACTGCTAAACTGCCAATTGCACTTCTTACTGAGCTTCAGGAAAATAATGGAGAAAGATGATGCTTAATACAATGGTACTGGGCAGGAGAGATAGCTCAGCAGTTGAGAGCATCGGTTGCTCTTCCAACAGACCCAGGTCCTATTCCCCCACACCAACACTGGGGCTCACACCATCTGTAAATACAGTTCCAGGGAATGTGACACCCTCTTCTGGCCTCTGAAGGTTCTGCATACATGTGGTGAACAGGTACACACAAACAGGCAAAATACCCAAACACATGAGATTAAAATAATAATAATAATCCACAGCTCTCAAGAAAACAAAACAGAAAGCCCTCAGTGACGTTACAAATGGCTAAGTTTTCATGGATGCTCACCGGACTGTCAGAGCTTTGACCATCCGGCAGTCATACTTCCAAACTGAACAGGCTCACAAGCCAGGAGATATGCCATCCTAAGACTGAGACTGAGAATAGCTGTCATACTGATTTTCCTTCTTCCTTCTTTTCTGTTGTTTTTAGTTTGGGACAGCATCTCACTGTTTAGCCCTGGATGGCCTGGAACTCCCTATGTAGACCAGACTGGCCTTGAACTCTTCCCGCCTCTGCCTCCTGAGTGGTAGAATTAAAGGCATACACCACGTTTTGGTTGTGAGTCTAGCAACCGTTAACAGCTGAACCCCCAAAGCTTTTTTCTTTTCTTTTTTAAAGATGTATTTATTTATTATGTATACAGTGTTCTGTCTGCATGCATGCCTGCATGCCACAAGAGGGCACCAGATCTCATTACAGATGGCTGTGAGCCACCATGTGGTTGCTGGGAATTGAACTCAGGCCCTGTGGAAGAACAGCTAGTGTTCTTAACCGCTGAGCCATCTCTCCAGCCCCTTAAAACTTTTTTTCACTTTAGTCTATTGGAGACCCTGACCTTTAGAGCAGCAGTTCTCAACCTGCAGGTTGTAAGCCCTTTTTTTGGGGGGGGAAGGTTGTTGAAAGACCCTTTCACAGAGGCCACCTACAAAGATATTTGTAGCAAAACTACAGTTATGAAGTAGCAATGAAATAATTTTATGGTTGGGGGGGTCACCACAACATGAGGAACTATATTAAAGGGCAACAACCTCAGGGAGGTTGAGAGCCACGGCTATAGAGCAAGGGTGAGACTATGCTCTGCTTATAACTAAATTGAACGGTTTCTTGTTTAACACCAACCAAAAGAACATCGAGCATCAAGATGAAGAAAGCAGACATGTATTTGTACTAGAGGCAAAAATGACTCAATTTGGCCAGACAGTGGTGGCACACGCCTTTAGTCCCAGCACTCGGGAGGCAGAGGCAGGAGGATCTCTGTGAGTTCAAGGCCAGCCTGGTCTACAGAGCGAGTTCCAGGACAGGCTCCAAAGCTACAGAGAAACCCTGTCTCCAAAAACCAAACAAAAGACTCAATTTGAATAGAAAAGAGTTACACCTCACCTGAGCCATGGCTTGACAGTCGAAGCTCCTCTGTAATACTCTTCAGGAACAGAGTAGAACTGGGAGAGGCACAAAAAAATAATAATAATGAGACCCTACTTGACTCGGTCCCCACAACAATCACTCCTGTGTACTCACCCCCACACATCGAGGGGTCTAAGTGGGGAGAGTGGACAAATCTCTCAACATCAGCAACTCCAACTTCAGAAAACTGGGTTCTAGAATGGACCAGGCAGGGTTTGGGCAAATGACTCACATGCACATAAGCAAAAACACAAAGATAGACGATTCTTTTATAAACTAGATCATGATGGCGCATGCCTGAAATCTCAGCACTCACAACGCTGAGGCAGCAGCACTGCCACAGGTTTGAGGCCAGCCAGGCACACAGAGAGACTGACTCACTTCTCTACCTCTATACGGCCCTCTCCTCTCTCTCTGGCTTTGTGAGACAAGGTTCTGGCTGTCCTGGAACTCTCTCTGGAGACCAGGCTGGTCTTGAACTCACAGAGATCCACCTGCCTCTGCCTTCAGAGCAACAGAGCAGCACAGATGTTGTTGGCTGTTCCCTTTATTCGTATTTGGGGGGAGGGGGCACCACCCAGCTCCCAAATCATGATACAGAGTCTTATTCTCACCTATGAATGCCTGACCTTCGCTTGGCTTGTTTCTAGTTAGTTTTTCTTAAATTATCTCCAACAACCTTCTGCCCCTGGGCTTTCTCACTTTTACTTCCTGGCTGGCTGGTTGGCCCCTGGCTTCCTCCTCTCCTAGCCCTTTTCTGGTTCTGCTATCTCCTCCTATTTACTCTCTGCCTGCCAGCCCCGCCTCTCCTTTCTCCTGCCTTGCTATTGGCCACTCGAGCTCTTTATTAGGCAGGCAACGAATCACAGCTTCACAGAGTTAAACAAACCTCAACATAAAATAATGTAACACATCTTTGCATCATTAAAACACATGTTCCATTGCATAAACAAACGTAACACACTTTAAAATAAATTTGCACAACAATCAGGCTTAAAAGTAAATCTTTTCTTAAATCCCATTTTAAATCTTTTAGTTGTTGTTTTGTAAGGATGTGGAGCACGTCCCCCCACAAGAATCTACAAGTGCATCCACTCTGGTCTATTGTTACTAGATTGGAATACATGACTCAATACCTGCATTGGTGGAAAGGGAATCTCCTGCATCCTACTACAAAAGTAAATAAGTCTGGGAATAGTGACGGCACTCGGGAGGCGGAGGCAGGTGAGTCTGAAGTAAGCCTGGTCTACACAGCGAAATCTTGTCTCAAAAAAATACATAAAAAAAGTCACGGCAGTATGCATGTCTCCTATTAATAAATGAGATGAATGCACGCAGTGTACTTCAGATCCTGGAATACCAAGTCGCAAAACAACTGGGTAAGGCGCTATCCTATTCCACATGGATGGGTTCCACACAGGTGTACACACAAGACATAATAAAAGACAAAGGAGAGAATGCTGGCACTCACATGAAGTTCCAACATGAGGAAAACATAACGCACGCAGCAATATACATCCGAACCTTCACACACACACACACACACACACACACACACACACACCCCTCAACAGTGACATCCAATTCTAGGCAACCTACCTAAGCGAAGCCACACACTCGGGGACTCAGAAGGGAACATAAACACAACCGTACTTTTACCACGAGCACGGAATTCGAAGGTATGTCCTCCAGTACCGTGCCGAGCACGGTCACAACATCACACACCGCGGCCACAACAGGGACGGAACAACTCAACCGTCACAAGCACCCCACATCCACACAATACCGCACGTGGCCCCCGGCTTGCCCGCTCTCACTCACCAAGGGGTGGCGCCCACCACGGTGTTGTCAGAGACAGATGCCCCAACACAAGCGCAGCCCCTCTGCACCCCACGATCTCTCCCCACAAACTGACCGCGCAATTCCGACCTCAACCCCTCCGCCACACAAAGCTTGGGCTCGGGGTGCGCCCCGCCCTCCTCTCTGATCGCGCTCCTCCGGCCTTCCAAGCTTCCCAAACCCCTCAACCTCAGCAATTGCCAACTAAGCTCTCAGGTCCCGCCAGCGCCTGACTTTCCCGCGAGAAGCCGAGGAGACTTCTGGGAAACGTAGTCAGAGACAACGGCACAGCCAAGATGGCTCCCGATGGGCGGGATTTCTATGCGTGTTCCTATGAGGATTGGCCGAAAAGACCATCCAAACGCATGCCCAGCCTCCGTTATCCCCTTTAAAACGCACTCCAAAAAGCTAGTATGTTTTTATTTCCTGGTCCTTCGGTAGGCAATGGACAGCATCAGGAAAATGCGGGGGAGCAGTGGGGGCGGAGCGTGATTCGCCTAGCAAGAGTATGCACAATGCTGAGATTTCTGGGAAATGTAGTTCAGGGAAATGTGGGGGCGGAGACTGATGGCCAATTCAAAAGTATAAGCTTTTCGGTGTGGAACAGAAATGGGTCATATACTCTGGCACTTGGGAGCCACAGAATACTGAGTGTTACACAGCTCAGATGGAAAGGTATCCTGGAACTCGGGAGCCACAGAATACTGAATGTTACACAGCTCAGATGGAAAGATAACCTGGAGCTCGAGAGCCAAGGAATATCACAGGCTGCAGTAAGCTTAGCAGCTTACAGCCCTGCCTCAGGGAAAGGCTTCCCCAGAGTGTAGGCTCCACTCCTGGGGATGTTCGCCCAGCATAGCAGTTTGCTCGGCAGGAGGTTTGTGGAGAGTGGAGAGCAGAGAGCGGAGTTCTGCCAAGGGAAGTTTTTTCAGGGTGGGGATTGGTCCAATTTCAGTGCTGAGCTCAGATTGGCTAGAACTCTGCTCGAGGATTGGTTAGTTTTCTGCACAGGGGATTAGGGTCAGATTTGGCTCTGGCTTCAGAGCCAAAGTGTGCTTCTTTCTCTGGCCCTTTTTAGCCTTTTGGCTCCAATTTTAGGACCAGGTTGTACTTCTTTCACTGGTTCTGATTCCAGGGACAAAGTGTGTTTCTTTGGCACTGGTTTCAGTGTCAAGGTGCATTTCTTTGGTTCTGATTGCAGAGCCAACTGAGGTAAAATCTTATCCAAGGTTAATTGCAATAATTTTATGGACTCAGATTGGAGTGGTGCAATCACAGTCCAGCATGTATTTGAGGGAACATGGAAGGTGGTTACTTATAGACTATTTCATAGGGGTGAATTTTTCTAAGAAGGGTATAAGGTAAGAGGCCAACCCAGTTACCACTGGTCTCAATAGTTAACATCTTTAAAATTCTATTCATCCTTTCTATCTTTCCTAAGCTCTGAGGATGATACTTAAAAACAACAAAGTTTCCAACTTATATTAACACCTTTAGAAAGCAATTAAGATAATTTGGCTGTAAAGTGTGGGCCACTGTTGAACCCCAGAGATATGAGGTCAAATTTGGGGATAGTCTCTGTTATTAATGTCTTAGCTACCACTTGGTCCACTTCTGCTTGGGATGTAAAGGCCTCTTCCCAGCCTGTGACTGATGGGGGATGTCCTTCTGTATATATGTTTCTCTTATTGGTTGATGAATAGAACACTATTTGGCCAATGAGGCAAGAAAATAAGCAAGACGAGTTGATGAGGAGAATTCTGGAAAAAGTAGTCAGAGGAATACCTCGGGACACTCACCATGTAAAGACCCGGAAGTGTTCTCCGGAAAGATAAGGCCATGTGGAAATGAACAGATTAATAGAAACGGGCTCAGAATTAAGACAGAGCTAGTCAGTAAGAAGCCCTAGTCATCAGCCAACATGATTAATATGATTAATATGTCTCTGTGTGCTTATTTGGGGCTCAAGGGCATCAGGACCTGGTGGGAAAGAAAACTGCCAAATGTGACAGTATCAACAAAGACCAGCAAGTATTTGTATCCATACAGTCCTGGCATGACTTCAGTGAAGTCCATTTCCCACAGGAATACTGTACCTGACTCCGCTGGCCTGGGGGAAGCATGTCCTTCTTCGCATTTACCTGGCACAGGCCAGGCAGGAGTCTGAAATGCTTAGAAGTTTTTCTCTGTGTCCAGGTATCCAGACATGAGGGGAGATGAGTTCTGAGATTTTCTTAGGTGACAAGTACATGACATTTTGCAAGGTAATTAGCCAGTTTTGGCCCAGTAACTTTGGCACGAAGATTCTTCTATCAGACAAGATCCACCATCCATTTCAGCTCTCCTAAGCCACCAAGATAGAAAATGACTTGATATTTTCTGGATCGGACTCAGGAATATCTTTATCAAGGCAGAATGGGGACTAAGGGATAGTAGATAGTCCCAGGACAGTCTGGGGTTTTGGTTCCCCAAAAGTGGCCACGTTAGCACCTTGATCTGAATGGTTGTTACCTTGAGTTTTGGAGCTTTTGCCTTTTTGGTGTTCTGGCCAGTGAACTATGGCCAGTTTGGTTGGCATCTGGATGGCCTCTGGCAACTGGACAATTTCATGTTGATGTTTTTCTTCCCCTCTGAGGTCACTAAACCCCTCTGTTTATATAGCTGTCAATGAGCTGTGACAAAAGCATACCCACTGGGGCTGGAGAGATTGCTCAGTGGTTAAGGCTATGTACTTCCTGCCCTTGTCCAATCATGAGCAAGCAAACATCCTGATAGACTTCCTTCCTACATACCTCTCACCTACATGTGATCAAGCACATCGTATGCGTTTTGCGTGACCAAGCTTGTTTACAGAAGTGAAAATACATGGCTTGTTACATGACATTAGCTCCCAGCATCAGGAAGTTATCTGTCCTTGGGCAAGGGAGGTTTACAGGTGAGAGGCAATTTTGTTTCACAGATCTCTTAAGCAGTGTCATTTAAACTTAAAACATAACTTTAGCCATCACATTTGCCGGCTTCTTTTTCAAGAGTTGCTGTGGCTGCAATGGCTCTTAAACACGGGGGCTATCTAGAGGCTACATGATCTAGTCTCTATGAGATGTAAGCTATCATCAGCCTTTTCCAGGGACCCAGGTCTGTGTCAGGCCTCCCGTGGCAATGCCCTTCCTTTCACAGATATAAAGATGAAAAGGCTTGGGGACATCAGGGAGAGTTACTGTGGGGCCTGTTCAAGTTCCTCATTCCATTCCAAAGGGTGTTACCGAAGCCAAAGCAGGGGATGGTATAAATTTTGGAGTAGACATTCCTTACTTATTGGGCCTGTTATAGTTAAAGCTGTAGCAGAGCCTCCCATTTGCAACTGAGGAGAGCCTCCTGTAACTTGTTCAAGAGGTCCTGACCCAGCAAAGGGTAGGGACATACAAGAATAACTATAAAAGAACACGTCACAGTTCCTTGTCCTGGGTTAACGTCCAGTCTAGCATAATGCCTGGCACTTGGAATCCAAGACTGAGGCAGGAGAACTGTTGTGAATTCAAAGCTAGCCTTGTCTATTTAGTTCCAGGACAGCTGGGCTGGGCTACAAAGTAAGACCTTGAGGGAAGAGAGATGGGGGGGGGGCATATAAAAGTCAAATTCTAGCTTTATTATAGAGTCAGAAAACTGGAGACTGAAAGTTGGTATGCTATTCCACAGGCTTTTGGTTTTTTTCCTGCTCCAGTTAGTCATGGTAACATGACACCACTCCCAACCCACCCACACCAAAGGACAGACTCACCAATCTCTTGGCATGGTCTAGAGAACCGAGGAATCCAAACCCATAGCACAGGAAGAAAAACCAAACAAAACAGATCAGGGTAGGACTTTTCCAAATATTATTAGTCTGGGTCCAATCAATGGACAGGAACGCCACAGCAACACTTATTTTACTCAATAATGGCTCAACGCCCAAGAACATGAAAGCAAAAGCGAAGCTATAGATCCTTTACTTGAAGACATGAGTGCTCTCAATAAGAATGAAGGAAAGGCATATACTGAGGTTACTATGCTGTGTAAACAGTCGCCGGTAGACTTTTACGGAGCTTATAAACTTCAGCACAGGTATGTATGTACATAGGAAAACCTAACACAGTTAAGTACTATACAGGACTTCGGATACCCACTAGGGGCCTTGGGATGTCCCCACACATACAATGGGGACTGTTGTCACAATATGTATCTCACCCACATCTATCTTAAAAAGAATATATTTTGTCACAATATGGAACAACCAATTGGTTACATTTGGAATCTTTAATGAAAAGTAGATATTTAGATATAAAACTGGAGTAGCATTTAGTTACCCTGCTTTGTCACATTTCATTTCTATAAAACTCCATTCTTACTATAACAGCAGCAACCACTTTTGGGGAACTGAATACACATCCTCCCAATTCTAGCTGTAGAGAAAAGTGTTTCCCATAGGCAATGCTTAGTTAGACAAATGGGTCTTATTCAAATTTACACAGGAATCATCACAATATATCCATCAATTCAATTGTCTTTGTTCTGATTTTTTCTTTCCCGTTTTTTCCTTTGCTGTTAACACACAGATTTAAGCTGTTGTGCTCAGCTGCTAGAGTATTCTACTATATAACTGTTACATTTTACTCATCTGCTTCATAAGCAACAAACATCTGTGCCCATTTTTTCCTACCATAATTGGTGCTGCAATGAACAGACGGACTGGTACATGACTCCCTACATAAGCCTATCAGTTTCTTGAGAGTAAGTATAAATACTCAAGAGTAACAGCTAAGGGTTCTAGAATCTAGAATTTCTTTCCCACTCAAGTCTCAGAAACCATCCTCTTAGAAATTTTATACAAGCCTCTGCTTTCTGCAAAGACACTGGAATTCCTAAGAAGTACTTCAATAAATGAGGATATCAGGTCTATTATTTCCCCCCAAAAGTTAATTATCTGAGACTATTTTTTTAAGTCATCCACGATTTCTGGCAGTATCTGGAATGCTGCCAGACTCAATTACCAATCCCCCATGAATTCATTCATGTTTCTAGATTCAGTATCCTGTCCTGACCTCAACTTTATTCCGCTCTATCAACAAAGACTTCTGAGTGAGCATGGTGCTGTACATCTGGAATTGCAGCACTGGGAGGCTGAGCAAGCGGATCATCAGAAGCATGGGGCCAACTTGGGCTACACAGTGAGTTTAAGGTCACCCTGGGCTATGTACATAGGAAGACCCTGTCCCAAAATGTCTTTTTTGAAAAATGACTTTTTCAAATTATCCATATAGCAAAGCATATATCAAAAATATTTTTGCCTCTTAATTTCAAACCTTTATATTGCTCATATTATCTCGATACATTTGATAAGCTTTCTAAGATTATGCTAATTGGACTATGTTCATTGAGAAAGGCCCTAAAATTATAATACTTCTTGAGAGTCTGGGAAGTATATATATTGTGATACATCTTACTAAATATCTTTGTACTTTAAGTTTCCAGTCACTACAGAAGGATTTCCTACATTTGTATAAACTTAATGTAAGATGCATCTTTTGATATATTCCTAATAATACATTCTGCTCAAGCGTTCCTAAATCTAAGACATTTACAGAGTTTTAATGAATATGAATTCTCTGGTGTCTAATGTGATGTGACTTCTGGCTGAAAGCCTTCCCACATTCACTACACTGATAAGGCTTTTCCCCAGTATGGATTCTCATGTGTAAAGCAAGAGTTGAGAACTGAGAAAAGGCCTTCCCACATTCATTACAACCATAGGGTTTCTCACCGGTGTGGCTTCTCATGTGCACTGTAAGAGATGAACTTTGACAGAAGGCTTTTCCACAGATTTTACATTCATAGGGTTTATCACCCGTATGAATTCTCACATGCACAATAAGTGATGTAATCCGAGAGAAGGCTTTCCCACATTTATTACATTCATAGGGTTTTTCACCCGTATGAATATTGTGATGTTTGATGAGGTACTGCTTCTGCCTGAAAATTGTTCCACATTCATTACATTTATAGGGTTTCTCTCCAATATGAATTTTCTCATGCTCAGTGAGGTTTGATTTGCCACTGAAGGCTTTTCCACACTCCTTACATGTATAAGGTTTCTCTCCTGTGTGACTTCTCTGGTGTCTAATGAGGCTTGATTTCTGAATGAAGGCTTTCCCACACCCTTTACATTCATAAGGTTTCTCTCCAGTATGGATTCTCTGGTGTATAATGAGGTTTTCCTTCTGGCTAAACGCCTTACCACACTCATTACATTTAAAAGGTTTCTTTCCACTGTGGATGTTCTGATGTTTGATGAGGTACTGCTTCTGGCTGAAGGCCCTTCCACACTGATTACACTCAAATGGTTTCTCTCCGGTATGAATTTTCTCATGTTCTTTGAGATATGATTTGCCATTAAAAGCTTTGCCACATTCCTTACATGCAAATGGTTTGTTTCCCGTATGTGTCGGATTTCTAATAAGGGGTGTCATCTGAATGGAAGTTTTCTTGAAGTCATGGGGTTTCTCTTCAGTATGTTGTTTCTGATGAGAAAGGAAGTTTCCTCTCTGGCTGAAGGCTTTTCCACATTTACCACATTTATATGATTTCCTCTGTGCATGACTTCTCAAATGCAGAGTCAGTGATGAGACTCGAGAAAATGCTTTGCCACACTCTGTACATTCGTGTGGCTTCTCTTCACCATGCATTTTCTTGTGCTCTACAAAGTTTTCTTTTAGGCTAAAGGTTTTTCTACATTCATTACACTCATAAAGTTTCTCTCCAGGATTGAGTTCATCATGCAGAAGATCTGACTCAGGGTGAAGACTTTCCAACATCCCGTTACATACAAGGGTTTTCTGCTAGCATCTACCAAGATAGGATGAAGGCTTTTCCACGTTTACTAAAGACATACAATTTCTTTTCAATATTAACTCACAAGTATCTAATGAAACTTAATTAGAATGAGAGACTTTTTACGTGAGTACCCCAGGATGAGGTTACAAGAGGGACTGAAATACAGCACTGCCTTTATACTAATGGTTCTTTCTTACAGTTTCTCTCATTTTCTTAAGTAAATTATGGATGTGGGTAAATTAAGTTCAAATTTTCTTCAGCTGAGTCTCATATACAATGTCTTTGTCCAGAGGAAATACTTTGCTTCCTAGGTTTTCCTAGGAGATGAGATAACTCACAAGTCTTTCATCCTATGTCCTTCTCTGTGTATAAACTCCAGAGACTGTTTCTAAAAGAGAACAACAAGTTACTAAAGTAAGCATTCAATACATTACCTTATCAATAACATCCTTAACCTGTGAATTCTCTCAGTTTTACTAATAAAACTGCAGAAATGTGCTATTAAAAAAGACCAAGTCACACATCGTAGGTCACTTTTATAATTCCAGAACTTAGGACACTGATGCAGAGGACTGTCTTGAGTTTAGGGCCAACATGGATTAGACAGTGAATTTGAGGCCAGCCTGGCTACAGATGAGAGACTCTGCCTTAAAAACAAGGCACACTGTCAGGCAGTGGTGGCACATGCCATTAATGCCAGCGCTTGGGAGGCAGAAGCAGGCAGATCTCTGAATTTGAGGCCAACCTGGTCTACAGAGTGACATAGTTCCAGGATGAACCGGGGCGGCGGGGGGGGCAGTGAGGCAGGGATCGAGGCAAAAATAAAACAAAAGACAAAAACAACTAAACTATCGAAGCCTAGTCTTTTCATATGAAAGAAAGCACAAATAAAGTAACATTTCCAGGTATGTGCAGCTTTAACTGCTTTTCAATGTAGTTTGCACATAATGTCAATAAGTAAAATAAGAGAAAACATAAAAGAATAGGCAAGCCAGGCATTGGTGGTGCACACCTTTAGCCCCAGCACTTGGGAGGCAGAGGCAGTTGGATCTCTGTGAGTTTGAGGTTAGCCTCATCTACAGAGTGAGTTCCAGGACAGCCTCCAAAGCTACATAGAGAAATCCTGTCTCGAAAAGCAAAACATAAAAAAAGGGTAGCTACCAGGTCACTTAAGACTAGTAGTGCCTGGGATGACAGAGCAAAATAATAGTAATAATAATAATAATAATAAATATACATAAAAATATATTTTTTCTTTTTCTTTTTTGGTTTTTCAAGACAGAGTTTCTCTGTGTAACAATCCTGGCTGTCCTAGAACTTGCTTAGTAGACCAGACTGACCCCTGAACTCAGAGAGACCCACCTGCCTCTGCCTCCCAAGTGCTGGGATTAAAGTCTTTTATTTTAAAAGAGTTATAGGAAACATTATGAAAAACCAATGCGAAAAACTGAACAGAATAAAGAAAGCTGCTCAGAATTCTGCATTGACTCAACACAAGAAGAGGCTCATCAAATACAAGAAATTCCATCCAAAAAGAGCCACGCTAAATAAAGCACATTTTTGTAAAACTTTTAGCAGAAGTAAAACGGGAAGAAAACAAGGAGGCAAGTGCTCATTTTGTGATGTTTATGGAGCCAGGGCGCATGCCCAGCTTGTGTGGAAGTCAGAGGACAACTTGTATGAGTCAGTTCTCTCCTTCTGACACTGGGTTTCAGAGCTCAAACTCAGGCTATTGAGGTCTGTGGCAGCTGCCTTTACCCAGGAAGCCATCTTATTGGCCCAAAGGGTGCACAGACATATATAGGTACACACGCATACCCATAAAGTAAAGGAACTTTAAAAAAAAAAAAAGGCCCTCATATAACTTGTACAGGGAAGCAGAAACATGAGCACTACGGGTTCTGGGAATAACATTTCTACATCTTTAGCTAATAGCTAAAATTGAGCAATCAAAAATAGACAAGATAGTTTTAATAAGCATAAACAGATACTTTAAGTAAGTTTAAGTGGCCAGGTATAGTGTCATACATTCTTAATCCCAGCACTCAAGAGGCAGAGGCAGGCAGATCTCTGTGAGTTAGAGGCCAGCCTGGGCAACACAGGGAGCTGGAGGGCAGCAGGGAATACATTGTGAAAGCCTGCTCAACAACAATAAAAAGGTAGAATAATTCCAAGTGAGAAAAGACTGAGCAGAAAGAGTTGGCTAGAGAGTCATCCTTGGACACCCACAGGGGATTAGCTCCAAGACGCTTGTATAAAAAGGCATATTTGCAAGCAATCTCTGCATATCCTCTCATATAGTTAAATCATTTTTAGGTAACATATAATACCTAACACAATGGCAATGCTATGCAAATAGTTACCATTCTGTGTTGGTCAGGGAGCTATAACAAGGAAAAACAACTACGTGTTCAGTAGAGATGGAATGGTTTTGTTGCTGTTTTGTCTGTCTTGATATGTTTGTGTGTGTATATGCACATGAGTGCAAGTGCCTACTGAGATTAGGGTTGAGATACAGTGACCATCATTAAAATTTAGCCTGAAAATGTAGCATAGTGAGGAAACGAAAGCAGAGACTCAGGAAGACTGTCTGGACACTGACCTATCTAAAGAACTTTCAGCAATTGTCCCTCCAAATGGGGCTTAGCTGCTTAAAAAAAAAAGCAACTAAAAACCCATAAGTAGTCGTGAACCCCCCACTGCACCTAAAGGACACGGAGGCATTATATAAGGCTTCCACTCACCTTCAGATTTACACTTCTTCCCAATCACCCACTGTTTTTGTTTGAACTGTAGGCTTTCAACTTGCAATGAGAAAAGTGATTCAGGCCTCTGATACTATCTCTGGAAATCGAAGCAGCAGACCCAAGTCCAGCTGAGGCCTCAGAACTCATGAGAGGTTGGAAGGCTAGGGTAACCTCTGCTCCTGGGGTACACAAAGATGCTGGCCTGTGAAAACAACCAAGGGGCATGAGTACAGGAGCCAGGGCGCACTCGTGCACGAGCAAAGGAAAAGAGCAATTGTACTTGACACTCAGGCTAAGCCCAGAATCTACCTGAACTAAAAATGTACTTCTGATGTGGGTAACAGAAGGTATTTCCTTTTCAGAATTTAAGTTATACTGACAAGCTATGACTTTTCTGAGTTTGCCCATATTGCTATATGAACATGATTTCTGGGCAGGTGTCACAGGTGGCCTTGCTCCCAACTGAAGTCATGCCCGTGTCTTATCATTTTCCCTTCCACAATTTTAAAGCCTGCTGTGGTAGCATGTGTTTACAGCACTAGCAACTTGGAAACTGGGGTAGAAGATGGAGACTTTGAGGACAGACTTGGCTAACTGTCTCAAAAACAGCAAACAGAAGGCCAGAGAAACGGCTCAGTGATTAAAGTTTTTGTAACAGCAAGCATGAAGATAGGCGTATGGATCCCTGGAATCCATATAGGTACCGGGTATTCCAGCCTCAGAGGGCAGAGAGGGAACCCCCGAGAGCAAGTTGGCTAGTGTTAGCAGCCATATCCATGAGCTCTGAGTGTGACTGAGAACCTGATTTAATAATATATGAGGGTTGGCAGGAGCAATCATTATAACTGAACATTAAAGGCTGCCAAAAACCCACACAAGTAGCACAGTTAACCTTCACCCACCCCCTAATGAATCAACAGGAAGACAGCTAAAAGAAAGAACATTCTGAAGCTAGGCAGCTAAACAACTGCCCCCCCCACACACACACTTCCTGATGAATAGAACTTGGGCTCACAGGAATAGCTGACAGCAAATAAGAGAACATTCCACAGACATCCTTGTTGTGTGAATGGGAATCTTTTGGATATATGCCTAAGTTCCACTATGTTAATATCAGAATTATATGTAATAGCTAGATCCTGGAAGCAACCTAGATGCCCCACAACTGAAGAGTGGATAGAGAAAATGGGGTACATTTACACAATGGAGTACTACTCAGCGATAAAAACAACAGAATCTTGAAATTTGCAGGCAAATGGATGGCACTAGAGGAAACCATCCTGAGTGAGGTAACCCAGACACAAAAAGACAAACATGGTATGTACTCACTCATATATGGATTTTAGATATGGATCAGGGGAGTGTCAGCCTACAATCCCAGTGCCAGTGAGTCTGGGAAACAAGGAGATTCCCAAGAGAGATGCATGATACTCCAGAGAAGTAGAATGAGGCAAGATCTCCTGAGCACATTGGGAACATCGTGGGAGGGGAGTAGGAACCAGAGAAAAGAGAGGGGGAGAAGAGGAGGGGAGAATAAGGCTTGGGGGAGCAGGAAAGTTGAGTCAAGGTAAGAATAGAGGAGAGCAGGATGAGAGATACCATAATAGATGGAGTCATTATAGGCTTGAGGAGCGAGCTGACTCTAGTGAGATCTCCAGAGATCTACAAGGATAATACCAACTGGCAAACTAAACAATAGTGGAGAGACTACATTAATAGCCACTCCTTGATGATAGGGTTGATGACTATCCTATCCTAGAACCTTCACCCAGGGATTGATGGAAGCAGGGACAGATACCCACAGCTAACCACTGAACTGAATTCCTGGAACCTAGTGACAGAGATGGAGGAGTGATTAGCAAAGGGATCAAGACCATGACGATGAAACCCACAAAGACAGCTGACCGGATAAGGGGGAGCTATTGAATCCCAGACTGATGGCTGAGAGGCCAACAGGGGACTGATCCAGACTCCATGAATGTAGTGCCAGGGAGGAGGCCACAGAAATCACTGTAGATCAGTGTTCACCATGGTTTATGAATGAGCTTTGGGAGCCCATTCCAAATAGAGGGATGCTCTCTCAGCCTGGGCACATGGGGAAGGGCCTAGGTCCTGCCCAGGATGAAATGACAGACTTTAGAGATCCCCCCAAGGAGGGTCTCACCCTCCCTGGGGAATGATGTGGGGATTGAGTGGGGGGCTGGGGAGCTGGTGGAGGAACAAGGGAGGAGGGGTGGGAGAGGGAGCTAGGACTGACATGTGAAACATTCATGTTTCTAATTTAAATAAAAACACATATTGAGAAAAAAAGAAAAAGAAAAAGAGAGCATTCCACAGTTAGGTTATTTAGCGACCCCTCCTCCTGCAACCTCTTCACCCTGCTAATATCCTGCTTATCTTAACCTGCTATCCTGCTCACCTTTAGTGACCCCATGACTAAGAACATTCTATGGTCTGGTTACTAGGCAATGAGCCCCCTCTTTACCCCACATTACCTAGCCTCCTGTCCTAACCACTATATAAGGTGCCTGAGAAAAATAAAACTTCACAGCTTGATCAGAAAGCCTGTCTTGCTGTCCGTTTCTCATGTCTCCTGTCCCCTCATTCCAGGTTTCTCTGGGCTTGTACTTCATTGTGCCCTGCTGGCAAGGGCAGAGTGTGATTCCTAATGTCAGTATAAGACCCACCCAGCATGCACACTCATGTGCAATGCACCCCTACCTACCTATATGTGCCAACATACATGAAAAACACGGGCACAACACACACAAAGAAAGAGAATATAAACTGGTATAGGCACCCAGGGCACAGAGGCTGGAGGATCAGAACTTCAAGGTCATCCTCAGCTCCACAGTGAGTTCCACCCTGTACTACATGAAAACCTGTCTTTAAAAACTTAAAGAGGAGCTGGGAGTAGCAGCACGCACTTTTAATCCTAGCACTCAGGAGGCAGAGGCCAGGGTGGTCTACACAGTATATTCCAGGACAGCCAGAACTATATAGTGAGACCCTACCCAGCAAAGAAAGGGGGCTGGGAAGATGGCTCACTAGTTAACAGCACTGGCTGTTTCTCCAGAGGACCCAGGTTTGGTTCCCAGCACCCACAGGGCAGCTTACCACTGTATGTAACTCTAATTCTAGAAGACCCACTGTCTTCTTCTGGCCTCAGTGGGCACTGTATGCATGTGGCACATAGACACCCACAGGGCAGCTTACCACTGTATGTAACTCTAATTCTAGAAGACCCACTGTCTTCTTCTGGCCTCAGTGGGCACTGTACGCATGTGGCACATAGACACCCACAGGGCAGCTTACCACTGTATGTAACTCTAATTCTAGAAGACCCACTGTCTTCTTCTGGCCTCAGTGGGCACTGTATGCATGTGGCACATAGACACCCACAGGGCAGCTTACCACTGTATGTAACTCTAATTCTAGAAGACCCACTGTCTTCTTCTGGCCTCAGTGGGCACTGTATGCATGTGGCACACAGACATACAAGCAGGCAAAACACCCATGTAAGATACGTTACATTCTTTTATGCTGTGATGCAAAGATGTGTTGTATTCTTTTAAAAAAATTCTTTATTATGTTTACAGTGTTCTGCCCACATGCCAGCAGAGGGCGCCAGATCTCATTATGGATGGTCGTGAGCTACCATGCAGTTGCTGGGAATTGAACTCAGGACCTCTGGAAGAGCAGCAAGTACTCTTAGCCACTGAGCCATCTCTCCAGTCCCGTGTTGCCTTCTTTTATGTTACTTTGCTTAACTCTGTGAAGCTGTGTTACTTTGCCTGCCTAAAACACCTGACTGCTCTAATAAAGAGCTAGACAGCCAGTAGCTAGGCAGAAGAGGGACAGGTGGGGCTGCCTGGCAAAAGAATAAATAGAAGAGAAGGAGAGAGAAAAGGAGGAGAGGAGGAAGCCAGGGGTCAGTCACCCCGAACATAACCAGCCTTGGAGTAAGAAGGAAAGAAAGATATATAGAATAAAGAAAGGTCAAATGCCCAGAGGCAAAAGACAAATGGGATAATTTAAGTTAACAAAAGCTGGTTAGAAATAGGCCAAGTTAAGCCTGGCACTCATAAGTAAGATTAAGTCTCCTTGTATTTATTTGGGAGCTGGGTGGCAGACCCCCAAAGAAGGAAATAAGAAAAAACAGCTAAACCCATACATATAAAATGAAAATCTATTTTTGAACCTCAGAGGTGGGGGAGGGGGAGCTGCAGACAGAGGACCTACCTCTGTGGAGGTGGCTCTTGCAGGGGAATCCCCAGGTTTGGAACCCAGAACCCATGGTTCACAACCATCTGTAATTCCAAATGTAGAGTATCTACCTTCTTTTGACCTCCAAAAGATACCAGACATGCATGTGGCATCCATATATACAATCAGGCAAAATGTCCAAACACACATAGAAAAAAAAAAAAAGGAAAAAAATATACATCCAAGGGCTTTGCCTTGAAAAGTTTAGGGGTTCAATCCCAACAAGAGCAAAAGCAAAACAAAAACATATTTTCTTTTAAAAGTCATCAACCATGAACAATGCAAACAAAATATGTAAGAAATTATTTGGATAATAATAACAACTCAGTTCTTAAAACCTTTAGAGGTCTAATATTTTACCTAGGTTCAGTTACTCTTGGAGAAATTAAATGTAGTAATGATATGTATATACTGTATTTAGCAAACATTTATCTATTCTGTGCTATGAAGAAATCTGCTTATAGTGGAGTATGGCAGCGCAAGGGTCCAGCTTATTCTCTTACTCAGAAATGTACAAGCCACAGCAGTGTAGTGCTGTGAATAACGGGGACAGATAATACACTGGAGGAAAGGGAGGGTGGCCACTTTCAAGAGGGGGCCATGAGGATGGCACTTGTGGACATAGAGAGTTGATGCTCTTAGCGACGCATGGTGTTACACACTCTGAGTCCCAGGTCAGCCTGGTCTACATATAGAGTTTCAGGACAGCCAGGTCTACCTAGAGAGACCTTGTCTCAAAATTTAAAAGGCTGAAGCTCTTCAGAAACCTCCAAACAGAGCCATTCACTAGACCTCTGAACATACGGGTTAAAAACTTAGAGCCCCAGGTTGCGCAAGAGGACTCCAGCCACATCTCTCCATCGTGTCATTAAACTGGGGCAGGCTGAACTCAACCAAATGCAGCCTAAGCTTTCTAGCTGGAGCCCATAAGAGGACTCCAGCAACACTCTGCACCAACAAGGAGGTGCCAGGCGGACTTTGTGATGAGGCAGATAGTCCCACTCATGACCATGACAGACTGAGTAGGACAAGAAGACCCACACACAGGCCTGGGACAGTCTGTCCTGAGCTGAACGAGAAAGCAGGGGCCTACCCGGCACCTTAAGGCACCAGACAGGTGAGAATTATTACTACGGTGAGCAAATGTATAGTGTGGTATGGGAGAGAGACACAGACAGAAGTCCTGTGGACAGAGGACACAAGCATGTCTGAAGAGGCAAAAGCAGTGAGGAAAAGGCAGAGGTGGCTGGCTTGACTGACACCCAGGACCATGGCGATGCCTGGGCCTGGGCTGCTGCTGGCACCCACATTGGGGTTCACCGCTCTGATACAGCCGAGGTCTCTGTTGATGTCTGTGACTCCTGAACCACCAAAGGCAGAGAGGATAGGGCTGTACAGAGACGGTGCGGAACGTCACTGGCTGCAACACCAGGGAGAATTGGTCCCGCCCCTCACCTGGGCAGCACAGTAGAGCCCACCCTGATGGTGGAGGAGTGGGAGAGCCAGCCCCAAATTTGTGTCAAAGAGCTGTCCCCACTACTCATCTGTCATGCGGTGGCGTGGTCAGTGAAGAGATGTCCCCATTACCCTTGACACATGTGCCACACAAGGGAGCCAGCCCTCCCCCTCACCAGCTGCAGCACTCAGGAAAGTGTGCCCTGCTCCTCACCTGGGCAGCCCAGCAGAGCTGACCCTGTTAGCAGAGGCACGGGTGAGCTGACCCCAGGGTGAGAGTGGGCTAGCTGGCCACACCCCTCTTGTCTGCCATGTGGTAGAGAGGTCGAGGGAGAGATGCCCTCTACCCCTTAGCCCTGCCACCTGTGGTGGGCCAGAGAGCTGACCCTTCCCCTCACCAGCGACAGTACCTGGCAAAGTGGACCCTGCACCTCACCTGGGCAGCTCAGCAGAGCTAACACCATTGACAGGGTTTAGGCGAATCACCTGGAGAACTCAGCATGGGAGATCTGGCTCTACCCCTGGTCTGCCATATGGTGTGGGGGTGCCTGTGGCAGGTGGGAGATGGCCCTGGGGTCATAAGAGCAGGAGAGCTGTCCCTGCCCCTTATCAGCTGCAGCACTAGGGAGAGCAGCCACTGTACCTCGCCTGGGCAACACAGGAGAGCAGTCGAGCTGGCTGTGACAGTCCAGGTGTCTCAGGGTGTGGAAGTACGAGATTAGCCCCACCCCTAGGTCACCTCTGCAAGGGTGAACTACCAGGGGCAATGCTGGAGACCTGAACCTGGTCATGAGGACTGGGGAGAGCTAGTGGGCTGACCAACCCAGGTGCAGAACCAGGGCTATTGAGTTGGTCCATCCCAACATCTACCCCATCTATGACCTGCTGAAGCACATGAAGGGGTTGGTCCTACAAATCCTGCAGGATCTTCACCACCAGGGCAACAACAGGATACCCATGAGGAGTCTCAGTGACAGTCCAGTATCAATAGTTTAGCAGCAACCAGGTCTCGAACCTGACCAATAAGTCTTTGCAATGAACACTTGCAAATGAAGATATAAGGACATGCATGACTCATTGTGTCACACTATAGTTTCCATAACAAGATTTTTCCTTTTCTCTTTTTTTCTGAGGGGGGCGGTGCAAGAGCAAAGTGTGGATATGAAGAGACAGGAAAAGGAACAGGATCAAGATGCTGATGCTAAAGACAAAAAATAAAGTTAAAAAGAAAACCTAGGAAAAGCCTCGTTAAAAAATGGACGTTTGTGATCTGTTTCTGTTGAAACCACTGCAGTAGATGAAGTACTTAGGGGTTAAAAAAAGTTAAATCTTACAATCCTAGACATGTTGATGTCAGAGGGATAGTTAAAAACAAGTTAGGGCTGGAGAGATAGTCAGTAGGTCCTAAGCCTGCACCCCCAGCATCACGTCAAAAGTTACTCACAGAGCCGGGTGGTGGTGGTACACACCTTTAATCTCAGCACTCGGGAGGCAGCAACGGGCGCATCTCTGTGAGTTCGAGACCATTCTGGTCTACAGAGTAAGTTCCAGGACAGCCAGGGCTAAACAGAGGAACCCTGTCTGAAAAAACTGAGGGGGAGAGGTGCTACCAGTCCGATGGTGGCACAAGTCTTTAATCTCAGCATTCAGAGGGAAGAAGCAGGCAGATCTCTGAGTTCGATGTCAACCTGGTTCCAGAATAGCAAGGCTACACAGAAAAACCAGAGCTACACAGAGAAACCTTGCCTCAATCAATCAATCAATCAATCAATCAATCAATAAATAAATAAATATGACATGCAAGGCAGGACAACCAGGGATATGCAGAGATCCTGTTTAAAAAAAAAAGATGACAAAACACTTTTTTTTTTTTAGAAAGTAGGCATAAGAAAAATTGTACTTTAACAAAAGATTCTTGGTATGGGGAAAATCTTGACAAATTAAGAATCTTTAAATTAACTGCTAAAAAGCTAACTGCCTTCCTAATTCTATGACATCTATAGTAGTATAAAGTACCTTCTAAGGGCTATTTGGTAAATTCAAGGGCTACTCAAAAATAGCTCAACCGAAGATTCTCCAAGTACTAAGTTAATGTCTACTGATGTATAGACAACCAAATAACAAGGTTTTGGAACTCTTCGTTACAAAAAAAATTCTAATGACTTGTTTTAATTTTTAAGAAAATCACTTTTAAAACTACTCACTCGAGATACCATGCCCAGCCTAGCCACAGGGGTGTAGGGGTGGAGAGGTGCTTTGGTCCTGCCTCAACTAGTTGATGTGACAGGCTTAGTAGACTTCTTATGGGAGGTCTTACCTTCTTTGTGGAATAGATGGGAGGAAGAGGCAGTGGAGGGTGTGGGAGGAGATGAGGGAGGGGTAACGAAACAAAAAACAAAACTACTCACTCTATATATTCTTTTCCCTTTCTTGTTTTCCAGAAAAACGATGTTATCTTTTTTAATGAGACAAGTATTAGACAACCATTCATGTGTTCTCAGACTTGAAACCAGTTTCTCTCTAACTCGAAATCAACTAAAACACATCCTCACACGTCAGCTCGTCCCACGCGAAAACCCACCCCGGTGTCTGGCTCTCCCCAGCCCCCATCCACACAAGCCCTCGGCTCCCCTGTCACGGTAGGCGAGTCTCACTCCTTCGGGCATCCTCGCCCTCGCAGGAGCAGCAAACCATCCCCTGCGGCTACTTTAGCTCGATCTGGCCCAGGAAAACCCCGGTCCTACAGACCCCCAAATCAAACTCACCAGCAGACAAAGGCGACGATGGCAAGCCACAGAGCCTGCGCCTGCGCAGCACTCCTGCTAGCATGCTCAGAGGCGAGCTAGTGGTTCTTTTTCCAGACTGCTCTTTTTCGACTGTGGACTACATTTCCCAGAAGTCTTAGAGGGGTCCATTTTTCCCACGAAGTTTTCCCAGCCGCTGGCAGAAGAGTAAGAGGATGGGACTCAGACACTACCGCATTTACTCTGTTACCAGAAAGGAGAGTGGTGTGCTAAGGTGCAAAATAAATGCAGTTCAAACGCACCGAATAGGGTTTACGCGCCTCCAGGGCAAAATTCCGAATAATGCGCAACCATCTGAGTTTTACGGAGACGGGAGCCATCTTGGTGACGTGGTGCAGTACCGAACTCCATTTCCCAGAAAGTATTGCGCGTTTCCCCCTGGCTGTCAGCTTGTTGTTGGTTTGGCCGAGACCTTCTTTCCTCTGAGCAGAGACAGCCCTGGGTAGAGCAGAGCAGAGCAAGACTGTAATACTTTTCAACCAGGGAAACCTTCCCCTGCCTAGGTGAAGTTGTTACACTCCCCTCTCTGAGGTACTGGAGCCAAACTGTAACAACTTCACCAGGGAAACCCTCTGCTGCTGGAGCAGAGTTGATGGATACACCGGGAAGCCTCTCCCTTGTGAAGCAGGGCTGTAAACTGCCTTGCCCTACTGTGGCCTGTGGTAGTCCTTGGCTCCCCATTGCCAGAATACTTTTCCACCTGAGCTGTGACACTCAGTATTCTGAGACTCCAGAGTGCCAGAATACCTTTCCATCCAAGCTGTAACACTCACTATAATTTGGCTCCTAAGTTCTCTGTGTGTTCGAGGCCCCCCTGGTCTACAGAGTGAGGGACAGGAGAGGCTTCAAAGCTACACAGAAACCCTGTCTCAAAAAAAAAATACCTCTGTCTCTGTCTTTGTGTGTGTGTGTGTGTGTGTGTGTGTGTGTGTGTGTGTGTGTGCGTGTGTTACAATAACCTTGTTTTCAAGTGTTCTATGGTGTTTGCATATGTGTAGTATATATGCTGTTTTTATACCTGGTGCCCATGGATGCCAGAAGAGGCTGTCAGGTCTCCTGGAACTGGAGCTGTCAGCTGCTGTGTGGGTACTTGGAACTGATCCCAGGTCTACTGCCAGAGCAACCAGTGTTCTTAATCACTAAGCCATTTCTCCAGCCCATTCTTATCTTTTGGAACAGCTTCTCTTATGTGAAGAGCACCAACTAGGCAAGATTAGCTGGTCAGTGAGCTCCAGGGATCTTCCCGTCTCCCTCTCTCCAGTGTGTCTCCATGCTCAGTTTTTTTATGTGCATGCTGGGCACCTGGATCGTGCTTTTGTGGTAAATACTTTGCCAAGTGAGCTAGCCATCTCCCAGCTCAGCTCTCTTCCCCAGTTCTTTGAGCCAAGTTCATGTAGCCAAGCCTGGGCTCAAATTCCATGTAGCTTTGAACTGCTGGTCCTCCTGCTCCACCTTATAAGTTTTGGGATTATAGCTGTGTTTTATTTTTAAAATTTGATTATCAGTCAGGCATGGTAGTGCATACTTTTGATCCCAGCACTTGGGAGGCAGAGGCAGGAGGACCTCTTTGAATTTGAGGCCAGCCTGGTCTACAGAGTGAGAGACAGGAGAGCCTCCAAAGCTACACAAAGAAACAGTGTCTTGAAAAACAAAAAAAAATTTTTTTTTGATTATCATGAATCTTGGTGTGAATCTCTTTGAATTCCTCTCATTGAAATTATTGGATATATTTGTCCATCAAATTTGGGGTGTTTTAAGCCATTGTTTCTTCAAATGTGTCTCTCTCTTATCCAGGATCCCAACATTTATATTGATTCACTTTTGTGTGTCACAGGTTACATCATGAATTTAGGGACACAATGACAACCAGAGACTATTCATCTTTAACATACATATCTTAATATGTTAATCACCGTTAAACAGGAAGCTGCTGTGTGATATTCTGTTTGTATAACCCAGAAAAATCCCAGACCAGGATCTTCCACTGAGGTCTGTGACACCACCACCCATCAGGCTCTGTAGAGATCGACATCAGTGTGACCATCAGTGTCTTCAAGGCCTGGTCCTAGATGTTTCCTGAGATTCTTCTTGAGATAGGGACCCAGAGTTCCCCAATGAAGGTCCTGTTATTGAAACAGGGACTTTAGTAGCATCTTGCCTAGCCAGTGAATTTGCGTTAGTAGCTACACCCCTTTGGGCGTGGCTTCAGGTTCAGAAGGGACCGGAAGGTAGAGAAGCACAGAATCAATTGCAGGGCCAGCAGCACTCTCTCTTAGGGAGCCGATCTCATCAGAAGGGCAGAGACTGCACCTTCTGGAGCAGGAACGCCGCTGCAGTTCCTTACTGTTCTTTGTGTAAGTTGTTCCCCAGTAAATGCCCCTGGAAATGGGCATTTAAACTGGATTCTCTAGAAAAGCAGCCAGTGTTTTTAACTACTTCACCATCTTTCCAGCCCCGGGACTAACTGGGCAAAAAAAATCACCTAATATTTAAATGTCCTTTTCATTTTAATACTGACTAGTACTGCCTGGAGGTGGAAAATCTCCTAAAGGGAACATTTTAGGATATATATGTAGAGCAATCTATTGTGTCAAAACAAAAGAGAAACTGAAAAGGTCAGCTATTGATGAAAATGGAAAGGAGCTCACATAACTACAAATAAAACATAAGCAATAGAAAACAAAGAACAATTACATAAACACGATGCAAGAACATACCACCTTAAAGAACAATCTCAGGAAACATCTAGAACCAGGCCTTGAAGACACTGGTGGTCGCATTGTTGATCGCTACAGAGCCTGATGGGTGATGGTGTCACAGACCTCAGTGGGAGATCCTGGTCTGGGATTTCTCTGGTATAACTGTGTTATATCTAGCTGGCAGTTCTAACCTTCAGATGCATACATCATATGTAGAAGCAACAAATTAGAATGCATAAATGAGCACTTGGGTGATATTACAAGTTTAAAAACATAGCAAAAGAGCAGAAACATAAATCCTTCTGTTACTGTCCTAAGTTAGAGGTACTATTGCTGAAGTGAAACCCCATGGCCAAAAGCAACCTTAGGAGAACAGGATTGGTTTATTTATGTATTTCACAGTTCATCAAAAGCAGTGAGGGTAGGAACTCAAACCGGCCTGTGGAGACAGGAGCTAATGAAGGAGTCATGGAGGGGTCCTGTTTAGTGGCTTGCTCCTCATGGCTACAGTCCAGTGTTGTGGGATATTTGTATAATGTGTGAAGATGTATTGCTGTGACCGGTTTAATAAAGACCTGGATGGCCAATAAGTATCCTGGAGAGGAGAGGCGAGATTTCCAGGGAGAGAGAGAAAGAGGTGTGTGGATTTCACCAGCAGGACAGATGCGCCTTAAAGCCACAGGAGGGAGCATGGGGCCATTAAAAGTCCTACAATGTAGCATGGAGCCAAACAGAGCCAGGGCTTTATAAAGGTAAGGAAACACAAGGTTACATTCCATTGCATACAGGCATACATCCGGCAATCAGAAGATTACATTCTGTTAACCCACAAAGCACATATCCCCAGCTAAGTGTAAGCATCTTAAGTGAACACATCTCTTGCCCGTGTCCTGCTTTATACTGACCTAGCAAATTTTTGTTTACAGAAGCAAAAGCAGTTAAATTGTTAACATTGTGACCATTGTCTTTCATGAATGGCAGTTTCTTTAACAGTTTCCTCTAAAATGTACAAGACAAGAATGACCTTTAACATTTCTTAACGTTCTGGAAAGCTATCTGCCCTTGGGCCCTTGGGACTTCAGAATGGAGGCAGTTTTGTTTTATAGACTTCTTAAACACAATAATTTAAACTTAAAACATCATGTTCACCATCACAATGGTTTAAAGTAATCCTCAGCTTCACAGTGAATTTTAGGTCAGTCTATATTACATGAGACCTTGCCTCAAAAAAATAACCCCCCCAAATAAAAATACATAGACCTGAAACTCATAGTAAAAACTTCAATTTAGTAATGAATAGCCAAACACATATTCTAAATATTTTAGAAATGGACTAGCAGTAACAATCCTACCTACATCTGTAGCTTGCTGTGGGATAATCATCTTGTACACTGGAAAGATTTGTCACTTGAACTGTTTTAATAAAATGCTGACTGGCCAGTAGCCAGGCAGGACATATAGGTGGGGCAACCAAACTAAGGATTATTTGAAGAAGAAGGGTGGAGTGAAGAGTTGCCAGTCAGAAGCAGAGGAAGCAGATGAATGTGCCATGCTAATAAAGGCACTGCCACGTGGCAGAGCATAAATAAGGGATATGGGTTAACTTAAAATGTAAGAACTAGTTAGTAATCATCCTGAGCTATTGGCCAAGTATTTATAATTCATATTCAGCCTGTGAGTCATTTATTTGGGACTGGATGGTCAGGACAGGAAACATCTGTTTATGGTAGCTAGTAAGAGTGTTACTAGGAAAAAAAAAGATTTGCTAGTATCAGAACTATTAAACCTGGTATTGTGGTACATGCCTTTAATCACAGAACTTGGGAAACAGAAGCAGGTGGATCTCTGTGTGTTTGAGGCCAGCCGGGTCTACAGAGTGAGTTGCAGGACAGCCAAAGCTACTCAAAGAAACACTGTCTTGAAAAAAACAAAACAAACAAAAACTATTCTATTTCCAAACATAGAGTGGCCATGAAATCTGCTAACAGATTTTTAGAGAGAAATGTGCACTGAATCGTCCACCTTTTTTCACTTTGTTTAAAAAAAAAGGGGGGGGTCTTGTACAGCCAAGGCTGCCCTCCAATTCATGATGTGGACAAAAGATGATCTGAACTCCTGATCATTCTGCCCTCTGTGTCACAAGTACTGGAACTACAGGTATATGCCACCATGCTGGGTTTATGGGGGGCTTAGCCTAGTGTATGTAGGCAAGCACTCTACCAACTGATCTACATGCCCAGACACTGTCCCTGATCCTTTCTTTTGTGTACAGAATCACCCCGTGAAAAACCAGAACTAAAAGTCCTTCATATGCTCATTTCATTCAAGTAGACTAAATGTGCTCAATTTAACACAGTACATATGTTTTACCTTAAGGAAGTGCCTACTCATTCTAAATGCTTTCCCACATTCCTTAAATTCACAGGGTTTCTCACCACTATGAATCCTCTGATTTTTTTTGTAAAGGATGAACTATGTCTAAAGGCTTTCCCACATCACAAGTTTTGTCTGTTTGTTTTTTTTTTATTTCTTTCACCTCCTAAATAAAAGCACATTCTGCATCATTTACAGAATATTTCATCTTTCACATAATTCATTCATATAATATCAGCTTTTTTCATTGTTCAGGCCAGTAAGTCATTTGTTTGTTTGTTTCTTTGTTTGTTTGATACAGTATCGCAATGCACACTCACTGGCTTGGAACTTGCTATACAGAGTTGACATTGAGATCACCCTGTTTCTGCCTCCCAATTACTGGGAGTAAAGGCATATGACACCATTCCCATCTCCTTATTTATTTATTTATATTTTTATTTAGGTATGTATTTTTTAATTATATATGAGTGCTATGTCTACATGTATACCTGAATGCCAGAAGAGGGCACCAGATCTCACTACAGATGGTTGTGAGCCACCATGTGGTTGCTGAGAATTGAACTCAGGACCTCTGAAAGAGTAGTCAGTGCTCTTAACTGCTGAGTCATCTCTCTAGAGAAGACTGCTTGGACATAGGTTTAAGCCAATAGAAAGTCAGCTGATGACTACACAGTGCTCAGGATCCCAGTATAGCACTGAGCCTTTCTCAGGATGAGCATTTGAGCACAAAAACCATGTTCTGAGCAGACATACTTCAGTAAACAAGAACAGTTAGCAAGAAGCCAAACAATAGGTTAGTACGTTTAGTCACGTTCCCGTAACTGTGAACTTTGATGGACTAGCTTTTTGTTTTCATGTTGTCGAGCAGTGCTATCTATGTGCTGAAGTTTGCATGATGGAAGCATCATGTAGTGCGTTGTACTGAAATCTGGGGCCTGTTACATTCATCCATTAGTCTTAGTGAATGAGTCAAATCATATACCTGTCCTGCTCTAAAGAGGCCTGGGCTGGGCTGTTACAGGGACCCATGTCTGGCTTCATGGCCCTGATGCAGTCTTGGTCTGTGTTGATGTCTGAGGTTCCTGATACCACCAAAGACAGAGTATAGGGCTGTGCAGAGTTAGCCCCACCCCCTCACTGACTGCACCATTAGGAAGAACAGGTTCTGCCCCTTACTGGCAGAAGCACTCAGGAGAGAGGGTCCTCTACCTCATCTGGGTGGCACAATAGAGCTGACCCTGTTCACATGGGCAAGGGTGAGTTAGCCCTGAGGGTGTGAGAATGGGGGATCAGGTAGTGCCCCTCTTGAAAGCCGTATGTTGCCATGGTTTCAGGAAAGATGCACTCCTCCCCTTGCTCCTCCCCCGCTGCAGCAGATGGGGGACAGACCTAACCCCTTTCCAAGTGCAGCAGGGCGGGGGGACTGACCCAAACCCTCACCAGCTGCAGCACTCAGGAAAGTGGGCCCTGCACCTCATCTGGGCAGCACAGTAGAGGTGACCCTGTAGACACGGGCATGGGTGAGCCAGCCCAGAGGACGTGAGAGGGCACAGATGGTCCCACCTCCCTTGTCTTTGGTGTGGTGGTGGAGGTGAGAGACAGACGCCCACCTCCCTCGCCCCTGTCATCTTCAGCTGGCAAGAGAGCTACCCTCCCCTCTACCAGCTGCGACACTCAGGAAAGTGGGCCCTGCACCTCAGCTGGGCAGCACAGCAAAGCTGACCCTGGTGGGGGAGGGTACAGGTGAGTGGGGGCACAGGTGGACAGGAGAGATCGGGCCCACCCCTCATCTGCCATATTGTTGGTGCGGGAAAGATGCCCTCCCCCGATCCGATCCGTATCTCACTCCCTGTGGCAGGCGCAAGAGCTGTCCCTGCCCCTCACCAGTTGCAGAGAGGCCCCTGCACCTTGCCTGGGTAACACAGGACAGCTGGCCCTGGAGGTATAGGTATGGAAAAGCACGCCCTGAAAGTGTGAAAGCAGGAGACTGTCTCCGCCCTTTGCTCATTGCTGGAGCAATGTTAGGGAGCCCCTCTCTTGGTGAGGACTGACCAGCCCTGAAACTACCCAGGCCCAGAGCCAGGGCTGAGTTGGCCCAGCATCATTCACCCGGTTTAAGATCCACTGGAACAGGTGAAGGGATTGGTCCTGCAGACCCAAAGCTTCAGGATCTCCATGACACAAGACAACAACAGGATATCCAAGAGGAGTTTCAGTGAGAGCCCAGCATCGACAGTGGAGCAGAAACCAGAGGCCTCAAACTAGACCAATGAACTCTTTGTGATGACTACTTTAAAGATATACGGACAAAAAGGTTTACTGAGTGACTGTGTTACACTGCAGCTTCTGTGACGAGATTTTTCCTTTCCTTTCCTTTTTTGCTTATGAACTTTATTTTATTGGGGGTTGGGGGGTTGTAAGGGCAGAAGGCAGACATGAAGGAATGGGAAACGAATAGGATAGAGATGCATAATATAAAAGACACAAAGATCCCAGCACTCAGGAGGCTGAGACAAGTGAATCTCTGTTAGTTCAAAGCTATCTTGGTCTACAAAGTGAGTTCCAAGACAGCAAGAGCTATTACACAGAGAAACCCTGTCTCATAAAACAAACAAACATAACATATTCAGAAAGCCATAAACTGATCTTTGACAATCTGATGGGAGTTTTGTCTGTAGGTTTATCTCTGTATTACTTGTATATCTGGTGCCTGCAGAGATCACAGAGGGCATCAGGGTCCTTGGATACTGACAGTTGTAAGCTGCTACGTGGTTGCTGGAAATCAAATCCAGGTCCTCTGAAAGAGCAGCCAGTGCTCTTAACCACCAAGCCATCTCTCCAGTCCCCTCATTAAAAGGTTATTTTTAATAACTGTCTTATGGGCTGGAGAGATGGCAAAACGCCAAAGTACATAAATTTAAATTTTATTTTTTAAAAATTATCTTATGAGTATGAATGTTTTACCTGCGAGTATATTTGTATACCACATTTGTACAGAACCCTTAGAGGAAAGAAAAGGGCTCCAGATCCCTTGGAACTGGAGTTTCAGATGGTTATGTGGGTGCTGAGAATTTACCCCAGGTCCCCTGGAAGAACAGCCAGTGCCCGTAACCACTGAGCCATCTCTTCCACACCAACAGCGATCTTCACACAAGGAAATTTGGTTTGGGGAAATTAATATTATTTTGTAGGAGCCAATCTGTGAAACAACTTTTAAAAACATATTTCTGAGTACTGCTTCACATAACTGTCTTCCTATTCTCCAAGTAATTATAAATACATAAGGCATAAATACTGAAAGGTTAATTTGAATACCATTAATACTTCCTTTTTCTCCCTACATGCATTGAAGTCAATAATTCACATGAATTTTGGGGGTGGGTGAACCAGAAAATGACAATGAACAACAAATTATTGGTAATGAATATTCTTGCCAGGTATGGTGGCACTTTCCTTTAATTCTACCACCCAGAGGCAGAGGCAGGCAGATCTCCAGTCAGAGTTACATAATGAGACCTCCATCTCCAAAATTTTTTCCTCTTAAAAATGTGCCAGGTCACGCTGGGCATTGGAGGTGTACACCTTTAATGCCAGCACTCAGGAGGCAGAGGCAGGCAGATCTCTGTGAGTTGGAGACCAATCTGGTCTACAAGAGCTAGTTCCAGGACAGCCTCAAAGCCACAGAGAAACCCTGTCTCGAAAAAGAAAACAAAAAAGAATGTGCCAGGTGTTGGTAATGCCTTTAATCCTACTGCTTGGGAGACAGGGCCAGGCATATCTCTTTAATCCCAGCACTCAGGAGACAGAGGCAGATGATCTCTATTACTTCAAGGCCACCCTGGGCTACAGGAAATTGATCCAGTTTTATAGAGAAACAGAGGTCACACAAAGGTGATCTCAGCACGTGGGAGCCCATGCCTTTAATCCCAGCACTAGAGAGGGACACAAGGCGGGAGGAGACAGGACAGCAGTACAGTATGAGGTTTGGTGGAGACATGTGCTGTCTGGAGATGCTGTCTGGAGATGCTGTCTGGAGGTGCAGTCTGGAGGTGCAGTCTGGAGGTGCAGTCTGGAGATGCAGTCTGAGGACAAGATCGCCCTTTTGGTTTGAGCATTGGTAGAGGTGAGAACTCTCTAGTAACAGGACACTTTGCTTCTCTGATCTTCAGCTTTAAGTATAATATCTGTTTCTGAGTCTTTATTATTATTACCAAATAGAATTTGTGCTACATAGTCTTCCAAAAAAGCCCATACAATTGGGATTAAATATCCCTTTCAGATTGAATATTGTTTGGTCCAAAATAGAGACTCAATGTAGCTTTATCGTTGCCTTTTTCCATTGAATGACCGATTAATACATCATATTGAATTAAATTATTGGAAAATCATTAATCAATACAGGACTTCTAAAACGGTTGTTGGAATCCTATCCTTGGAACCTCAATACTCCATCTTCTCTTGCACTGTACTTTGGGGACAATTCTAAGAGCTCCCTAATGCACACAAGACTTTGGTATTTAAGTATGAACTTTCATTCTAGTCTCCAACTATCAACTTGCCCTTTAACAGGCATTTCACTATATTCTGTGTAGTGTGGCTACCTGGGGAAATGACAGAGGCTGTGACAGAAATCCCAGTGCACACATTGCAAAAAACCATCGGCATCCCTGCGCTCTACCACCACCATAGAGAGTAATACTGTATGCTTTCTGTGCGCTACCCATGGGAAAGACAAGGGGTACAGACTGTAACGAGAACACAAGGAGACCACACACCTCACAGTCTTTCCCACGGTCTCCAGAGGCTCTCCGGAACATAATCTTTAATCTCAGAACTGTCAAAATGAAATTCTGCCGTCCTAAGTAAAAAGAATGAGGATGGGGACTACACTGGGCCCATTTTGACCCATGCATAGCGCTGCCACAAGATCCAGTGGTCGCAGTATGACGTTATCGCCAACAGTCCAGTTCCGTTCAGTCACCCAAAACTAATCAGAGCCAGCAGTCAAGCCCTCCCCACTGTGCACACCCCACACCGAGGCAGCCACGCACTCCCATGTGCGAGCAGTTGACAGCCCAAAGTCCCGCGAGCCCCTTTCCGTTCCAGGAGCTCGGAAGAACCGCCTCCACTCAGACTCTGGTCAGCTCAACTCAGTGCACGGGGAAATGAAAATGGAAAAAGATGACCACAATGCCAGAGGAAGGTGACACCGAAGCTGAACTTCAAGGGCCAGCCTGGAGGTATGGGTGGAACTTATTCAGGCCCCAGCCAAGAAGAGATTGGTACAAGCACTGGGCGAGTGACAGGCACCCAGCATCTAACGGGCTGCCCCAGAGGCTCCTGGGAGTGCCAGCCCCCGGGATGTGTGCACATGCACAGATGGCTGAACCACAGCAGGCGGGATGAGGCTGCTAGGTACTGGGGCTTCTGAAGAGGCTGAGGACTGCAGTGGATGCTCCGGATCCAGAGAGCAACAGAGAGAGCGAATCCAGATGGGGAGGCCAGGGAGGAAACCGGGAGTCCGAGCCGGGCCTGGTAATTTGGGGGGCAAGAAAGCGGGACTGGACACTCAGCCATAGCACAGGACCTCGGGCATGGTCTTGTGGGTGTGATCCTAAGGATGACTGCTGGGGACCCGGAGGGTGCAGGAGTAGTTTGTGTGTTTAAGCGTGAGGAAGCTCTGTCGCTGGGAGCAGGATCCTGGGCAACACGGATGTGGGGTGTATGTTGGGGTTTGTCTCTTTCCACTCATTCTGCTTATGTGTTTGGTTTTTTTTTCTGGGGGGAGGCGAGTGCGATTTCCTTGGATGTGTGAAAAGATGGGTGGGTGGGTTCCTGTGCAACATGTGTCTATTTTTAGATTAGGTGTGACTCCTAGTTGAGACTGGAGAATTGAAAGTGATCTGCGAACTTGATTGTGAATCACTTTGCCTGGAAGTGTATCACCATCTGTGGTCGTGAATTACAGGTGAAGCTGTAGTTTGGTGGTTTTCTGAAGGATGTTTGAAAGGCTCACGTGTGTTTTCTTCTGTTGTTTCTCATGGTTTTATGTCTGTAGTACCCTTAATATTTAAATGGTTGAGGTATGCTGTATGATCTCATGTGTGTACATTTTTTTAAAAGACAGAGATTCATTATGTATTCCCAACTGCAGGGATTCCTGTGGTGCGTGCACCACCAAGCCTGGAAGTTATGTACTGTTTGACTATCAGATTAGTAGCCCGCAAGTAGGCTTCACAGATTTCTAAGTCGTAACTTAGAAAGTACAATGGCAGCCGGGCGTTGGTGGTGCACGCCTTTAATCCCAGCACTCGGGAGGTAGAGACAGGAGGATCTCTGTGAATTCGAGGCCATCCTGGTCTACAGAGCTAGTTCCAGGACAACCTCCAAAACAATACAGAGAAACCCTGTCTCGAAAAAAAGAAAGAAAGAAAGAAAGAAAGAAAGGAAGGAAGGAAGGAAGGAAGGAAGGAAGGAAGGAAGGAAGGAAGAAAGAAAGTACAATGGCACTGGTGTTGGGGAGGAATAGGTAAGATTTTCATCATTCCCAGTGGCAAGGCCGATTACCTGGAAGCACGATGTTCAATGAAAACAGTGTTTAAATGAATGCTGTTGAATGGGAGCCTGCAGGAAGGGTAGCACTTTTCACTCATAACTACCACTCTTCAAGCACTTGTATGAGTGGATTTTTCTGTTCCTGAAAATTATAAAGACATTTAGCACACTTTTATTTCTAAGACCAGCTTTATCTTAGTAATTAAAATAGCTTTGCCAACCAGAATATTCACTGTAGCAGTCAGTACTTCAGACTTTGCTTAGCCAAATGGGAGCTAGCAAATTGGCAAGATTGGTTAATTTCTTTTCCGTGTCCAAATCTCTATTACTAAAATGTGTATGCAATACTTACTTCTTGAATTAACTATTAGTAATAAGTAATGTGTACATGTTATACTTATATAACTATACATTTAAAAGATATATTTATTTTCATGTGCCTGAGTGTTTTGTTCTCAAAGAATATTTACATGTAACATGTATTATGTTTCTTCTTGCTTAATTTGCATTCCTCTCTCTGTCTCTCTGTCTCTATCTCTCTGTCTCCACTTTTAATCCTGGCCTTTGCACGTACACACATGTATCCAAGGATTATAGGCACGAGTCACATGCTGACTGTGCCTGAGTAGAAACTAATAATTTTCCCCATTTTATCCCCCTTTGATTAAAAATGCCCCCGCTCTGCTGTCAGATGAGAGGAGTGGTAACTCACTCATCACAGCCAGGAGACTGGGAGACTGATCTTCAAGTTGAATCCATTGGAGACCTCACACTGATACTCTCCAGCATCCTCACTCCTGACAGGATTTATTCTGAGTCCACACTTTTTTGGGGACAGAGTCATCCTCTCTTTGAGCTGCAGATTCTCCTTATTGAAGAGCCAATGAATAGGGATATCAGTGTCAGGTGAAATGCAGGTGAAAATCACAGATCTACGTCCTACAATTGTGGCATCAGTGATTTGTACAAAGGGCTGTGTTACATGTTCTGTGAAGAAACAGAGGAGGGTACCAAATGACAATAATCCTGAGAACTCAAGGAGACCCTATTTAATTCATACTTTATAAAGCATCCAGGGGGAATAATTTGGAGTTGTGGAGATAGACATATCTTGTGCTGTGGATTTGCCATCCAAGGACCATGTTACCCTAGTTCAGGCACTGTTTTCTGTGTCTCAGTTTCCCTGTAATACACTCAGTGAGTGATCAATGCCATGACAACGAGTTAAGCTTAGTTATGAGCAATGATCTGCACTAAGGATGAGGAGCTGCTCACATCAGTAGTATCTGTTACTAATCACCTGCAGAAAAAACTACCTTAGCTGGTGAAGGAGGAATCTGGTATAGCTGCCTCTTCTGTTTCTGCCCTTATGCCTTCACCTTCTTCTGAAGTCCATATGCAATCAGAACACTATTCTAATGGTCCAGACACCTGCCTACTGAGCCTCAGGAGAAGGAGATACACAAGTGTCCTACCTAACTGTAGTTTTCATGGCAGTACACAGCTGATGTTACACTCTATGGGATAGTCAGTCCTGTGTTTTAGACAGTCTGTAATGCCTTGTTCTCTTGTCAGCTCGGACAGGAATTCTAAATGAGCAGTTACACAAAACTCCCCAGTGTCACCTTGAAGCTATCCAGAGGCAAAGTTTTGGAGTCAGGACTTTCTGGTGGTCTCTGTGAGTACCCTATTGCTTCATCAGCCAGGGTCTGCCTGACTCCCACAGAGTCTTTCATGGGATGTGTGCATGGTGAGAACCCCAAAGATCTCCATTAAAGCTATTATCCTGGGGCTGAGTTTACACAACACAGGTATTTCTCTCTTCAGGTAAAGACAGATTTTCATCTGTTGAAGTCTGTCTATCCAAAGTGTGCCCTATAGTAGGGACTCAAACCCCAGTGGGGGACACAGTGCAGTGTGAGAGAGAGCAGCCTCAGCCCAATCATGACAGGTTAGTGTATGAAGTAGGGTAAGTCTCACTCAGCAGTTGGAGACTGTAGAAAGTCACTTACTCTTTAAATAAAATTCACGTTTACTTTTTTAATAGTAAAATCTTTGTTTAAAATTTCCAGTATGTATATTCCTGCATCTTCCTCAGTGACAAGCCGGAACATCAGGTATCCATTTGTGTACACCGTCTCTCTTTGGTGTGCTGGTCCCCAGGGGATGGAATTCATGCCTCTGGTGTATTCTATAATTTTAAGGACTGAGGTGTTACACTCTGATTTGTATCAGGAAAATGCGAGCAGATCTTCTGGAAGATTATGAACTTGGAGAAGCATGCCTTCATTTTGGAAAGCAAACAGAGGAACTGATTGTATCAGGAGTCAGGGAGAAGGGAGAGTGTTGGCAGACCTCAGAAAGGGAAACTGGGAAGGAATAAAGAAAAAAATCCATCAGATATGGATCATTGTGGGAAAGAAGGGGAAAAGATGGTGACTTACAACCTGAGGAGATGGATTCATCACTCAGTCTAGAGTTTCAGATATGTGTGTGTGTGTGTGTGTGTGTGTGTGTGTGTGTGTGTTAATGAAGGGAAGAAACATAACTTTCTCCCTTTCAACTGTGTCCCTGAAGGTGTTATGTCTTTTGCGTGGAACTGCCCCCTTCCATGTCTGCTCCCTCAGCCCCCTCAGTCAGATACTGTGCACACTCATGGACAATGGGATTTGAGAAGATGCCTCCTCTGAACTCAACAGGCCTGGAATTTTCACTTCCAAGTTTTTTCTTCAGTTTCCTTTCAGGCAACACTTAGCCCCTGACTTTACCTAATAGATGCACTTGCTGCTTTGTCAAGTAGCCCTTAGGTCTGGAGTTGTGTGGCAGCTGAAATAAGCATGACCTTCAAGGCAGGCTTGGGTCTTTACTCTGGTTGGTTTTATGTCAACATGACACAAGCTACAATGATTTAGCAATACAAGGACTCAGTTGAAAGAACCACCAACAGATTGACCTGTTTGCAATACAATAGTGCATTTTTAAAAATTGGGATTTATGCAAAAGGATTCCGGCCAATGCAAGAAGTTCAAGCCCTGGTCTAGGAGTCCTGGATGATATAAGAGAGCTTTTTGAGCAAGCATAAAGGGCAAGTCAGTAGGAAACACTCTATCATGGTCTCTGTACAAGTTCCTAGATTTTATTTATGCCACTGTCAATTTGAAGCTAATAAATACCCAGGTTGACATGGATATTCTAAAATCATTGTCCCCTATCAGCTTTGAGAGGCTGTAAGAGTAGAGCACTAGAAAAATGCTCCCCTGGATAACTTTAGTCCAGTTTTGGAAAGATGACTGTAATCACGGCTCTATGGTCTAGAGTCCCAAGGGACTGGGCTGACTCTGATATCTTACTTTCCATCAAGGTTTTCCTTGATGCAAATGAAGTCAGAAGATGGAAGCTTATCTATGGCCATTTGTCCCCACCATTTTGTCTTTGGCTAAGTTCTTCAAAGCTCCAGCTGGGGACACAGTGCAGAGGGAAGGGTGTCTAGGCAAACCATGACAATCCTGTGTGTCTAATTCCCACCCAGCAATGAACATCCACAGAGAATCACTTACTGTCCACCTGGAGTTACACTTGTGCTTCTTCAGGTTGCATATCTGTTCTCACAATTTGTGGAGTGTACAATCCAGAGTCTTCCTGAGTGACACCATGAAGCAGCAGGGATCCATCACTGTGCACTGTCTCCCTGCCACTGTTGCGGGCCCCCACAGAGTTGGCTTCCTTTCTGGTATGTTGGATAGCCAAAAGGCTCTTGAAGTCAATCATTCCTCTGAACCAGACAAAAGCTACAATATTCTCCAGGAGATTATGAATGAGAAGAAGAAAATTTCCCCCTTCAGCAACACTGGGTGGCACTGATTCAATATTGGGCTGGGCAGAGGTAGCAAGGTACCCACACTTTCATAGGAAAGCTATATGGGAAACTATTGGGACTTTTGTATTTGACTAAGACGAGAGTCTGTGACCTGAGCAGTTGTGTCCATTGGTTAGCCTAGGTTTGTGGGTGAGTGTCTCCCTGTTCTATTCATGGAGATTAGCGCACAACATTCCTGTTCTCAATGTTCCCACACTTGTTATTTCCACTATATGTCTCTTTCTCTCTTCAATTGTTTACATTGTCCTAGCTTACTGCCATCACAACCCTGCTCACATTTACAATAGATTGGTGTTGGGGTGATGCTGGCCTGACCTATTCCTCTATAGATCCTGTGTCTTCACTTTCATTTTGTAGTTGTTCTATTCCTCTTGGGGTTGAGCTAATATCTGAATTTACCTTAAAGCCCACTCAAATTGGCATATCATAAAAAACTGGAGTTGCCTTGTATTTTTTTTAATTACAATACCTAGAAAAAATGCAGGTACATGTGGAGACTGACTGAATGAATGATGTCCCAGAAACCTATATGCCATGAACTAAATTTAAGAAATTCATAGGTTTAGGGATACAATATTCCCAGACCTTCAGCTGCTGAATGTGTCTGCTACATTGCCAGGAGTTCATGTTCTGTTTCCCACCTTGTGTGTTTTCATTGGGAAATATACAGTATCCAAGAGGAATCAACTAGATAGATGTCCAAGGCATCTCACATGGCCAGACACATTACATAGTTCAGCAAACAGAAAAAGTGGGAGCCTGGTCTTCAAATCTTGCAGAGAGTGAAGGTGCTCACAGCCTTTTACCAGGAATCAGGTCACTTTCTCCAACATACCTAGGATGTGAAACTCCTGACACATCCTAAGTTTCTGACCTCAGTCAGAACCTAGTCTGAAGGTGACTCCAATTAGAGTTGATTTGTTCTTTATTACACACATGACTTGCATGGTGTCTTTAGAGCCTCAAAGGCAGGTTAGTCACCTTCCAACTAGGAGCAAATTGCATGTCCAGAGCATTGAAACCACAGGGCAGATTGGATGCCCAGCTAGGTGTCTATGTCACACTTGAAAACTCCAGAACAAAAAGAAACAAACTCATCCAAAAAGAGTAGACAACAGTAAGTAATCAAATTGAAGTCTGAAATCAATCAAATATAAAGAAAGAAAACAATACAAAGAGTCAAGGAAACAGTTCGTTCTTCAAGAGAATCTGGAAAACCATAGAATCATTAAGTCATTCAAAAATCAATACTCCACAAAATAGTAAAATCAAGGCCTGTGAATTGTTCCAGTATTTGGATGGGAGTTGCACTGAAGATATAGATTGCTTTTTGACAAGATTGCTATTTTTACTATGTTGATCCTGCCTATCCAAGAGTTTGGGAGATCTTTCTATTTTCTGGTATCTTCTTCTTTAATTTCTTTCTTTAAAGACTCAATGCTCTTGCAATAAAGGTCTTTCACCTGTTTGGTTAGCATTGCCCAAATATATTTTGTGCTATTGTGGCTATTATAAAGGGTGATGCTTCTCTGATTTCTTTCTCAGCCCATTTATCATATGTATATAGTAGGGCTACTGATTTTTTAAAAATTAATCTTGTAACCTGCCACTTTGCTGGTAGAGTTTCCCATGGTAGAGTTTTTCGGGTCACTTATTGAAACTCTCATATCATCTGCAAATAGTGAAAGTTTGACTTCTTCCTTTGCAATTTGTACCCCCTTGACCTCCTTTTTTGTCTTATTGCTCTAGCTAGAACTTCAAGTACAATATTAAATAGATACACAGAGAGTGGACAGTCTTGTCTTGTTCCTGATCTTAGAGGACACACATTGTGTTTCTCTCCATTTAATTTTATGTTGGCTGTTGGTTTACTGTATATTGCTTTTATTATATTCAGGTATGTTCCTGTTTTCACTGATCTCTCTAGAACCTATATCATGAAGGCGTGTTGAATCTTGTCAATGGCTTTTTCAGCATCTAGTAAAATGACCATGTGGTTTTTTTTTTGCAATTTGTTTATATGGTAGACTACACTGATAGATTTTCATATGCTGAACCATCACTGCATCCTTGGGGTGAAGTATATTTGATAATGGTGGATGATTTCTATGATGTGTTCTTGGATCTGATTTGCCAGTATTTTATTGAGTATTTTTGCATCAATGTTCATGGGGTATATTGGTCTGTAGTATTCTTCCTTAGCTGTGTCTTTGTGTGGCTTGGGTAAAAAGGTAATTGTAGACTCATAAAAAGAGTTTGGAAATGAACCTTTTGCTTCTATTTTCTGGAACAATTTGAGGAGCATTGGTTTTAGCTTTTCTTTAAATTTCTCATAGAATTCTCTACTGAAGCCATCTGGGCCTGGGCTTTATTTGGTTGGGAGAATTTTGATGAGTATTTCTACTTCATTAGGGCTTATAGGTTTCTTTAAATTGCTTATCTGTTCTTGATTTGATTTTGATAAGTGGTATCTATCAAGAAAATTGTTCATTTCCTTTAAATTTTTGAATTTTGTGGGTTACGTGTTTTCAAAGTATGACATGAGGATTCTCTGGAATTTCTCAGTGTTCATTGTTATGTTCCCCTTTTCATTTCAGATTTTGTTCATTTGCATGTTCTCTCTCTACCTTTTGGATAGTTTGGATAATTGTTTGTCTACCTTGTTGATTTTCTCGAAGAAGCAACTCTTTGTTATATTGAGTCTTTGTATTGTTTTATTTGCTTCTACTTTATTGATTTCCGCCCTCAGTTAGATGATTTCCTGGAATATGCTTCTCTGGAGTGAGTTTGCTTCTTTTTGCTTTAGAACTTTCAGTTGTCCTGCAAATTCTATAGAGTGGCTATTCTACAGTTCCTTCATGTGGGTACTTAGTGCTATGTACATTCCTCTTGGAATCACTTTCAAAGTGTCCCGTAAGTTTGGGTATGTTGTGTCTTTATTCTATTGAATTCTAGGAAATCTTAATTTCTTTCTTTATTTCTTTTACATTTAGATTAGAAACAATCTCGTTTCACATGTCAATCCCAGCTCCCTCTCTCTCCCCTCCTCCCCCGCCCTTCCCATCAGGTCCCCCAGTCGCCTACCCAATCTCCACTCCGATCACCAAGGAGGGCGAGGCACTTCATGGTGGATCTCCAGTAACTGTCATTTCATTCAGGACAGGGCCTAGGCCCTCCCCCAAGAGTCCCGGCTGAGAGAGCCTCCCATATTGTGGCATGGACACTCAAAGTCTATTTGTATGCCAGGGGTAAATATTACCCAAGGCCCCATAGATTATCTAGGCCTCCTCACTGACACCCACATTCAGGTGGTCTGGGTCAGTCCCATGCTTTCCACACAGCCATCAATCTGGAGTCCAAGAGCTTCTCCTTGATCAGGTCAATGTTTCTGTGGGTTAAACCAGACCACTCTTAACTCTTTGCCCATCAGTTCTCTCTTTCTGACACTGGATTCCAGGAGTTCAGTTCAGTGTTTTTCTGTGGGTATCTGCCTTTGCTTTCATCAGTCGCTGGATAAAGGCTCTTATGGTTCATTTGTGCACTGTTCAATTTCCATGAGCTTGTAGGGTTCTACAATTTGTGTTCTTGTTGAATTCCAACTTTACAGCATGGTGATCTGATGAGATACAGGGAGCTATTACAATCTGTTAAAGTTTGCTGTGTTGCCAAGTATGTGGCTGATTTTAGAGAAGATTCAATGTGCTACTGAGAAGAGGGTATATTCTTTTGTGTTTGGATGAAATATTCTATAGATGTCTGTTAAACCCAATTGGATCATCACTTCCGTTAGTTCCTTTGTTTCTATGTTAAGTGTCCGTCTGGTGGTCCAGTCTAGTGGTGAGAGTGGGGCGTTGAAGTCTTCCATTATAACTGTGTGAGGTCTTATGTATGATTTGAGTTTTAGTAATGCTACTTTTACAAATGTGGGTGCCTTTATATTTGGGGCATAGATGTTCAGAATTGACAATTCTTCTTGATGCATTTTCCCTGTGATGAATATGACATTCTTCATCTTTTTTGATTGATTTTAGCTTGAAGTCTAATTTGTTAGATATTAGGATAACTACACCAGCTTGTTTGTTGAGTCAATTTTATTGGAAAATCTTATCCCAACCCTTTATTCGGAAGTAATGTCTGTTTTTTGAAGTTGAGTAGTGTTTCTTGTAAGTAGAAGGATAAATTTTGTCTTTGTATTCATTCTGTTAGCCTGTGTAATTTCATAGGCAAGTTAAGTCAATATTGAGGGAAATTAAGGACCATTGAATGTTAATTCTTGTTTGTTTTGGATTTGATGTTGGTAGTGTTATCATGTGTGGATTTATCTTGCTATTTCTTTTGGCTTCTGGTAAATTGGGATTATCTATTGCCTGTTTTTGTGAGTGTAGTTAACTTTCTTAGGACGGAGTTTTCCTTCCAATACTTTCTGTATGGATGCTATAGTGGATATATATTGTTTAAATCTGGTTTTGTCATGGAATATCTTGTTTTTTCCATCTATAGTGATTGAAAGCTTTGCTGGGTATAGTTGTCTGTGCTTATACCCATGGTGTCTTACTGTTTGTAGAATATCTATCCAAGACCTTCTGGCTTTCAGAGTTTCCATGGAGAAGTCAGGTGTAATTCTGATAGTTTGCTTTTATATGTTACTTGGTCTTTTTCCTTTGCTGCTCTTAATATTCTTTCTTTATTCTATATGTTTGGTGTTTTGATTATTATGTGGTGAGGGAACTTTTTGTGGTTCACTCTATTTGGTGTTCTGGAGGCTTCTTGTGCTTTCATTGGCATGTCTTTCTTTAGGTTGGGGAAATTTTCTCCTATGATTTTGTTGAATATCTTTTCTGCATCTTTCAGCTGGGTTTCTTCACCTTATTCTATAACTATTATTCTTACATTGGCATTTTCAGTGTGTCCCATATTTCCTGGATATTTCTATTTAGGAATTTGTTGTTTTTAAGATTTTCTTGGTTGACTAATCTATTTCTCCCAGTGTATCTTCAATGCCTGAGACTCTCTCTTCCATCTCTTGTATTCTGTTGGTTATGCATGCTCTATAGTTCCTGATCATTTACCCATCTTTTCTAATTCCCTCAGACTTTTATTTTTATTTTCTCTATTTCAGTTTTCAAACCTTGCATTGTTTGAATTGTTTCTTGCAAGTTTTAATTTGCCTCTTCTTCCATTTCTCTAAAGGATTTTTTCATTTCCCCTTTTGGGTCTCCATTATCTTCATGAAGTTGTTTTTATGGTCCTTCTCTTCTGTTTCATCTGTGTTGGGATGTTCAAGTCTTGCTGGTGTAGAGTCCTGTTAAGAGAAGCTTTCCTTGAGAGGAAAGCCTTCCCGCCCGCCTGGTTCTAGATCCGCATCAGTCCCAAATAAACACACAGGATGCTGTATTAATTATGAAGCTGTTGGCCTTGCTTGTTTCTTACTGGCTAGCTCTGACTTAAGTATTACCCCATAATTGTTAATCTAAGTATGTTTCTTATCGGAGAATAGTTCCAGGCTTCCTACCCCCATGGCGTTACATGTTGACTCTCCTGTGTTTCTCCTTCCCAGAGTTCTCCTGGACTCCTAGTCCCTCCTATCTTGGTTCCCTATAGGCTCAACAGTACTTTATTGACAAATGCACAGGACTTCCCCCAACATCTCCTCTTTTCTGTTTAAACAAAAAGAAAGGTCTTAACTTTAACACAGTCAAATTGTGTATAACAGAACAGTTATCAAATAAGAACACAGTTACAACATTTTGTCTATTAACATTTAGCAAGATCTAAAGAAAATATCATCCATCCCATCCTTGTGAGTCCAAAGTCCTATATGTAGCTTATCTTTTATCATAACTAAGGAAAACTATAATTATAACTATCTATCTTCAACTCTATCAAAGACCACAGAAGGATAATATATAAACACTAGGATTGACAGAGACATCTTACTGCCTGGACAGTCACCCGAAGTTCCTCTGTAACGTTGGGACATCCATCTTCAGCCCGTAGGCCACAATATGTCCAGAAGATTTCTCAGCAAAGCAGGAAATTTCAAACTGTCCATCTGCATTGGCAGTCTGTCAGTCATTTCTCTGTCCTGTAGAAAGTCTGGTAGACACTTCCATGAAGCAGGAACCCTGTAAGACTGAGTTTAGCAGTCACTTTTCTGTGGGTCCTGCATGTCCAGTTTATACAGCAACAGTCAGTCTAGGCAAGAGCAGTTTCTTGCCCAAATGGCTAATCTTGCCATGTTGAAAGCAAACTCCATAACGAGTTTCTTCGATGCCCATCTTCCTCTCAGATGTAATTGGTGCTGCCAGGAGCAGACATTTCTCGTTGTCAAGAGAAACCCTAAACCATTTTAAATGCCATTTTCTGAAGGTCTTTGAGAGGTTTGAAGACTATCTATCTGTCTCAAATACATCTCTATATATCTAGAAAACCTAACTTACCTAACTATAAGTTCTGACTATTATAAGTAAATATCTATAGTCTGTATTCAATTATGCATTATGTTTTAAAAGATCAGTATAAGCACAATACTTAATCAAGAGGAGAAATATAAGCATCACAAAATTGACCTTGAATTTGTATCAATAAATGAAAAACAATACCCATACCATAATTCCCCTTTTTACCATTAAAAAAAGATTGGCTGTGATCATTAGCAAATTATATACAACCCCATTTAAATGAAAAGAAAGATTTATAAACAAGATGGGAATTAGGACGTCGCTCATTCCAAACTGCTTCATGCTGGAAGGGGGCACTGTTTATACCATGGGGATCATGACAAAACTCAGAAACCTGTACAAGTCCTTATTTTCAAGGTCTGTAAAGCTCCATCATCTTAGCTGTTTCAGTTGTTGGAACACCTAGTCCACTGCTTCCGGGGGTCTTGGTCAAACCACAGAAGACTGGAAGGAATCCTCAGCTTTTCATTTTCTGTGGAAACATAAACTAAAACTCCTTTTCCGAGTAACATATCCTTATACTTAAATTTTGAAGTCAAGGCATTTTCAAAAGATAGAAGTTGGACTAATTCAGCAGCATTTATAATCAAGTGTTTTTATACTTTGTTCCTTCCTTAGCAATCAAAAAACTGAAAAACACAATAGCATACAGTATCCAGACTCTCTGTGTATTTTCCATCTTTACGTGGCTTATTTATTTATCTATTATTACTTTATTTCTTTCACTTTTATTTATTTTTCTCTGAGACAGGGTTTCTCTTTGGAAACCTGCCTGCCTCTGCCTCTGGAGCAATTCCTACCGGCATGCGCCACCACAGCCAGCTTTTGTATTTATTTACCACTTTGTCGTTTCATTTTCTCTCTCAATCTCACGTATATTTTTAAACACACTGTAAACCTTTAGAGGTTTGTCTTTATCCAAGTCTGACTTTACTGTAAATCTTTATGTTTTTCTGGCCACGTGTCTTATCTGTAAAACCGCGGCTGTTTTAAACTGCCAGTTTTTCGTCAAGATGGCGGGCGTAAGCGTGACTCCAGCTTACCGCCTCAGTCCATGCTGACCTCCAGCAAAAGCTGCCACTTCCAGCTGTACGTACACACCTTTCAATCGTTAGCAGAGTCTCTTAAAAGAACCTTGTTGGTTTTTTTTCTTTTTCTTTTTCTTTTTATGCCGAGTCAGGAAGACTCCAGTAAGCGAGCCGCTTGAATCTCGGCTTGTTGCTAGCAAAACAGAGCACACCTGAGAAAATGCTGCTACCAAAATTCTGTGCTTCTCTCCATTCTTCTGTTTCTAAAATTCCTTTAAATCTTTTGTTATTTTGTGTGGAAATTCATGACCCCACTCCTGATCACCATTTTGTTAAGAGAAGCTTTCCTTGAGAGGAAAGCCTTCCCATCCGCCTGGTTCTAGATCCGCATCAGTCCCAAATAAACACACAGGATGCTGTATTAATTATGAAGCTGTTGGCCTTGCTTGTTTCTTACTGGCTAGCTCTGACTTAAGTATTACCCCATAATTGTTAATCTAAGTATGTTTCTTATCGGAGAATAGTTCCAGGCTTCCTACCCCCATGGCGTTACATGTTGACTCTCCTGTGTTTCTCCTTCCCAGAGTTCTCCTGGACTCCTAGTCCCTCCTATCTTGGTTCCCTATAGGCTCAACAGTACTTTATTGACAAATGCACAGGACTTCCCCCAACAGAGTCCCTTGACTCTGTTGGTGTAATATTGGTTTTTCTGTTGTTGAATGTGTTCTTATATTGTCATCTTCCCATCCCTTCTTCCATTGGGTGCAGTTGTGGTCTCATCCTCTTCTAGTGGGTATTGGTCCAAGGTTCTCTTCTGGTGGGTCCAAGCAGGTCCAATAGTCTGATGGGTCTCACGGTGGGTACAGGTGGGTCTGGGGCACTCTCTGTCCCAGGGGGTGGGAGCAGGGCAAGCACAGCGATATCAACAGACTCGCAGTTGCTTGGTTGTCTGGGGGTGAGTTGACCTGCCTGCAGTCCCCAGGCCAGAAGATCCCAGAGTCAAACCATGAATTTGTAAGGGAAGTGTTAGTCTGACCTTTGGATGGTTCAGATCCTGGAAAAGCCTCTGACACAATTGGATAAAGGAAAAAAAAAAGAAAGAAGAATGTGTCTCCATGAATTTCTCTTCACAGTCCCTGGGTTTGGAGTTCATGGCAATAATTATATTCCAGTTTAAAATAAATGATTTTAGATTTCCTTATGTAAATATATATGTTTATTTGTAAAGGCTGGTGGCTCCTTGTGCACATATGAATATGTTGATACAAATCTGTGTGGAAACACATGTGTCAGCATGTACAAGTGTGTGTGCATGCCACAGCACTTATATGGAGAAAAAAATAAAGCCTGCAGGAGTCTGTTCTCTCTTTATGCTGTGTGAGAACTGAAGATTGGTTTCAGCTGGTCATATGTTCACACACTGAGACATGCCACTAGCACGTCCATGTTTGACTTCTATTTGGAGGGTCATGCTGCCATGTTTGGGATTAGCTATCTTCAGAACACTGCAACTAATGCAATTCATGAATATGGGGTGTTTGGGGCTTTTTCCTTACCATCATCACCCCCTGTCCTCTGAGAACTTCAGGATGCTGAGCCTCTATCCCTCAGTGTAATTTCTGCACCATAACTGCAAATAGAAACCTTGAGTCTCCTCTCAAGTTTCTGTCCTCTTCAGGAAAGTGCAGCCTCCTTCTGATTTCCCCTCCCCACACAAACAGTGGGTATGCTTACCTGTGAGCAAAAGACCCTGCAAAGGAGTACACCCCTTGGAGAAAATCACAGAGGAACCCCGCCAATTTTCTCACTTGCTGTCCCTCCCTTTGAGTTAAAGAGCCTCAGCTTAAACACAGAACTCAGGATCTGGTGTTACTCCTCCTGGGCTGAGGTTTTTCTCAGACATGAGTACTTCCCAGAATCCAATGATCTGTGAGTGGTGGGATTTGAGTCCAGAGCACTTCTAAATCCCTTCCATTCTCAGTGCTGACCTGCATCCCTCCAAATTTCCACTTATGTTTCTCCTCTAAGCTATATATTGAGCAACAAGGCTGATACTCATCCCCATACCTTCAGGGAACAATGGCTAATCCCATGCTGACACCTGCTGTTTCCTTGCCTTGGGTCTGTCAGTACCAAAGAGGGAGCCTCCATCATGACTACATGCCCTTGTGACACAGGGATCCAGATGAACACGTAATCTACCATGTGATCTCAATGCTATGGGACATGGGTATTTATTTAATCCCTGCAGGACAGTGACAGAAATGGCTCAGAGTGTTAAAAAGAGACCAGCTTGGTGATGATTAGTGAGGAAGATCAATCCTTTATCACTCATGTCACCAGTCAGATTGATGGTCCAGGAGAGAGGCCCAGTAGCAATGGTGTGAGAAGATTTATGTACTCAGTGTTGGAGAAGAGGTTACATATATGTCCTTGAAAGGACAGTTTGCTCCATCTTCCTGTGGATGGTTCCAAGGCAACATTCTAACATTATATTTGGTCACCTTTGCCTTTTTCTAGATGATTCCCTGGTAGTAATCTTGTCTTCCCCTTTGAGAGATGCCAGGAGGGAGGATATCTTCAAGGTTCCCATGAATAAAGGTGTTCTTATATGAAGGATCCAGTAGGTCAGTACAGGTTCTAGGGATGGAACTCAAGGTTAGTAGAGATAGAAAGGGAAATTGGTGTTCTCAAGGAAACCAGAGCCTCATAGAGATCACTGGGAGAACTGCAATCTCATGTCTAGGGCTATAGCAAGCATAGTCAAGAAGGCAAATGTAACATCACTGATACATTCATCACAGATGGAATTCACAGCCTGTCATCCTGATCACTGTGATCTTTAGGACTCTTAATTCCATCTATTTTAGGATGGGTCTAGACATACTTCCAGATTTGTCTTGGAAAGCCCTGGACTAAAGTTAGAAGTAGTGTGAATCCAGAGGAAGGGATTTTCAATCAGAACCTTGTGATCAAGAAATTTCAGAGGAAAGCCCTTGGATTTTGTGAAAGGCTTTTTCTACATCTAATGAGATGTCCATATGGTTTTTTTCTTTCAGTTTCTTTAATTGGTGAACTTAATATTGTGAATTTCCATATACTGACCTATCCCTATGTCTCTAGGATGAAGCCTATTCGATCCTGCTGGGTGATCTTTTTGATGTGTTCTTAGATTTAGTTTGAAAGTATTTTTATACAAGATATTTTTATTAATTTATTGTTTACATTCCAATCCCAGTTCATCCTCCCTCTTCTCCTCCTGCTCTACCCACTTCTTCCTCCTCAAAAATGCTTCATGGAGAGGGTAAGCCCCCCCCCCCAGGAAGTCTACTAAGTCTGTCCCATCATCTCATTGAGGCAATACCAAGGCACCTCTCCACCTCCACACCACTCTGACTAGGCTGGGCAAGGTATCTCACCATATAGAATGGGCTGCACTAAGTCAGTTTGTGTATTAGTATTAGATCTTCGACCCACTGGCAGTGGCCTCATATGTTGTCCCAGTCCCACCATTGTCCACCTATATTAAGGGAGTTTGGTCTTATGTGGGTTCCCCATTGTCAGACCTGAGTCGGTGATCTCTCATTAGCTCAAGTCAGCTGATTTTGTGGATTCCCCCATCATGGTCTTGACTTCTTTGTTAGTTTGCAAGGTTTTTTTTTTTGGTTTTTACGAGACAGGGTTTCTCTGTATTGTTTTGGAGGCTGTCGGTCCAGCCTGGCCTCAAACTCACAGAGATCTGCCTGCCTCTGCCTCCCGAGTGCTGGGATTAAAGGCGTGTGCCACCACCGCCTGGCGACTTTGCAAGTATTTTATTGAGTAATTTTGCATCTGTGTTCACAAGCAATGTTAGCTTGTAATTTTCTTCATTGAACCTTTATGTGATTTAGGCATCAGGGTAATTGTGGGCTAAACAAAGAGGACTACAATTTTTTTGAGTAATCATCCTGAAGTAGTTCCTCAGCTCTTTGGATTCCCTGGTAGAATTTTTGAGGTCAGATATGGATACAATCATACTGCATGCAAATAGTGATATTTTGAATTCTTCCTTTCCAATTTATATCCTCTTGATCTCCTTCAGTTGTCTTTACACTCTAGCTAAAACATCAAATAGTCTCTTGAATAGATATGGAGAGAGTGGAAAGTCTTGTCTTTTCCCTGATTCTAGTGGAATTACTTTGAGGTTTTCTCCACTTAATTTGATGTTGACTACTGGTTTGCAGTATATTGCCTTTATTATGTTTAGATATATCTCTTGTATCCTTGTTCTCTTCAAGACATTTATTATGAAGAGCATCAAATGAGATTATTATGTGGACATTTTTCTTTCATTTTATTTAGATAGTGGGTTACCTTGACAGATTTTCAAATGTTGAACCATCCTAATTTCTCTGGGATGAAGCCCACTAGATCATGGTGGATGACCTTTTTGATTTTTCCTTACATTTTGTTTCTGAGTTTTTATTGAGTATTTTTGCATCTGTGTTTCTAAAGCTCTATGTTTCTCTTTGTTGATTTTCTGTGTGGTTTAAGTATTGGGGTGACTGTGGCCCCTTAAAAAGAATTTGGAAATGTTCCTTCTGCTTCTATTTCATGAAATAATTGGGATAGTATTGGTATTAGGTCTTCTTTGAAGGCCTGGTGGAATTCTGTGCTAAATTCATCTGGCCCTGGGCTTCTTTGTTTGGGAGAATTTTAATGACTGCTTCTATTTCCCTGGGAATTTTACATAAGTTTAATTTGTTTATCTGATCTTGATCTACCTTTGGTAAGTGTTATCTACTGAAAAAATTTTCCATTTCATTTATAGTTTCTAACTTCACAGAAAACAGGTTTTTGAAGTATGACTTAATGATTCTTTCTTTGGATTTCCTTGGTGTCTGTTATTTCTGCATTTTGTTTCTAATTTTATTAATTTGGGCATTCTACCTCTATATTTTAGTTAATTAGGATAAAGGTTTGTCTTCTTTGTTGATTTTCTTAAGAACCAATTCTTGATTTCATTGTATTGTTATTTTGGTTTGTATTTTATTAATTTGGCCCTCAGTTTGATTAATTCCTCCTGTTATCCCATCCTTCTGAATGTGTTTGCTTCTTCTCCGTCTAGGCTTTCATATGTTCTGTTAAGTCACTAGTACGAGATATCTCTAGATTTCTTATGAAGGCACTCAGTGCTATAAACTTTTCTCCAGCATCACTTCCATGTGTCCCATAACTTTGGAATGTTCTGCATTCATCTTTATTCAATTCCAGGAAATCTTTAATTTCTTTCTTTATTGATTCAATGGTAATTCCATACAGAGTTTTTAAGTTTCCATTGGCTTGTAGAGGCTTTCTATTGTTTCTGTTGTTGTTGAAATCCAGCTTTAATTGATGGTGGTACAAGGGATTATTACAATTTTCTTGCATCTATTGAGACTTGCTTTGGTGACCAAGTGTATGGACAGTTTTAAATAATGTTCCATGAGATTCTGAGAAAAAGGTATATTCTTGTGCTCATGTGAAGTGTTCTGTTGATATCTGTTAGGTCCATTTTAGTCATAATGCCTGTTAGTTTCTTTATTTCTCTGTTATTTTCTGTCTGGATGATGGGTCATTGTGAGAGTGGGGTATTGAAGTTTCCCACTATTAATGCATGAGATACTTTGTGTGATTTATGATTTAGCAATATTTCTAAATGTTGGTGTTCTTGTATTTGGGTATAGATGTTCACAATTATGGTATCATCTTGATGGGTTTGTTCTTTGCTCAATATCACATATCCTTCTGCATCTCTTTTGCTTAATTTTGGTTTAAATTCTATTTTGTTATATATTTGGATAGTTACATCAGCTTGCTTCTCATGTGATTTCAATGGAAAACCTTTTCCCAGCTCTTTTCTCTTATCTGGTAGTGAGCCTCTGTTGAGGTTGGGACCTTATCTTTGGGAAGTTATCATTGCCTTGGGTGCATCTCGGGATCTCTGTTTATCTTGCTGGTGTGTCCCATGCCTCTTCTTCTGATAGATGTGCTCTGTGCCTGAACAGTGGAGGCCAGTAAGAAATAGGAACAGGGCCAGATGGTAGTGCAGGTAATGATATGAGACAGCTTACACTGTGGGATGTGTCTTTGGGAACAGAATCTAGGGAGTGTTGCAACACTGTTCTTCTCAATAGTGTAGTCTGTGCTTCAAGACTGTTTTCCCTTAAGGTGATTTTAGGCAGTCTCAGGGTAACAGTTCATGCTAAGTAAGATATTGCTTCAAACTGTCAAGTCTCCTCCTCCATATAGAGATTCCAGAGGAAGTTTCCCATTCTCCAAATAAGTGCCCTCCATGGTTGATATTGTCATGACAGGTGCTGATGTCCAGTAAGAGCCAGGACACAGCTCAAGGACATCTACCCTGAGTGTCACTTTTCCCACTTCCCAGACACTCATCTCAAGGACACTGTGGTGTCCACAACTGACATTGTGAAGAGTTAAGAAAATGGCATCATTAAAACATAAGCTTCATCCTGACTCAGGACAGGCCTCCCAGGCAAAATCACCACTTGTCTCTCCGGGTCCATTAGAATCAGAGCAGAATCCAAACAACAGCTGAGACAAGATATGATCTGGGAACATTTGGGGTAAAGGAACATGAGCGTGGCTCAAAGTTCTGGGCATTTCTTTCTGGGGGCACAGGAATCCATAAGTTAGTGACAGAAAGAAAAATCTACTTGACCTTAAATAACGTCTCTCTGCCCGCAAAGTTCCTCCTTCCTGAAAGAGTCTCCAACTTCACATTTAAATCCCAGTCCAAGGTGAGTCATGAGAAACCAGAGAGGCAAGGAGGGGTGGAAGTATCATAGCTAAGATTTCATAAGAATATTGGCATTTGTGTCCATGACACAAGTTGGGAATTAATTTCTGTTTCTATCCCTATAACCGAGGGTTCACACAAAGAGTGATACTGTCATTTGAGTGATCCACCACCCAAGGCCTGCAGTTTTCTTCACTTTGTAGTTTTCTTCCTGTGGATAGCAACTCCTGAATTCTACACAAAGGAGATATAGGATTTACAAGAATCGGTAATGACATTGGGGATAAAAAGCCCTTGGAAAGATATCTGGAGCTCTCCATTGATTAGCCAAGAGTACTGTGAATGGTTGTGAGAGGCAACATTGCAGAATAGATTGGAGTTTGACCCTGGATACAAATGACTACCTGAGAGGGATATGATCAGACCACCTGAGCTATAAGGAACATACAGAATAAAGCTACATGTGATGTCTACAAAGAAATGGATGTATAAAAGGTGCTAGTATCTGTTCTATTATTATATTTGAACAGGTCCCATCCAGAGCTGTGGTACAGATTACCAGAAGAGTACTCATGCATCATACACAAGTTCTTTATCCTTCAGCAGCACATCACTCATAATACCTGACTGGATTCTCAAATGCGCAGAGACAGAATCTGAGATGTCCCTGGTCTTCATCACCCTGAGCCTGTCTAGAAAGGAAAAGTTCTTCCAACACATTCTAGATCAATGCTGAGCCAAGCTTCAGGTGCTTAGCTAGAACAGGATTCCCTAGCCAGCCTAGTTATCTGTGTAGTGAGTCTCTGTCAATACCCAAGAATAGCTAAATGTTCCTTCTCTAGATCTCTATATGTAGGCTATTATATCAATGAGTAAAGAGAAATTACTCACAAGTGACATTCAGGCTGTATGGCTCACCTTGAGTGGCAGTTACTAATTTCCAGATTACACATTCATAGAGTCCTGTGTCAGTAGTGACAGGGAATAAGTGAGAGTCCAGTTGCTCTCTGACAGTTTCAGCCTGGCACATTCTGAGAGGATGTGACTATATATCGGCCACAGGTGATTTATTTTCTGACACTCATGTACATTCATTAAGTCTACCATCCTCAACTTTCATGGGGTTGGAATTGTTGCTTGTGATGGTTGACTTGGGTAGCAATACTGTGTAGACAACAGAGAGAATATGGCCCTCTTTGTGACCTTGACACTTGCAAATGGCTCTTTAAAACACTGTTGGTCTTTGTAACATTCATCCCCAATCTTTGTCCTTACAGAATCAGGTAAAAGACAACTCACAGTCAGATGCTCAAGGACCTTAGTACTAAGAGATGTTAGATCTCCTGTGCTGTACTGGAGAAGCAGTTTTGCCATGTGTTAGATGAGCTGCAGAACTTGATATTACAGACCTAGAATCAGGAGTCAGAGTGCTTTTATCTCTCTCTTCTGGACCACACTGACCCATTCCTGCCTTGCACCAAAGATTGCTGTGTCCCTCCTGTTGTATGCATATCCATTGTTCAGCCTGAGCCAAGTCCCAGTCTCCACCCATGGGAGAGGTGAGGTGAGGCAAGCCTAACTTCCGGAGGCCTGAGCAGAAACACCAGGGACCTGAGGACTGTGCACAGCAGATCCAGATCCCAGTCCTAATGAATCAAAGACTTCAACATCATTCCACCACACTGAACCTCTTAGTAGAGAATGTAGGTGGTACAGGAGACTTCTTCCTGAACATAACACCAGTAGCACAGACACTGAAATCGAGGACCTTAAGAGAATGATACATTGACTCCCAGAGAAGGGGAAGGGGACAAGATCTCCTTAGCAAATTGAGAGCATGGGGGAAGGGGGAAGGAGGTAGGAGAAAGAGAAGGGAAGAAGGGGAGAATATGAGAACATGAGGGATCAGGAAAGTCAATTTGGGAGAAGAACAGAGAAGAAGAGCAAGAAAAGAGATACCTTAATAGAGTGATCCATTATGCATTTAACAAGAAACCTGGCATCTGGGAAATTTCCAGAGATCCACAAGGATAACCCCTACTAAGGATCTAAGCAATAGTGGAGAGGCTACCTTAAATGCCTTTCCCCTGTAACAAGATTTATGACTTCCTTAAATGTCATCCTAGAGCCTTCATCTAGTAGCTAATCAAAGCAGAAGCAGAGATTCACAGCTAAGCACTGATCCAAACTCCTATAATCTAGTTGTAGGTAGGTAGGAGGAGTAAAGAGTAAAGATTCAAGACTATGTTGGGGAAACCCCCACAAATAACTAACCTGAACAAGTAGGAACTCATGGACTCCAGACTAACAGCTGGGGAACCTGCACAAAACAGAACCAGGCCCCCAGTCTGGGGACTTGAGCAGTCTACAGGGCCTCTGGACTCCGTTTTTATTACTAGTGCATGAATGGGTTTTGGGAGCCCATTCCCTATGGAGGGATACTCTGTCAGCCTAGATACATGGGGTGTGACCTATGTCCTTCCCAAATGATGTGACAGACTTTGATGATCCCCTATGGGAGGCCTCACCCTTCCTAAGGAGTGGATGTAGGTCAGGTGGGAAAATAGTGGGGGAATTGGGAGGATGTTAGGGACATGGATTAGTATGCAAAATAACATCATTTTTAATTTAAATAAAAATTAATTTAAAAAGAATGGATGTGGCCTAGTATCAATGCGTAGATGCCAGTCTTGTAGCTCTTACCTGCAAGTTTAGCTTGAATTAAGGGATTTGGGGGGCCATTTAACTTAATTACTGCTAGTTTTGGAATGTAAGAGTAGGGGTTGGCCCAGATGCAGTATGGAAGGCTAGGAGATGGGTCACACTTACCTGTGTTCCTATGGAAACTGAATATTTGTTTTATATGGATTTTTTAATCACTTTTCAGACATGATACTAATGTGTGCTCCTCAGCCATTGAGCAAGCATTTGTAGCTTGTACATTTGGCAGAATGGGCCAAAAGCTAATGTTGTGACCCATTTTGAAAATAAACTATCTTGAAATAATCAGGCATCAGGGAATGTTTGCAGTGTCCCTTAAAGAAGGGGCACATTTTATGTACAGGCTGCTGTAGTTATAAGCATTGAGTCCAACCCACAGCACAGCAGAGAAGGAAAAGGTGGATGGTACAAGGCCACACCCTCTGCACAGACAGCATCAGTCTGCCTAGCCAGCCCTTAAAGTGTGCACTTGCCTATGAAGTTGGTGAGGAATGTCATCTGCCTAGCAATCTGATATCCTGGCCACACCCCAGGGAAGGCATTTTAAGGCTCTTTGAACCTTGCCTGCAGAAGCCTTGAATGCTCCTCAACCTCTGACTTTGCCTGCATCACCACCTAGTAACAGTTGGAAGTACAGCACATGGCAGCAGAAAAAAAATAATGTATGTGGCAATCATCACCACCAACAGTGTGCTCCTTGTGCAATTAACCAGGTAATGTCTATATAAAGTCAGAGCTGTGTCTATGATTAAGGTATGTGTGCACATGAAATAAAAAGGTACAAAACAGCATGTCAGCAGGAGAAAAGGTAAATCCTAGTCTGCAGAAAGCTATCATAGCTCTGGTATAATAGTTGAGCAGGTCCCACCCAGAACTGGGCACACATTGGTAGAAGAGGACTCATGTAGCATGAATGATCCCTGAACCGTCTCCAGCACAGCACACCAACAGCCCTACTGTACAGTGTATATTTGTGCACTGAAAAAACTCTGAGATGTTCCCCACTCCCATCACACTGAACCTGTCTAGCAGGAGAAGACCCTACAGCCCATTCCAGCTTAATGTTGGGTCTGGCTACATGCGTTTCAGTTGGGTCAAACTTCACAGGCCAGCCTAGTTGTCTATGTGGTGGGTCTGTTCACAAACCCAAGAGGAACCAAATGTCCTGGATTTAGACATATGGATTTAGGCAGCTGTAGCCAGTATAAAACAGAAAATACTCACAGGCAATGTTCAGGATGAATGTGTCTCTTTTGGTAGCACTGATTAAATTCTGAGATGTACACTCATAGAGTCCGGTGCTAGTTTTAGCATTCATTAATGTGAAAGTCCAGTTGCCTTATGATACCTTCAGCCTTTCAACATCTGTGAGGCTTTGAACAATTTTCATAGCGAGGTTGTGTTTTGACTCTCATGTACACACTTTAAGAATACAAACTTAACCTCCATGGAATTAGAATTATCACTTGTGATGGTGGCTTTTGGAATCAGTGCTGTGCAGACAACAGAGAGAAGATGACCTGCTGTGGGACTTCTAATCCTTGCAAAGGCCTCTTTCAACTGGCGTTGGTCTTTTAAACACCCATTCGCAGTCCTTGTCCTTAGAGAAACAGGCAGAACATGAATCACATGCAGATGCAGGAGGACATGAGTACTCAGAGATGGTGGGTCTCCTGTGCTGTGTGGAGAAAGTCTTGCCATGTGTGAGCTGAGCTGCAGCACGTGATGATACAGACCTAGGTCAGATGACCATTGGCTCTTCTGGACCTCACTGACCTATTCCTGTGCTGAAACAAAGAATTCTGTGTCCCTCTAGATGTACAGATGTCCACTGCTGAGCCTGGGCCAGTGCCTTCTAAGGCAATGATGTTCAAGGAAATCCTACAGGCAGGAAAGAAGGAGGCTCCCCATTGAGCTTCTATGAGAAGTACCCACAGACTGTCCTCAGGCCTTGTGTGTACATAAATCTCAAACATGAGACAAGGAGCATACCTGTCATTAAGCTAAATGAACAGGCTGTACCATAATATGGGCCAGCCTTTTCCATTGTTTGATGGTGACTGGGATGAGGCACAGGAGCTCAAAAGGCAAATGAGCCCCAGAATAATCTAGGAAAGTAAAGAATAAGGGAGAAAGGTGAACTTGAAACAAAACCTTGACCTCTAACACTCTGTCTTACACAGGTAAGGACCATAATGATATATTTTATGAAACATGGGTTGCTTCCTCCCTCCCTTCCTCCCTTCCTCCCTCCCTCCCTCCCTCCATTTCTCTCTCTCTCTCTCTCTCTCTCTCTCTCTCTCTCTCTCTCTCTCTCTCTCTCTCTCTCTCCCTCTCCCTGTGCATGTGTATTTTTGCTGCTTGTTTATCTGTGAACCAGAAGTATGCTTGGTGGCCACGGAAGCCAGAAGTGGTCAATGGATCTCAAGGAAATGGAATTATAAGTTGCTTTTAAGTTGCCACAGGTGTCTTGGGAACAGTGTGTCAGTTCTATAAAAGTGCAGTGTTTGCTCATAGCCACTGAACCATCTTGCTAGCATTCCCAGGTGGGTGTTTTCAGAGGCAAATATTACCAGTAAAAGGGAGAGATGTATTTGGAAGATCTGGTTATGATTTTTGAGGTTGACATTTTCCATAGGAGACCTTGTTACTCATACCCAAGTTCTAAGGCCAAACCTTGAAAGGATTATTTCTCTAAGGAGTATAGTGATGTATGATGTTACAACCAATGATAAAGTTGTTTGAAATAGTGACTTGCTGGGCAGAGAGAGACCTGTGTTAGATGCAGAATCCATTTGGAGAAAGAAAGCAAAGCCTTGTCCTTTGCCTTTCTGGAGCAGTGGCAGCAGCATTCCAGAAAACACATGACTTCCTGTCCAGCAGCTGGGTTGTAGAGTCCTGGAATTTTGCACAAATTCTCCTGAGGCAAATAGTTTAGTTCTAGAGTCAAATCTACCTTTCTATTTGATTTCACTTTGTGGAACAGACCTCCCCTCAAGTTGCCAATTACTGAGATTAACATCTCTGGAAAACTGGTTCCTACCCAGAAACTCAAGAAGGTATCCAGGGTGAAGAAACTATACACATGCCTGTACACAAACAAATTGTCTGTCACCCATGGCTTGTATGAGACAAATCTATACACTGGGGTTTCTATGTCTGTTTTCCAATGATAGCACACATGGAGAATGAATGTTGCCTAAAATATGAACACAGCCCTGACACTCAGACAGGAAAGCTATATGGATAAGCACCATCTTTTATTACTCACATGAAGAACAGAATTTAATAGACTTAATCCATAAGGATATGCAGTCATCAGGAATACCTATGACCTCTTCCCTCCTCTTGAAAGTCCTGACTGTCTTGTGAAGTCTCATAAATCCATCAGAACCAATGGCTAATGGCCATGGTATCTGCACAGATAGGTGTCTATAGTGTGACTCAGAAAGAGATTCCCAGTTGACTACGGGGTACACGGGGATTGTGTGGAATCTCCTGGAAATAGTGTTAGGTGAGGTTGTGATTCCTCTTCACATAAGTACTGGAAGCTAAAAATCAGGTCCTCTGGAACAGCAACCAATGCTATTAAACACTAGGCCATCCCCCAAGTCCCTTATTCTCATTCTCTTTCTGGTTCCCTTTATGGATCTAGTCAACCCCTGAATTCACCATCTAAATGCCTGTGTGTGTCTTCCAGGTCATTGCAACCAGGGCTTTGATAGAGCAGAACATGCCTGATGTTTGGGGATGTTCCAATGCCTAGAAAAATCTAAGATATCTGTGGATGAATGAATGAATATAAATGAGCACTGATTTTGAGGTTAACAAATAGGGTAATACCTAAGCTTGTCTTCTAGTTTATGGTTACATTTGTATTTTATGTATACACATGAGAGAGAATGTGTGTTTACTCATGCATGCATAGTAAGGAAAAGCTACCGTACATATAATGAGGATAGAGGACAAGAGGGAACTGGTTCTCCCCTTCTGTCAAGTTGATCTGGTTATTGAACTCAGCATGCCAGCCTTGGAAATGATTGCTTTTACCCACTGAGACACTGTGGTGGTGCAACCATCTCTGATTTTAATTTAAAGAGAAACTGTTTCATAGTTGGGGACATCAGTCTTCAGGAAATAGTGGACAATGATGATAAACTTTGACAAGGAAACAATCAGGTTCCCCCTCCTCTCACTGTTTTGACTTAACCAAGGAATTCCTGCTATTGAATATGTGTCCCTCTCCACAACAACCACTTAAGCCCCTCTCAAGCTCCTATCTCAGAAGATTTCAGCCATACTCTGAGTTCCCATCCACTATAAAGGCATGATCTCCACAACTTTGTGTTAAAACACAAATCTGTAGCTTTAGGCCAGGTTCTCATAGCTTTTATCAGACCACATCTCCTGCAGCTCACCCCAGGACAGGGAGTGTAAGGGCTGCCTGTGCTGTGACTCATATACTCTCAGTTTACAACACCTGACTCCTCCATGTTCCTTGTCAATTGCACTACACCATCCTAAAAACAAGGTGTGAAATTTTCCTCTGCTCCTATAAAGTTATAGATCACACGTTTCCTATGTGCTAAGAAATGGGAAAAGACTGCTCAACGATGCTGCCCTGAACTGGAGATGAGAAGAGGCTGCTGGGACTTCCTCCATGATCACTGTCAAGGCAGCTACTTCTTGATCTCATACTTTCCCTACCTCTCTCTTGTTTTCCTTCCTTTTAAAGCTTTTGCATGTATGTTTTAAAAATTTTCTACATGCATATTTTATTTATACAATTTTCATCCCTCCGTCTCACCCTCTACCCCTACTTTCCACTCTCTCTCCTCATGCCCCTTATGTTGTTATTATTATCATTCTTATTCATATATTCATATTCATTTTCATATACAATTTAGGACTATATGAATATATTAAACTGCTGGGCCCATGTAGTGTCACTCATGTGTCTATGTGTTTATGGCTGACCATTTGAGATTGGATAGTCTGACAGAGGCTCATCCATAGAGAATACTAACTTTCCCTCTCTCAACATTCATTAATTACTATAGCTCTTTACTTATGGGTAGAGCCCTGGGAGATTTCCTTATCCTTGCTAGCATGTAATTTGGTGTTGTGATTGTTGAGGTTTTGGTTAGGCAAGCATATAGTTGAAAATTCTTTGGCACAGTTTCCTTGTCATATATAGAAGACACAATCTCAAGGAGACATCCTTGTACTCTGACTCTTAACAATCATTCCACCTCAAATTTGAGATGATCCCTGAGCTCCAAACAAGGTGTTTATGATACAGATAAATCATTGGGGCTGAACATCCTGTTAGGTCTGCTGTTCTACATATTTGAACACATTTTAGAATTCTTTTCTATCTGTGCAAATAGAGGCTTCTTTCTTCTTTGATGACTATATGAGCTACATTTAGCTGTAGTTACCAAGATATGTGCTTCAATTTATCTAGAAATTATAATAGTATTTTAGTTTAGTAAAATGCTATTATAGTGGGCATAGAATTTTCTCCTCAAGGATCCATGGCACTGTAGCTGCTTTCCCTCCTATCAAGCAGATCTTAAGCCAAATTAGACAGTTGCCTGTTAGCTCCAAGATTTAAATGCCACTATTGCAACTTGAGGGATATGTTCACATGCTGTTTATTATGTGTGTAGGCATCATGACAAAGCCAAATTACTGATTGTTCCCTCTGCATCCAGCTTTCAAGGAAATTTCAACTAATATAATATCTATTTCTCAGAGAGAAGACATATACCTCAAACCCTTGTGCCCTATTACTACAGCCTGTCTTTAATAGTAAGGACCTATCTTAAAAGTCTAGGAGGCAATCGAGGACAATAACAATATCCTTTATTTTTGGGAAAACTCTTGGAGCAACCTGGCTAAAAATTGAAGAGAGGTTTCTCCTGCCTGGTTCTGGGTTTCTATAATTCAATGGACCTTGGTGAGGTGCATTCTCATCCAAACTAGCAAATATATATATATATATATATGTATATATATATATTATGCAATTTTAGGTAAGCAATATAATGAGTCCTTATAACTTTTCAAACACCCATAATGTTATTTCAGCTTTAATCAACTTGTGGCTCATGCCAGTCATCATGTACTACCTAAGCAGAATGGCTCATGTTGTAGTCCAGAAAGAAAAGACAGAGAGGGGGTTGGAGGTGAATGTGGAAGGAGAGGAAAATGAAGAGGGAGAGGAAGAGTGTAGAGAAAAGAAACAACTGAATTTTAAAATATGCCATGCATCTGAACAGAGAGTTGTCAAAAGAAAACAAAAATGACTAAGAACTGTTTCCAGAAGGGTACATCATGCTTAGTAATTAAGGAACTATAAATTGAAACTACATTGAGATTTCATATTACCTCCATGAGAATAGTTAACATCTTGCAGCAAATGCTGATGGGGATATGGAGAAAGGGGAGCTCTCATTTTCTAATGGTGGGAATCCGAACTGGTATAATAACTTTAGAAATAAGTATGGAGAACTCTCACAAACACAAAGAACAAATCTACCATATGACCCAACTACACCACTTCCCAAATTTGATCAAAGGACTTGACATCCACATATACATGCTCTACATATTCACAATAGGTAATAAATGGAAACAACTTAGAGGACTTCAAGTGATGAATAGCATAGAAAAATGTGGTATATATACAGAATGAAATAATTTTCTGAGAGTTGATTCTATGCCCTTATATTGCCCCCTAGAGAACAGTAAGAGACCTACAGCTTGTGTCTGTGGTTACAATAGGAATGGTCACCAGACTCAAAGTCTCTAAAATGAATAGATACTTGGGAACAAGTGCCTTGCAGGGCTAGTCATCATGCTTACTGTGACTCTAGGCAGGGTGGAGTGAATCTAGTGAGAGTTTTTGGTATTTTCTGATAATTCCTGATCCAGCAACAAAAATATTATGTATTTAAAGGATAGGCAGGCTCAGTGCTTCCAAAATATCATATGGAAGACCTGCCATTTTCTTGAAATTAAGGGACAGAATATCAAAATATGGGTTACACGTGCACTCAGCTGGTCTATCTCTTGGTCTAATCTCTTTATGCAAAATATGCTAATGGATATGCAAGTGAGTAAGCAGAATATTATTTATTATCCAAAAGATGTGTTTTGTGCTCTCATCTAAAGACTCTGTGTTCTAGTTTTGATTCTGCTGTTGTGCAAACACTCTGAAATCAGCAATGTGTGGAGCAAAGGGCTGACTTGCCGGAAACATTGAGGTCAAATCCATCACTGAATGAAGACAGAGTAGAAATTCAAGGCAGAAAACCGAAGGAAGGAACTGAGAAAGAGTCGTATGCGGCCTCTCTGTTTCTCTCTTTGTCTCTGTCTTTCAGTACCCCATCCATCCACTGGCTCAATTTTATCTAGCTTACTGAAATAACCCAGGACCACCTGAATAGTGATGGCACTACCAACAGTTGTGTTGGAACCTCTACCTCCATCAGGACAATTATGACAATTCCTCAAAATTGCTTCTGCAGAGTGACCTGATTAAAATGAATCAGTTGAGACCGAGGCTCCACAATGGTCACTATATACTGGATCAGTTTGACACTTAATTCAAACTAAGACAAGAAGGATAGGTTTATGGAATTAACAGAACAAATCCAAATATGAAATCACCAAAACAATTCTCATTAGAAACCCACAGTAGTTCTGAGACATATTAAATTATAAAAATACCACTTAAATTGAGTCTAGGAGTGCATTGAAGTAGGTACTTCTGTGCCAAGGACAACATCCTAGATTCCAACACTAGGACATCATAATGCTGAAAATCCTCAACTACACTCACTAGTGTTAATAAATTATGAGTCGATGGATGTCACATTTTACCATCTCAGGTGAAAAGCCTGAGCTTTGTAAGACAGAAAAAGTGCCCCCATATCATACTTGGCTCCTTGATGGACCTGGATGAATCTGCAAGAGAAACCACATGGTTACTTGGCCATCATAGTTGTTGATATTCCTGTCATGAAACCAACAGGAACTGAGGATTCTTTCTTTGGCCAAGTGTATTTACACAGTTGCAGCCCTTATGGAAAAAAGATACTCACAAATAAAGTTTGTGCTTACTGGGTCAGATTATGTTGCAGTCAGTGAGTCCCAGGCTACTCACCCATATCATTCTGAGTCACTTCTAATGGCATTCAGGAAAGTGAAAGTTCTTTTGATATCAAAAAGCCTCGACCTAACACCTCAGAGGCACTGACCAGTTAGCCAACACATGGTAGGTTATATCCTGAGTCTAAGGTTCACATGTTAATGCTACAGAATCCTTGCCTTCTGATAGGCTGGAGTCATTGCTTATGGTTGTGAGTATCAGTGCTGTGCAGAAAACAGGGGGATATTGCTCTGTGTGGGATCTCTAATACTTGGAATGGCCCAATTACACTATTGTTAATCTCTCAACTCCCTGCCAACCATAATGTGAAGAAAATAAATGAGAAGATGAATCTCAGAATATACAGGAGAACATGAGTGCCCAGATATAGTTGTACCTCCTGTTTTCTGTGGGAAAACAATCACTATGTTACATACAAGCTGAGCTATATGGCTTGATGGTAGACAGATCTATAATGGCCATATTTCCAAAGTATGTTATCTCTCAAGGTACATTAACCATCACTACTCAGCATGGGCCACTGCCCACCAGGCTTTAATGTCTAACCCTGTCCTAGTTATAGGTGACGATGAGCATTCACATGTTGCTTCCCTGGGAAGCCTCACAACCTGTCCTCAGGACTTCATGTATGAACAGTAACCTCAACTAGGAAGCCAGGTGCAGATCTGCTTTCAGCTCATTGGTTGGACCACACCATGAGCCATTGGATTTAAGTAGTCCATGATGACTGGCATGAGCCACAGGTTACCAAAGGATGAAACATGATTATGGAAATTATCTAGGAATGTGTAGGATCAGGAAGGCTTTTTAACAAAATCACCTTCCTATCCATGGGCTTTAATGTTCTTTTTCACATACATGTGGACCATATAGAAAGTTTTTTTGAGGTTCAGATGCATCCTGTCTATATAAATTGTTGAAACAAGAATGATGTGCCTGTGTTTGACAGGTGTGATGGTTACTTTGTATTTCTTAACAAAATCTAGGGACACATGGGGAAGCTCAAGTAATTGCCTGCATCAGCTTGGTCTGTTGATATGTATGGGGAGAACATACTTTTTATAGATGGATGTGTGAGGACCCAGACCACTGTGGATATTGCTATTGCTAGGCAGGTGGTCCTAGGCTACACAAGAAGAAGGTATCTCTGCAAACCATGGAGAGTATGCCACAAAGTATCATTCTTCCATCATCTCTAACTTACTTCCAGTGGGTGAGATTAAAGATACAAATACATAATAATAGTTCATAAAAATCAGTAGAACAAAGTTGATTCTTCAAAGTGATTAATAGTATTCACAAATTTTAATGATATTCACTTGGTTTTTAATAGATAAACATTATTAGTTCTAGAAGTGAAGACTGACACATTACTGTCCATTCTTCAGAATTTTAAGAATTCCAAGAATATTTAATAGTTTTGATAATTGTTGAGTGACCAGATGAATCAAAAACATTCCTAGAAGTGCAAAATGTAAAGAACTAGAAACATGAAGAAGCATATAACTAATGCAATGAATAACCAATAAAATAAACCAATGAAGACATTTGAAAAAAATTAACATTCTTTTTATTTTGTTTATCTTTGTTTTTTCAAGACAGGGTTTGGATGTCCTGGAACTCTCTCTGTAGAACAGGCTGTCTGGGAATAAAGGTGAGCATCACCATCATCCAGCTAAAGTGAATAGCTTTTGAAAATGAAGACAGGTAAACCAGTGATAGGACACTACACCAGTGCTGTAGGGGCCCACTTGAAAACATTGAGCCAACTCTGCTATAGCATGAGAGATCACTCACTCATCATGGCCAGGAAACTGGGAGACTGGTCTTCACACTCAATCGATTGGAGACCTCACACTGATACTCTCCAGCATCTGTGCTCCTGACAGGATCTATTTTGAGTCCACACTTTGTAGGAGACAGAGTCATCCTCTTTGTGAGCAGCAGATTCTTCTTATTGAAGATCCAACGGATGAAGGTATCAGTGTCGGGTGACATGCAGGTAAAGATCACAGATGTACCTCCTGTGATTGTATTATCAGTGATTTGCACAAATGGCTGTGTCACATGCTCTGTGAAGAAACAGGAGGGTACCTAATGACAATAGTCCAGAAAATTCAAACATTCCCTCCTTCCTTCATTTTTTATAAAACTTCCAGTGAGGAGAAGTTGGAGCTATGATTTTAGAAATATCTTGTGCTTTGCATCTGACACCCAGGGTCTATGTTACCCTAATTCAGACACTGTTTCTTGAGTCTCAGTTTCCCTGTAATAGTACACACAGTGCATGATCATTGCTGCATCCGTGAATTAAGCAACTAGCTGTGGGAGTTGCTCACATCAGCAGCATTTGTTGCTATTTACCTGCAGAAGAGAATCCCCTAGGCTGAACCCTTGAGTTGAAGGAGGAATCTGGAGTAACTGCCTCCTCTGTTTCTTCCCTTGTTGCCTTAACATTCCTGAAAAGTCTCATAAGACCATCTGAATAATAGGCTAATGACCTGGACACCTTCCACAGAGCCTCAGGAGAAGGCGATGCATAGTTTACCTACCTAACTGTAGCTGCCATGGCAGTACACAGCTCATTCTACACTCTATGTAATAGTCAATCCCATTACTTGGACAGTCAGTCCCATGTAAGCTATAGCAGGGAATCTAAACAGTTACAAAAAGCTCCACAGTGTCACCTTGTGTCCAGCCAGGGTGAACGTTTTGGAGTCAGGGCTTCCTATTTCCTCTCTAGGAGGACCCCATGGCTTCATGAGCTAGGGACTGCCTGATTCCCACAGAGTGTTTCTGGGGACATGTACATTGTGAGAGCTTCAAGTGTCTGGACAGCAGCTGACATCCTGGGGCTGAGGACACCCAGCACAGGTCTTCCTATCTACAAGTAAAAAGGAGTGGGGTTTGATATATTACAGTTTGCCTACCCAATGTGTGTCCTGCAGTAGGGACCCAAATCCCTGTGGATGGATACAATGCAATGGGAGAGAGGTCAGACACATCCCATTCCCGCCAGTTTAGTGTATAAGTCATAGATAGTTACTTACTATTTACATGGAATTCCACATATGCTTCTTCAGTATTGAAGTCTTTGTTTAAAACTGCTAGTGTGTAGATTCCTGCATCTTTCTTGGTGACATTCTGGAGCATCAAGGATCCATTATTGTACGCTATCCCTTTTATGTGTGCAGGTCCCCAGGAGATGGAATTCACGATGCTGGTGTATTTTACAATTTTATTGGCCGGGGTCCTAAACTCTGATTTGTACCAGAAAAAGGCTTGCAGGTCTTCTGGAAGATTATGAACTTGGAGAAGTACATCTTCCCCTTCAGCAGCATACCGAGGCACAGGTTGGATCATGAGTTGAGAAGAAGTGAGAGGGTTACAGTACAGAGAAAGGGAAGCTGGGAGGGAAAAGAGAAAAAACCATCACGTGGGTATCATTGTGCTTGGTGAAAAGATGACCTCCATCCTGAGCAGATGGAAAATTGTCACTCAGCTTAGAGTTGCAGGTGTGTGTGTGTGTCTATCCCATATAATGTACAGAAACATGACCTCCTTCTTTCCAACAGTGTCCCTGAAAGTGTCAGGTCCTCTGTCTCCTTGGGTGTCTGCGTGGCTGCTCCCTCACTGCCCTCAGTTAGACACTGCACACACTCATGGTAAATGGGGTTTGAGATGATGCCTCCCCTGAACTCAACAGGCATGGAACTTTCACTTTCTAGGTGTTTTTCCTTCAATTTCCTTTGAAGCAGCACTCAACCCCTGACTTCACCGGATAGATGTACTTGCTGCTCTTGTCAAGTACCCCTCAAGTCTGGGGCCATGTGAGTCTAATTACTTTACATCACGTCTCCCCTGATGCAAGTGCAGGCAGACGAAGGAAGCTGAGCTATAGCCATTTGTCTCTACCGGTGTGTCCTGCACTAAGGGCTCATACCTGGGGACACATTGCAGAGGGAAGGGACACTAGGCCAGCCACGTCAGTCCTGTGTGTCCTAATCCCCACCCAGCACTGAACGACCACAGAGAATCACTTACTCTCCACCTGTAGCTTCGCTTGCGCTTCCTCACTGCTCAGATCTGCTCTCAAAATCCGTAGGGTGTACAAGGCACGGTCTTTCTGAGTGACGCTGTGAATCAGCAGGGATCCGTCGCTGTACAGCACCTCCCTGCCACTGTATGCGGGCCCCCACACAGTTGGTTTCCTGTCTGTTATGTTTCGCATAGCCACAAGGTTCCTGAAGTCCGCCATTCCTTTGAACCAGAAAAACTGTACAATATTCTCTGGGGGATTGTGAATGAGTAGGAGAACGCTTCTCCCTTCAACAGCTCTGGGTGGCACTGACTCAATCGTGGGCGGAGCAGAGGTAGCGAAGCGTCCACACTTCCAAAAGAATGCTAGAAGTGAAGAGACAGATCCATCTAAGTTGGAGCTTTCGTAGTTGACTAAGATAAGGCCCTATGTCCTGAACTGCTGTGTCCACTGCCAAGCCTAGGTTTGTGGATGAGTATCTCCCTGTCTTAAATAGAGGAGTTCAGCACATGACCTTCACATTTTCACTGGATCAACATGTCATTTTCTCTATGTGGCTCTTTCCCTTCAGTTGTCAGAATTGCCACAGTTTACTGCCATCGGATCCCTGTTCGCATTTACAACGGAGGCCTGCCCAACCGCTCCCCATACAGATCATTTGTCTTCACTCTCTGACTTTGCTGTTGTTATGTTCCTCTTGTGCTTGCAACCAACACCTAAATTCACCTTAAACCTTTCTTATTTCAAGTCCATTCAAACTTGGACATCATAAGAACCATGAGTTGTCTTGTAATTATTTAAAAATTGATACCTAGAAAAAATCAAATACATGTGGAGACTGAATGAATTAATGATGTTCCGGAACTCTGTATGCCCATGCACTTAGTTTTAGAAACTCATATGTTCTTGGATACAGTATTGAATAATTCCACTTGTTTTGATTTTTATATTCGATTACACTTGTTTGTTAGTAATGCTTGTGTGTGTGTGGGGGTCCCAGGATACAGTAGTTAAGTAGAGGCCAGTGGACTTCTGGTCATTGGTCTCAGATTGCTAGACAATGAAGCAAATGCCTATAGCCATTAGACCATGTCAGTGATGCACACCAGCTTGAGCCTTTATTTGGGCCATCAAGCTGTGAGCATCAGTCTTTAGAAAATTTTGGTTATACTTGCTACCTTCATGCAAGAAAAATGTCTCTCCTGCCCTTACTGCTTAATATTCATTGAGAGCATCCTAATGCTGACCCTTTCCCACTATGTAGCCTCTCTCCTACAAACACTGAGATTCCTCTCATGTCCTTGTGCACTCAAGAGACTGCAGACTGTATGTCTGGTCTCTCCTCTGACACAATCCTAACTCCTAGTTTTCTCATCTGTGAGCAGAACCACATGAGATGTGGTGCACTCTTTGCAGACAAGTACTGAGCGGGCCTCCATTGTTTCAGGGGACTGATCCGTCATCCCTCTGAGGTACTTCTGCTCCAGCACAGCTCACAAGCTCTGCTGTCGTTCCCCTATCTGATATTAGCCTTTCACAGGCAGGAGCACATCCCAGAGTCCCATCAACTGAGGGCTGATCTGTGTTCAAAACACTGCTCTGCCTCTCCAGTTTCATTGCTGCTCCATCATCCTTTCCAATTCTTTCTTGATGTTTCTGTCCTCTAGAACACACAGTTAGAATCAAAAGCAACGACCATCCCTGTGACATGAGACAATAGCAGCTGACCCTGGAACTGAACTCTGTTATATCCTGGCCTAGGATTGTCAGCATCAAAAAGGGAAAATCTGCATAACTGTGTGAGAAAGAAACCCAGCTAGGCACACAGACTATCCTGTGTTCCCAATGCTCCCAGCAGAAAGGTGACAAAACTTCCTTTGTTCAGGTGAGTGAGGCAAAAAAACTCACTGGAGTCAACATCAGACTGTGTTCTGGCCAAGGTGAGAAGTTCAGGATGTGTCAGGAGTATCTTGGGTGTGTGGGAGGAGGTGGCATGATGTCTAGAAAAAGTCTGTGAGCTTCTTCTTCATGCTCTGTTATATTTTGAAGACCATGCTAACAATTCCTCTGCTTTCTGATCTGAACTTTTGCTCCATAATCATTCTGACATGCCTTGGACCTCTATCCAGTTGATTCTCCTCAGATATTGTGTATTTATCAAAGGAAACACATAAAGTAGGGAACAAAACATGATCCCCTGGTAGTGTAGCAGACACATTAAGCAACTCTGAGAATGCTGTAACCCTGATTACCAGGTCTGTAAAAACAGGGTTTGAATCAGGCTACTAGGTAAGTTCAGGCAAATGTTTTCCTGCCAGTTCATTGTGTGTCCTGATGTTGTCCTTGGTGATCACAAGGGAACTGCAGCTCATACCTGGAAACCTGTCAGATCAGCAGAGCCTGTAGCCATTTGCCAGCCAGAGAGAATTCCCTGAGCTGGACCCAAAGAACAAGCATTTGTCAGGACCAACTATGTCCTCTATCCCTCTCTTTAGGGACCGTGACCTCCATGTGAAATCTCATATAACCAACAAGAAAGTTAGCTAATGACCAGGATACCTGTTGAGCTATATTCCCCTGATGACTCTTTGAAGAAGATGGCCAAGGTATGTAGCCCAACCAAGGCTCTCATGACAGTGAAATGTCTGGTTCAAAACATCACAAAACTGTGACCACTAGGGAGTACTGTTCCATGTCCTCAGGAAGTCATATTCCAACACTTGTAAAATGCTTCTCATGGACACCTAGACTTGAGTCTGGGACATAGGTCTGAAGGCAGGGCATCCTGGTGCCCACATCTCTTTGAGGACCCCATGATTTCCTCAACCAGGCACAATATTGATTGCTCAGGTTCTTTCTCAAAGAAACATTCCTGCTAAGAACATATAGTCTAGCCAAAGGCTCATCCTTGCCTGAGTTACCCACCATGCATGAACCTGTGTGCAAGGTGAAGTCAAATGAAGGATTCTGATCTATTGCCATTATTCTATACCATATGTTTCTTGCACTAAATGCTCAAACCCAAACATGGGACACAATGCACATGGAAGGTAGGCACAGACCACTCTCCTGAGTGTGTTCAGTGAAATGAACCTCACCCATCTCACCAAGTTCGCAATAAATCACTTACTGTGCACGAGAAGGTACAGGTATGCTGTTGTTAAGATTTTTCCACGTCTATTATAGGTCCGTAGGGTATAAAATCCTGTGTCCTTCGGGTTAACGTTTTCAATCAGGAGGGATCCATTGTGATATACTGTCTCTCTACCACTGTGCATGGGCCCTGGCTGACTGAATTTGTTGTTCAGTGCATATGTTACAATGCTTTGTGTCGTATTTGTTACACCTTTGAACCAGGTTAAGGCTTTAATTTTCTTTGGCAGATAATGGACTAGGAAAAGGACGTTGTCTCCTTCAGCCACCAAGGGTGGCACTACTTCAGTGATCACATGGGCAGTCGTGAGCAGGTGCCAGGAGGTTAAAAAGGAGGCTGGAAGGCAAGTGAGAAAAAACACTGATATTAAATGGGTGTGATCATCACTCAGCTTTGGTGTGCAGACATGAGCAACATAACTTCCATTGACCAAGTGTCTAAGTATGTCAGTAACTCTCTTAGGAATTCTCTGCTCAGGCATCTGTCTGCCTGGCTCCCCCCAAGTATCCCACATCCCTCCTCACATAGAGTATAGGATGTGAGGAACAATGTCTCTCTAAACTCTTCCTCTGCAGAGCCCTCGATTCTGATGTTGATGTTTTTCTCCATTCCCTTTGCGATTCTATTTAACTCATGGCTTCATCTTTCAGATACACTGACATCAGGTTCACTAGACCAGGACTTTTTGTTTGTTTGTTTGGTTTTAGGTTTTGTTTGTGGTTTTTGTGTTAGATTGTGGATTTTGAGATGGGGTTTCTCTGTGTAGCCTTATCTGTCCTGGAAATTTCTCTGTACACCAGGCTACCCTTGAACTAACAAAGACCACCTCCCTCAGTTGCCCAAATGTTCTATTAAAGGCCTGTGCCACTACTGCTGCTTCAAAACCGGGGATAGGTCTTACCTTTTTTGTGAGGTTCATTTCCTGGAAAATTTTCAGACATTTTCAGATAAAGGAAAAAAGGCAGGAAGGAAAGAGGAATGCATCTCCATCATTTTCTCTTCATAGTTTCTTGGTTTGGAACTTATGACAATAATTGTATTCAAGTGTGAAATGAATGATTATAGATTTATATATGTAAATATATGTGAATTTGTGAAGACTGGTGTCTTCTTGTGCACATATGAAGATGGATTCTATAAGTCTCTGTGTGGGAACAGATATCATGGTGTGCATGTGTGGGTGCATGCCACAGCACCTATGTGAAGGACAGAGTAGAGCCTGCAGGAGTCTCTTCTCTTCATCTTCTGTGTGGAAGCTGAGCATAGGTTTCAGGTTGTCATATCTGCACAAACTAAGACATCTTGCTAGCCCTCCGTATTTGATTTCTATTTGGAGAGTCATGCTGCCATAGTTGGGGACAGCTGTCTTCATAACATAGCAGCCAGTGTAATTCACTGTGAATATTGAATGTTTGAATCTTTTTTCTTACCATCATCACCTCCTGTCTCCGAGAGATTCTGGCTGCTGAGCCTGTCACTCACTGTACCTTCCGGACCATAACAGCAAGCAGAAACATTGAGTCTACTTTCAAGTTTCTGTCCTTCTTAGGAGACCTCAGCCTGCTTCTAAATTCCCCTGCCCACACAGTCAGAGAGTGGGTACCCTTACCTGTGAGAAGAAGCCCTTGCCAGGACATACACCCCTTGCACAGAAACACAGAGGACTGCTCCATCAATCTTCTCACTTGCTCTTCTCCCTCTGAGAAGGGCCTCAGGTCCAACACAGAACTCAGACTCCACTGTCCTTCCTCCTTCTCAGACAGGAGCACTTCCCAGAATTCAAAGGGCTGTGAGGGGAAGGGTCTGAGGCTAAGGCACTGCTTAATCCCATCCACTCTCGGTGCTGTCATCACCCTCTCAATTTCCCTTTATGTTTCCTCTCCAAGCAACACATTGAGCAACAAGGCTGATAAGCATCTCCACTCCCTCAGAGAATAATGACTTTTCTGAGATATGACATCACTGTGTCCTTGCCTTGGGTCTATCTTCACCAAAAACGCAGCCTCCATCATGCTGATGTATCCTTGTGGCAGAGAGACCCAGCTGAGAACCCAGACTACCGTGTGATCTCAAGGCTGGGAACGTGATATTTACTTAATCCATGCAGGAAGATGACAGAAGTTTCTATGAGGGCTAGAAAGAGTCCAGCTGAATGACGACTAGGGATGAACATCAATCCTTTATCATTAATGTCATCAGTCTAACTAATGACCCAGAAGATATTCCCAGGAGAAGTTGTGTGAGGAGTTTCATGTGCTCAGTGTTGGAGAAGTGAGGAGTTTCATGTGCTCAGTGTTGGAGAAGAGGTGACTAGCATGTCCCTGAAAGGACTATGGGCTACATCTTACTGTGGAGTGGTTCAAGGCAACATTCTAGCACTATGTATTGGGTGAGCACATGCCATATCTCATCTTCTTGGGTCACCACTGCACTTTCAAAATGATTTGCTGGTTGTAATCATGTCTTCTCGTATGAGAGACACCAGGAGGGAGGAGGCATTCATGGTCCCCATACAGAAAGGGATTGTCAGACAAAGTAAGGGTCAGTAAGTCAGAGAAGGATCTAGAGAGTAAGCTCCAAGTTAGTAGGGACAGAGATGGAAAGCAGTCTGTTTAGGGAGACAATTTCTAAAGCATTGAGCATATGCCCTGCTATTGCCACCAGAAGATCAGTTGGAGAACTGAAATCTCATGTCTAGGATGACAGCAAGATGACCAAGAAGCCAAATCTGAACTTCCCTGATAAGTTCATCACAGGTGTGATGCAGAGCCTGTCATCCTGATCACTGTGATCCTTAGGACTCTTAATTCCTTCAGCTGTTAGATGGGTCTAGACAGTGCTACAGATTTTCCTGGGTAGCCCTGGACTAAAATTGGAAGTAGTATGTGTACAAAGGAAGGGCATTCTCAGAAGGAGCCTTGTGCTCGGGAAATTTCGGAGGAAAATCCTAGGACATTTCTCTTAAGATTTAAAGGACAGGACACAGCTGGGAATGGTGATGAACACCTTCCATACAAGAACTCAGGTGGGAGAAGCAGGTAGATCTATTAGATCCCGGCCAGCCTGGTCTATGGAGCACATTCCAGAAGAAATGGGAATCACATAAAGAACTCCTATTTGGATAAATAGATAAATAAATAAATGAGAGAACACTAATGTAGGGGACTGCACATGCATTTTCTGGCCAATCTCTGCTGTCCAAATACTAACTCTTTTTGCCCAGATGGTGCTGAGGGGTTTTGCTCCTGAATACAAATCATATTGAATCAAACAGAGGTGTCTTCTCCATACACTGTTCTACATTTCTTTCTCTTGATGTGATAATAACACCCTGAAAAAGAGCAGTTTAGGAGAGAGTAGAGTCCTTTTCCCTTCTGGGACTGTGTTATATTGTAGCACTGAAAGAAGTGAAGGCAGAAAACATTCTGCTTGCTGGCTTATTCACAGGCTCACACTCAATCTCATGCTTAGCTAGTGTCTTATACAACCAAGTACCATCCTCCTAGAAATGGTGTTGCCCACACTGTTCTGGGCCCTCCTGTATCAATTAAGAAAAATCACTCATGATTGAACCCCAGAAACATGGGGACAGCCCCAAACTATTCAGGATCCCATCTTCTGCCATCAGATCCTTGGCCCGGCCCCTACCAGGATAGGTGAATACTGACCCTTTTCCTGCCCACCCACCCCCGATGGAAGCATTTGATTGGGTAACATCACCCTGTACCGTCCATCAAATCCCCAGAGACCTGTGGGCAGCCACAGACTACGCAGGGCTAAATCTTCCACCACTGAAGCTTTGGCCCCACCCACACCAGGAAAGGTGAGTATAGGGCCTTCTCTTTCCCACTAGGAGAGAAAGCCTAGAGACATAGGGGTACCCTCCTCACACCTCAGAGCATCTAGTACTGCATTTTCCATCATTGGAATCTTGTCCACGACCCCACTGGGAGAGGAAGATCAACGGTCTAAGCCACAGGACGCACCAACACCAATTACAGTAAAAGGGACCACACAAATCCTGGGTCCCTCTTGTAACTACTGGAGGAAGAGATGGGTAGATGACAGTATAAGAACACATTCCCGGAGCAGCTGTTCCGGTAGTGGGATCGGGTACAACAGGCCCTGCTTCTGGGCCTGTATTCCAGTGCTTCTATTGTGTGGAATACTTTGAGAAGAATTGGTATAAGCTGTTCTTTGAATTTCTGGTAGAATTCTGCACTGAGGTCATCTGGACCTGGACTTTTTTTGGTTGGGAGACTTTTTTTTTTATCATTTTTTATTTTAATTTTAAATAGCTTGTTTTACATGTCAATCCCAGTTCCCTCTCCCTCCCCTCCTCCCGCACTCCCTTTCCCCCCCACCCTCCCACCCTATTGCCAATCCTTCCACATAGGGGATATCAGAGTCTGTCATTTTACTCTGGGTAGGGTCCAGTCACTCCCCTAAGAGACCAGGCTGAGAGAGCATCCCTCTTTGTGCTATAGGCACACGAAGACTGTTTGTATACCAGGGATAGACACTGATCCACAGCTCAGGGCCCCATAGGTTGCCCAGGCCTTCTCGCTGACACTCACATTTGGGGGGGTCCAGATCAGTCCCATGCTGGCCTCCCCACTGTCAGTCTGGGGTCCAAGAGCTCTCCCCTGTTCAGATCAGCTGTCTCTGCTGGTTTTGCCAGCCCATTCTTTGCCAATTTGCTCATCACTCCTCTCTCTCTGTCACTGGGTTCCTTGGGTTCAGTTCAGTGATTGAGTGTTTGCCTCTGCTTCCATCAGTCACAGGATGAAGGCTCCCGGATGGTTATAGACATCAAGTTCATTATCAGGAATGGGCATTCGAGGTGGTCTCTCCATTATTGCTTAGCTTGCCAATTGGTGTTATCCCTTTAGATCACTCGAGGTCACAATGATGCCTGATCTGTATTCGATCCTATGATTCCCTCTTCCCTGTATTCTACCCCCACCCCCTCAACTTCCTGTTCCCCCATGACCAACTCTCTTCCTCTTCACCCCCTCTCTTCTTCCCAGGGCCCACTCCCCCTACCCCTCGGCGTGTTCCCCATTCATTCAGGGGATCTTGTCTCCATCCTCTTCTCTTGGGTACTATGCATATATGCATATCTTTTAGGTTCTTTCCTGTTTTCCAGACTCTCTATAAGTGGAAGTGCAAACTGGCACTATCCTGATCCATGTCTAAAATCCATACAGGAGTGAGTACATACCATGTTTGTCTTTTTGCGACTGGGTTACCTCACTCAGGATGGTTTCTTCCAGTGCTATCCATTTCCCTGTGAATTTCAAGATTCCATTGTTTTTTTCTGCTGAGTAATACTCCATTGTGTAAATGTACCACATTTTCTCTCTCCACTCTTCAGTTGAGGGGCATCTAGGTTGCATCCAGGCTCTGGCTATTACAAATAATGCTGCTATGAACATAGTGGAGCAGATGCCCTTGTTGTATGAACCTGCCTCATTTGGATAAATGCCTAAGAGTGGAATTGCTGGGTCTAGTGGTAGATTAATTCCCATTTTCCTGAGGAATCTCCATACTGATTTCCAAAGAGGCTGTATGAGTCGGCATTCCCACCAGCAGTGGAGGAGTGTTCCTCTCTCTCCACATCCTCTCCAGCATAAATTGTCTTCGGTGTTTTTGATTTTAGCCATTCTGACAGGAGTAAGATGGTATCTCAGAGTTGTTTTGATTTGCATTTCCCTGATGGCTAAGGATGTTGAGCACATTCTTAAGTGTCTCTTGGCAATTTTAGCCTCCTCTACTGAGAATTCTCTATTTAGCTCTGTACCCCACCTTTTAATTGGATCCTTTGGTGTTTTGGAGACTTGTTTCTTGAGTTCTTTGTAAATTTTGGAGATTAGCCCTCTGTCAGATGTAGGGTTAGTGAATATCTTTTCCCATTCTGTGGCCTGCCTTTTTGTCTTTTTGACTGTGTGCTTTGCCTTACAGAAGCTTTTTAGTTTCAGAAGGTCCCATTTGTTAATTGTCGATCTCAGTGCCTGTGCCACTGGTGTTATGTTTAGGAAGTGGTTTCCTGTACCAACTCGTTGAAGAGTATCTCCCACTTTCTCTTCTAAAAGTTTCAGTGTGGCTGGATTTATGTTGAGATCTTTGATCCATTTGGACTTAAGTTTTGTACAAGGCGATAAACATGGATCTATCTGCAGTCTTCTGCATACCAGTACCCAGTTATGCCAGCACCATTTGTTGAAGATGCTTTCTTTTTTCCATTGTACAGTTTTAGCTTCTTTGTCAAAAATCAAGTGTTCATAGGTGTGTGGGTTAAAATTAGAGCTTTCGATTCTGTTCCATTGGTCTACCTCCCTATTTTTGTGCTAATACCAAGCTGTTTTCAGGACTATAACTCTATAATAGTGCTTGAAGTCAGGTATGATGATGCCTCCTGAAGTTCCTTTATTGTATAGGGATGTTTTAGCTATCCTGGGCCTTTTGTTTTTCCATATAAAGTTGATTAATGTTCTTTCCAGGTCCTTGAAGAATTGTGATGGAATTTTGATAGGGATTGCATTGAATCTGTAGACTGCTTTTGGCAAGATTGCCATTTTTATTATGTTGATTCTACCAATCCAAGAGCATGGGGCATCTTTCCATTTTCTGGGATCTTCTTTGATTTCTTTCTTTAAAGACACAAAGTTCTTGATATACAGGTCTTTCACTTCCTTGGTTAACATTATCCCCAGATACTTGATGCTGTTTTTGGCTATTGTAAAAGGTGATGTTTCTCTGATTTCTTTCTCAGTCACTTCATCATCTGTATATAATAATAGGGCCATGGTTTTTTTGAGTTTACCTTGTATCCTGCCACATTGCTGAAGGTGTTTATCAACTCTAGGAGTAACCTTGCGGAGTTTTTTTGGGTCACTTATGTAAACTATCATATCATCTGCAAATAGTGAAAGTTTGAGTTCTTCTTTTCCTATTTGTATCCCCTTTATCTACTTTTGTTGTCTTATTGCTGTAGCTAGAACTTCAAGTACAATATTGAAGAGATATGGAGAGAGTGGACAGCCTTTTCTTGTTCCTGATTTTAGAGGAATTTGAGTTTCTCTCCATTTAGTTTGATGTTAGCTGTTGGTTTACTGTATATTGCTTTTATTATAATCAGGTATGTTCCTGTTATCCCTGATCTCACTAGGACCTTTATCATGAAGGGGTGCTGGATTTTGTCAAAGGCTTTTTCAGCATCTAGTGAGATGATCATGTGGTTTTTCTTTCGCAGATTGTTAATATGGTGATTACATTGATAGATTTTTCTAATGTTGAACAATCCCTGCATTCCTAGGATGAAGCCTAGTTGATCATGGTGGATGATTTTTCTGATGTGTTCTTGAATCCGGTTTGCGAGTATTTTATTGAGTATTTTTGCATCAATGTTCATGAGGGAAATTGGTCTATAGTTCTCTTTCTTAGTTGTGTCTATATGTGGCTTGGGTAGCAAAGTAATTGTAGCCTCGTAGAAAGAGTTTGGCAGTGAGCCTCCTGCTTCTATTGTGTGGAATACTTTGAGGAGTATTGGAATTAGCACTTCTTTGAATTTCTGGTAGAATTCTGCACTGAAGCCATCTGGGCTTGGGCTTTTTTTGTTTGGGAGACTTTTGATGACTGCTTCTAGTTCATTAGCGGTTATAGGTCTGTTTAGATTGTTTATCTGTTCTTGATTTAGTTTTGGCAAGCGATATCTATCTAGGAAATAGTCCATTTCCTTTAAATTTTCAAATTTTGTGGAGTACAGATTTTCAAAGTATGCCCTGATGATTCTCTGGATTTCCTCAGAGTCTGTTGTTATGTCCCCCTTTTCATCCCTGATTTTGTTAATTAGCATGCTCTCCCTCTGTCTTTTGGTTAGTTTGGACAGAGGTTTATCTATTTTGTTGATTTTCTCAAAGAACCAACTCTTTGTTTCATTGATTCTTCTCAGTGTTTTCCTGGTTTCTACTTGATTGACTTCAGCCCTCAATTTGATTATTTCCTGGCGTCTGCTCCTCCTGGGGGAGTTTGCATCTTTTTGTTCTAGAACATTCAGCTGTGCTATTAATTCTCTAGTATGACTGTTCTCCAGTTTTTTCATGTGGGCACTTAGTGCTATAAACTTTCCTCTCAGCACTGCTTTCAAAGTGTCCCATAAGTTTGTGTATGTTGTGTCTTCATTCTCATTGAAATCGAGGAAGTCTTTAATTTCTTTTTTATTTGTTCCTTTACCCAGGGATGGTGCAATTGTGCATTGTTCAATCTCCATGAGTTTGTAGGGTTTCAGTGATTTGTGTTATTGTTGAATTCTAATGTTAATGCATGGTGGTCTGATAAGATGCAGGGGGTTATTCCAATTTTTTGTATCTGTGGAGATTTGCTATGTTTCCTATTATGTGGTCAATTTTAGAGAAGGTTCCATGTGGTGCCGAGAAGAAGGTATATCCCTTTGCATTTGGGTGGAATGTTGTATAGATGTCTGTTAAACCCAGTTGGGTCATAACTTCTATTAGTTCTTTTGTTTCTTTGTTAAGTTTCTGTCTGGAGGTCCTGTCTAGCGGTGAGAGCAGAGTGTTGAAGTCTCCTACTATTAGTGTGTGAGATTTTATGTGCATTTTGAGCTTTAGTAATGTTTCTTTCACGAATGTAGGTGCCTTTGTATTTGGGGCATAGATGTTTAAAATTGAGACTTCGTCTTGATGTATTTTTCCTTTGATGAATATGAAGTGTCCTTCTTCATCTCTTTTGATTGATTTTAATTTGAAGTCTAATTTGTTAGATATTAGGATTGCTACACCCGCTTGTTTCTTGGGACTGTTTGATTGGAAGATCTTTTCCCAACCCTTTACTCTGAGATAATGTCTGTCTTTGATGTTGAGATGTGTTTCTTGTATGCAGCAGAAGGAAGGGTTCTGTCTTCGTATCCATTCTGCTAGTCTGTGTCTTTTTATAGGCAAGTTGAGGCCGTTGACATTGAGGGATATTAATGACCATTGATTGGTGATCCTTGCTTGTGCTTGATTTATTGTCAGTGAAGTTATTTTGTGTAGTTTCTCCTCCCTTTTTCTTTTGGTGTTTTATAAAGTGTGATAATATATTGCCTGTGTCTTTGTGAATATAGTTATCTTCCTTGGCTCTAGGTTTTCCTTCTAGCATTTTCTGTAGAGGTGGATTCATGGATACGTATTGTTTAAATCTGGCTTTGTCATGGAATATTTTGTATTCTCCCTCTATGGTAATTGAGAGCTTTACTGGATATAGTAGTCTGGGCTGGCATCCTTGTTCCTTTAACGTTTGTAAGATATCTGTCCAGGATCTTCTGGCTCTCATCATTTCCATTGAGAAGTCAGGTGTAATTCGGATAGGTCTGCCTTTGTATGTTACTTGGCCTTTTTCTTTAGCTGCTCTTAATATTTTCTCTTTACTCTGTAGGTTTGATGTTTTGATTATTATATGGCGAGGTGACTTCTTTTTCTGGTCGAGCCTATTTGGTGTTCTGTAAGATTCTTGTACTTTCATAGGCATATCTTTCTTTAGGTTAGGGAAGTTTTCTTCTATGATTTTGTTGAATATGTTTTCTGTACCTTTAAGTTGAATTTCCTCACCTTCTTCTATACCTATTATTCTCAGGTTTGGCTTCTTCACGGTGTCCCATATTTCCTGGATATTTTGTGTTAAGGATTTGTTGATTTTGAGATTTTCTTTGGTTGATGACTCTATATCCTCTAATGAGTCTTCAACACCTGAGATTCTCTCTTCTATCTCTTTTATTCTATTGGTGATACTTGCATCTGTAGTTCCTGATCATTTACCCAACTTTTCTATTTCCAGCATCCCTTCATTCTGTGTTTTCTTTATCATTTCTATTTCAGCTTTCAATCCTTCAACTGTTTGAGTTGTTTCCTTCAGTTGTTTGGTTGTTTTTTCTTGGTGCTCTTTAGATTCTTTGAGAGATTTGTTTATTTCTTGAAGTTTTCCCCCATTTCATGGATTTTTTTGTTTGTTTTTTCTTCTATTTCTTTAAGGGATTTCCTCGTTTCTTCTTTGAGGGTCTCCATCATCTTCATGAAATAATTTTTAAGGTCTGTCTCCTCTTCTTCATCTATGTAGTGCTTTTCGGGTCTTGCTGATGTTGGATCCCTGGATTCTGGTGGGGTCATGTTGGTGTTTCTATTGCTGAGTGATCTCTTATTCTGTCTTCTTCCCATCTCTTCTTTCAGTGGGTGCTGGTGGGGTCTTTCCGTCTCCAATGGTCTCCTTCTTTCCTGCAGCTGAAGCTGGGGATGCTGACACAGAGTTTGGGTCCTGGTAGGGCTGATGTCTTTCCTGAAGCTGGTCTCACTGGGGTTGGGGTCTTGGAATTGTTGACTTCTTTGCTGTGTGGGCAGGTCTCCTGAAGCTGTACTCGCTGGGGTTGGGGTCTTGGAAGGGCTGCTGTGTTTCCTGTGTGGGCAGGTCTTCTGGATGCCAGGAGTGGCCCCGAAGATCAAGGGGGATGGGGGATGGGCGGGCGGTCCCTGCCAGAGACCCAATCTCACCTGAAGCTGTACTCGCTGGGGTTGGGGTCTTGGAGGGGGTTGGGAGACTTTTGATGACTGCTTTTTTTCTTGCATTTTTTTGCTTTGTTTCTTCTTCCACTTCCTGCCTTTTTTGGTTTGTTTGGTTTTTTTCCATTTCTTTGAGGAATTTTCCTATATCCTCTTTTAGGGCCTCTATCATTTTCATGAAAGTGGTTTTATGGGCATTCTCTTCTGCTTCGTTTGCATTGGAATGTTGCAGTCTTGCTGGTGTGGAGTCTCTAGAATTTGGTGGTGTCATATTTGTTTTTCTGTTGCTGAGTGTGTTTTTGTATTGTCTCTTTCCCATCTCTTCTTCTAGTGGGTTCAGAAAGAGCCCCTTACTGGTCTGGTGTTTAGGGGACCAGAGTTCCCTTTTGGTGGGTGCTAGCAAGTCCAATAATCTGGTATTTCTCCTATTCCTTGTTCTCATTCTGGTCCCGTGAGTGGAGAAGATCAGGAATTTGGGGTGCTTAGCCTCCTACCTAGTCCCCTGGATCCTTTGCTGGATCCTATTGTACCTGATCCCACTGCAGGAGCAGCTGGTCCCCTGGTCTCCCTGGATCAGCTAGTTTCATGGTCTCGTTGGTGGGAGAGAAAACCTGGAATCTGGGGTGCTTGGCTCCCACCGGGATTGGAAGCTCTGTGCAGTTCCCAGCCAATCCCCAGGCACTGGAACACAGGCCCAGAAGCAGCACATTTGTACCTGATCCCACCACCAGAACAGCTGCTCCCCTGGTCTGCCTGTCTCCTCTGGTTTCCTCAATGGTTTGCATTTGATTCTCTAAGGAAGCATGTGTTAAAAAATAAGGTAGAGAAAGATTGAGCAGACATATGACATCATTTATCCTCCAACTTAAACAAACATATGGGCAAGTACACTCACACATGTGCATGTACACACATGCAACAATCTGTACACACATGCACACATACAGAAATTTTAGGAAATGGCAACCTTTTATTTTATTTATTTTTTAACATTTTTTTAAAAATTTAAAATAGCTTGTTTTACATGTCAATCCCAGTTCCCTCTCCCTCCCCTCCTCCCACACCCCTCCCCCATCATCCCCCATCCTCCCACCCTATTGCCAATAACTTCCGCATAGGAGATATCTAGAGTCTATCATTTCATTCAGAGTAGGGTCCAGGCACTTCCCTAAGAGTCCAGGCAGAGAGATCAACCCTCTTTGTGTTATGGACACACGATGTCTGTTAGTATTCAAGGGATAAACACTGATCCACTGCTCAGGACCCCAAAGGTAGCCCAGGCCTCCTCATTGACTCTCACATTCAGGGGGTCTGGATTGGTCCCATGCTGGCCTCCCAGCTGTTGGTCTGGGTTCGAAGAGCTCTCCCCTGTTCGGATCAGCTGTCTCTGCTGGTTTTGCCAACCCATTCTTTGCCAATTTGCTGTTCGCTCCTCTATTTCTGTCACTGGGATCCTTGGGTTCTGTTCAGTATTTAACTGTGGGTGTTTGAGTCTGCTTCCATCAGTCACTGGATGAAGGCTCCAGAATGATTATAGACATCAAGTTCACTATCAGGAATAGGCATTCAAGGTGGTCTCTACACTATTGCTTAGCTTGCCAATTGGTGTCATCCGTTTAGATCACTAGAGGTCACAATGGTGCCTGATCTGTCTTATAACCTATGATTTCCTCTTCCCCCTATCCTACGCCCCCAGTCGACCTTCCTGTTCCTCCACGTCCTACTCTCTCTTCCACTTCTCCCCCTCTCTATTTCCCAGGTCCCCCTCCTCCCCACCCCTCGACATGTTCCCCATTTGTTCAGAGAATCTTGCCTCATTTCTCTTCTCTTGGGTACCATTTATCTTTTAGGTTCTTTTCTGTTTCCCAGACTCACTGTCAGGTGGAAGTGCAGACTGGCACTCTCCTGATCCATGTTTAAAATCCATATATGAGTGAGTACATACCATGTATATCTTTTTGTGACTGGGTTACTTCACTCAGGATGGTTTCTTCCAGTGCAATCCATTTATATGTGAATTTCAAGATTCCATTTTTTTCTGCTGAGTAATACTCCATTGTGTAAATGTACCACATTTTCTCTCTCCACTCTTCAGTTGAGGGGCATCTAGGTTGCTTCCAGGTTCTGGCTATTACAAATAATGCTGCGATGAACATAGTGGAGCAGATGCCCTTGTTGTATGAACTTGCCTCATTTGGATATATGCCTAAGAGTGGAATTGCTGGGTCTCGTGTTAGATTGATTCACATTTTCCTGAGGAATCTCCATACTGCTTTCCAAAGTGGCTATATGAGTTGGCACTCCCACCAGCAGTGGAGGAGTGTTCCCCTCTCTCCACATCCTCTCCAGCATAAATTGTCTTCAGTGTTTTTGATTTCAGCTATTCTGACAGGAGTAAGATGGTATCTCAGAGTTGTTTTGATTTCCATTTCCCTGATGGCTAAGGATGTTGAGCACTTTCTTAAGTGTCTCTTGGCCATTTTAGCCTCCTCTATTGAGAATTCTCTGTTTAGTTCTGTACCCCACCTTTTGATTGGATCCTTTGGTGTTTTAGAGACTTGCTTCTTGAGTTCTTTGTAAATTTTGGAGATTAGCCCTCTGTCAGATGTGGGGTCAGTGAATATCCTTTACCATTCTGTGGACTGCCTTTCTGTCTTGTTGACTGTGTTCTTTGCCTTACAGAAACTTTTTAGTTTCAGGAGGTCCCATTTGTTAATTGTCGATCTCAGTGCCTGTGCCACTGGTGTTATGTTTAGGAAGTGGTTTCCTGTACCAACTCATTGAAGAGTATCTCTCATTTTCTCTTCTAAAAGTTTCAGTGTGGCTGGATTTATGTTGAGATCTTTGATCCATTTGGACTTCAGTTTTGTACAAGGTGATAAACACGGATCTATCTGCAGTCTTATGCATACTAGTACCAAGTTATGCCAGCACCATTTGTTGAAGATGCTTTCTTTTTTCCATTGTATAGTTTTAGCTACTTTGTCAAAAGTCAAGTGTTCATAGGTGTATGGGTTAAAATCAGCAAGTCCCCATCCCACCCTATCCATTCCAAGGGGGGTTGAGGCTTCCCATGGGGGATCATAAAAGTCTGTCACATCATTTGGGGGCAGACATATGCCCTCCCCCTTGTATCTAGGCTTAGAGAGTATCCCTCTATGTGGATTGGTCTCCTAAGACTATTCGTGTACTGGGGATAAATACTGGTTCCACTGCCAGAAGTCCAATAGATTGCAGTGGCATCCCAACTGACACCCACATCCAGGGGCCCTGGTTTGGTCATATGTTGGTTGCCCATCTGTCATATTGGGTTCGTGGATATGTATTTTTTTAAATTTGATTTTCTCATGGACTATCTTGTTTTTTCCATCTATGGTAATTAAAAACAAAGTGAAGAAGGATAGTCATACCCAGGAAAGCACAGGCAATACTTCCACACCAGAAATTGTTAAAGAAAGGATACACGCCACACACACACACACACACACACACACACACACACACACTACCACTACCATCACCACCAACAAAAAATAACAGGATTTCTCTAAAATCAGGAACAAGATAATTTGTCCACTTCCTCCATATCTCTTCAATATTGTACTTAAAGGTCTTGCTAGAGCAATAAGACAACAGAAGGAGATCAAGGGGATATAAATTGGAAAGGAAGAAGTCAAATTTTCACTATTTGCAGATGATATGATAGTATACATAAGTGACCTGAGGAATTCTACCATGGAAATCCTACAGCTGATAAACACCTTGAAGAAAGTAGCAGGATACAAGATTAACTCCAATAAATCAGTAGTTCTACTATATATAGAAAATAAAGGGACTGAGAAACATCATTCTTTACAATAGCCACAAACAACATAAAATATCTTGGGGTAACTCTAACCAAACAGGTGAAAGATCTGTATGACAAGAATTTTGAGCCTTTAAAGAAAGAAATTAAAGAAGATACCAGAAAATGGAAAGAATTCCCATGCTTTTGGATGGGTAGGATCAAGACAGTAAAAATGGCATTATTTCCAAAAACAATCTACAGACTCAATGCAATCCCTATCAAAATCCCAGTACAATTCTTCACAAACCTTTAAAGGACAGATCTAAACTTTATATGGAAAAACAAAAGACACAGGATATCCAAAACAACCCTGTACAATAAGGGAACATAAGGAGGCATCACCATCTCTGACTTCAACCTCTATTATAGAGCTATAGTCCTGAAAACAGCTTGGTATTGGTGCAAAAATAGACAGGTAGACCAATGACATCAAATTGAAGACCCTGATATTAACACACACACATGTGAACACCAAAAAATAACAGAAAAGAACAATCACTGGTCATTGATATCCCTTAATATCAACTCACCTGTAAAAAGATATAAGCTAATAGAATAGATACAAAAACAGGATCCATCCTTTTGCTTCATACAGAAACCCTATCTCAATTTCAAAAACAGATATTTTCTCAGAGTAAAGGTATGGAAAAGACTTTCCAATCAAAGGGACCTAAGAAACAAGGTCGTGTAAGCTATCCTAATATCTAACAAAATGGACTTCAAACTAAAGGTAATCAAAGGAGATAATGAAGGTCACTTCATATTTGTTACTGGAAAAATCCAACAAGAAGACGTCTCAATCCTGATTATATATGCCCCTAATACAAAGGCACCCACATTTCTAAAAGGAATATTACTAAAGCTTAAATCACACATCAAACCCCACACACTAATAGTGGGAGACTTTAACACCCCAATCTCACCAGTGCACATGTCTGCTGGACAAAGATTAAAAAGGAAATAATATTTCTAAAAGATGCTATGACTCAAATGGTCTTAATAGACATCTATACGACATTCCACCCAAATACAAAAGATTGCACCTTCTTCTCAACACCCCTTGTCACCTTCTCTAAAACTAACAACATTCTCAGTTGCAAAGCAAATCTCAACAGATACAATAAATTGGAGTAACTCCCTGTATCTTTTTGGATCATCATGGCTTAAAGTTAGATTTCAACAACAACACAAATTTTCAAAAGCCTACAAAGTCATGGAAAGTGAATAATGCCCAATTTAATCACACCTTGGTCAAGGGAGAAATAAAGAAAGAAATTAAAGGTTTTCTTAGAATTCAGTGAACACGAATATACAACATATCCAAATTTATGAGACACTATGAAAGCAGTGCTAAGATGAAAGTTCATAGCACTAAACACCTACATAAAGAAATTAGAGAAATCCCACCCTAGTAAATTAACAAAACAACATAAATCTCTAAAACAAAAGAAACAAACTTGCCCAGGAGGAGCACACAACATGGAATAATCAAATTGAGGGCTGAAATCAAAGAATCAACAAAGCAGAGTTGGTTATTTGAGAAAATCAGCAAGATAGACAAACCTTTATCTAAACTAACAAAAAGGCAGAGAAAAAATATCCAAATTAACAAAATCATAAATGATATGGGGGACATAACAATAAACACTGAAGAAATCCAGATAGCCATCAAGTCATACTTTGGAAACCTATACTCCAAGAAAATGGAAAATCTGAAAAATGAACACTTTTCCTAATAGGCACCACATACCAAAATTAAATGAAGACCATATAAACAAATTAAATAGACCTATGGCTTCTAAGAAAATAAAAGCAGTCACCAAATTCTCCCAACCAAAAAATAAATAAATAAAAATAAAAATAAACATGCTATATGGTTTCAATCCAAATTTCTACTAGAACTTCAAAAAGAGCTAATAGCTATATCACTCAAAAATTTCCCCAAAATAGAAACAGAGGAATTTTGACAAACTCCTTTTATGAGGCTATAGTAACTCTGAAACCAAAACCACACAACGATGTAATAAAGAAAGAGAACTACAGACCAATCCCCCTTGTGAATATTGAGACAAAAAAAATCAATAAAATGCTGGCAAACTGAATCAAAGAACACATAAAAAACTCATTCACTATGACCAAATATGCTTCATCCCAGAGATCCAGGGTTAGTTCAACACACAGAAATCTGTCAGTGCAATCCACCATTTAAAAAAGGAAAGAAAAGCCTTCCAGGCGAGCCCAGCTTTGGGAGAGATTGGGTCTCCGGCGGGGATGCTCCCTATCACCTGCCCAATACCCATCCCCTCCATCTTCCTGGGCCACTCCTGGCATCCAGAAGACCCGCCCTGAAACTCAACGCAATTCCTCTAAAATAAGGAACAAAACAAGGCTGTCCACTCTCTCCATACCTTTTCAACATGGTACTTGAAGTTCTAGCTATTGCCATACGACAACAAAGGGGGATCAAGGGGATACAAATTGGGAAGGAAGAGGTCAAACTTTCACTGTTTGCAGATGATATGATAGTTTACATCAATGACACAAAGAACTCTACCAGGGAAGCAAAAAAAAAAAAAAAGACCTGCCCACACAGGAACGACATCAGCCCTTCCAGGCCCCAACCTCCAGCAACCCCAGCTTCAGCTTAAGCTTCAGTGTCAGCATCCCCAGCTTCAGCTTCAGAAAGGAAGGAGACCAGTGGAGTAGGAAAGACTCCACCAGCACTCACTGGAAGAAGAGATGGGAAGAAGACAGAAGAAGAGCTCACTCAGCAATAGAAAGACCAACATGACTCCACCAGAATCTAGGGAACCAATGCTAGCAAGATCTGAAAAGCACTACATAGACAAAGCAGAGGAGACAGACCTTAAAAATTATGTTATGAAGATGATAGAGACCGTCAAAGAAGAAACGAGGAAATCCCTTAAAGAAATAGAAGAAAAAACAAACAAAAATCCATGAAATGGGGGAAAATTCAAGAAATAAACAAATCTCTCAAAGAATCTAAAGAGCACCAAGAAAAAACAACCAAACAACTGAAGGAAACAACTCAAACAGTTGAAGGATTGAAAGCTGAAATAGAAACGATAAAGAAAACACAGAATGAGGGGATGCTGGAAATAGAAACGTTGGGTAAATGATCAGGAACTACAGATGCAAGTATCACCAATAGAATACAAGAGATAGAAGAGAGAATCTCAGGTGTTGAAGACTCATTAGAGGATATAGAGTCATCAACCAAAGAAAATCTCAAAACCAACAAATCCCTAACACAAAATATCCAGGAAATGTGGGACACCATGAAGAAGCCAAACCTGAGAATAATAGGTATCGAAGAAGGCAAAGAAATACAACTCAAAGGTACAGAAAACATATTCAACACAAAACTTCCCTAACCTAAAGAAGGATATGCCTATGAAAATACAAGAATCTTAGAGAACACCAAATAGGCTATACCAGAAAAAGAAGTCACCTCGCCATATAATAATCAAAGCATCAAACCTACAGAATAAAGAGAAAATATTAAGAGCAGCTAAAGAAAAAGGCCAAATAACAAATAAAGGCAGACCTATCCAAATTACACCTGACTTCTCCATGGAAACGATGAAAGCCGGAAGATCCTGGATAGATGTCATACAAACGCAAAGGGAACAATGATGCGAGCCCAGACTACTATATCCAGCAAAGCTTTCAATTACCATAGGTGGAGAAAACCAAATATTCCATGACAAAACCAGATTTAAATAATATGTATCCATGAATCCAGCTCTACAGAAAGTGCTAGAAGGAAAACCTAGATCCAAGGAAGATAACTACACTCACAAAGACACAGGCAATATATAATCCCACTTTACAAAACACCAAAAGAAAAAGGGAGGAGAAACTACACAAAATAACTTCATTAACATTAAATCAAGCACAAACAAGAATCGCCAATCAATGGTCATTAATATCCCTCAGTGTCAATGGCCTCAACTTGCCTATAAAAAGACACAGACTAGCAGAATTTATACAAAGACAGAACGCTTCCTTCTGTTGCATACAAGAAACACATCTCAACATCAAAGACAGACATTATCTCAGAGTAAAGGGTTGGGAAAAGATCTTCCAATCAAACAGTCCCTAGAAACAAGCGGGTGTAGCAATCCTAATATCTAACAAACTAGACTCCAAATTGAAATCAATCAAAAGAGATGAAGAAGAACACTACATATTCATCAAAGGAAAAGTCCGTCAAGATGAAGTCTCAATTTTAAACATCTACACCCCAAATACAAAGGCACCTACATTCGTGAAAGAAACATTACTAAAGCTCAAATTGCACATAAAATATCACACACTAATAGTAGGATACTTCAACACTCTACTCTCACCGCTAGGCAGGACCTCCAGACAGTAACTTAACAAAGAAACAACAGAACTAATAGAAGTTATGACCCAACTGGGTTTAACAGACATCTATAGAACATTCCACCCAACCACAAAAGGATATGCCTTCTTCTCAGTGTCACATGGAACCTTCTCTAAAATTGACCACATAATGGGAAATATAGCAAATCTCCACAGATACAAAAAATTGGAATAAGCCCCTGTATCTTATCAGACCACCATGCATTAAAATTAGAATTCAACAATAACACAAAGCTCAGAAACCCTACAAACTCATGGAAATTGAACAATGCACAATTACACCATCCCTGGGTAAAGGAAGAAATTAAAAAGAAATTAAAGACTTCCTGGAATTCAGTGAGAATGAAGACACAACATACGCAAACTTATGGGACACTTTGAAAGCAGTGCTGAGAGGAAAGTTCACAGCACTAAGTGCCCACATGAAGAAACTGGAGAACAGTCATACTAGAGAATTAATAGCACAGCTGATGTTCTAGAACAAAAAGAAGCAAAATCACCCAGGAGGAGCAGACGCCAGGAAATAATCAAATTGAGGGCTGAAATCAATCAAGTAGAAACCAGGAAAACACTGAGAAGAATCAATGAAACAAAGAGTTGGTTCTTTGAGAAAATCAACAAAATAGATAAACCTCTGTTCAAAGTAACCAAAAGACAGAGAGCATGCTAATTAACAAAATCAGAAATGAAAAAGGGGACATAACAATGGACTCTGAGGAAATCCAGAGAATCATCAGGGCATACTTTGAAAATCTGTACTCCACAAAATTTGAAAATTTAAAGGAAATGGACAATTTCCTGGATAGATATCACTTGCCAAAACTAAATCAAGAGCAGATAAACAAGCTAAACAGACCTATAATCCCTAATGAAATAGAAGCAGTTATCAAAAGTCTCCCAAACTTTAAAAAAGCCCAGGCCCAGATGAATTCAGTGCACAATTCTACCAGAAATTGAAAGAAGAGCTAATTCCAATACTCCTCAAAGTATTCCACATAATAGAAGCAGAAGGCTCACTGCCAAACTCTTTTTATGAGGCTACAATTACCCTGATACCCAAGACACAAAAAGACACAACTAAGAAAGAAAACTATAGACCAATTTCCCTCATGAATATTGATGCAAAAATACTCAATAAAATACTCGCAAATCGGATTCAAGAACACATCAGAAAAATCATCCACCATGATCAAGTAGGTTTCATCCCAGGAATGTAGGGATGGTTCAACATTAGAAAATCTATCAATGTAATCCACCATATAAACGAACTGCGAGAGAAATTACACATGATCATCTCACTAGATACTGAAAAAGCCTTTGACAAAATCCAACACCCCTTTATGATAAAGGTCTTAGAGAGATCAGGGATAACAGGAACATACCTGAATATAATAAAAGCAATATACAGTAAAACAACAGCTAACATCAAACTAAATGGAGAGAAACTCAAAGCAATTCCTCTAAAATCAGGAAGAAGAAAAGGCTGTCCACTCTCTCCATATCTCTTCAATATTGTACTTGAAGTTCTAGCTACAGCAATAAGACAACAAAAGGAGATAAAGGGGATACAAATAGGAAAAGAAGAACTCAAACTTTCACTATTTGCAGATGATATGATAGTTTACATAATTGACCCGAAAAACTCCTCAAGGGAACTCCTAGAGCTGATAAACACCTTCAGCAATGTGGCAGGATACAAGGTAAACTCAAAAAAATCAGTGGCCCTATTATTATATACAGATGATGAAGTGACTGAGAAAGAAATCAGGGAAACAACACCCTTTACAATAGCCATAAACAGCCTCAAATATCTGGGGATAATGTTAACCAAGGAAGTGAAAGACCTGTTTATCAAGAACTTTGAGTCCTTAAAGAAAAAAATCAAAGAGGACACCAGAAAATGGAAAGGTCACCCATGCTTTTGGATTGGTAGGATCAACATGATATAAAAATGTCAGTCTTGCCAAAAGCAGTCTACAGATTCAATGCAATCCCTATCAAAATTCCATCACAATTCTTCAAGGACCTGGAAAGAACAATAATCAACTTCGTATGGAAAAACAAAAGGCCCAGGATAGCCAAAACAACCCTATACAACAAAGGAACTTCATGAGGCATCACCATACCTGACTTCAAGCACTATTATAGGCCTATAGTCCTGAAAACATCTTGGTATTGGCACAAAAATAGGCAGGTAGACCAATGGAACCAAAATGAAAACCCCGATTTTAACCCACACACCTTTGAACACTTGATTTTTGACAAAGAAGCTAAAACTATACAATGGAAAAAAGAAAGCATCTTCAACAAATGGTGCTGGCATAACTGGGTACTGGTATGCAGAAGACTGCAGATAGATCCATGTTTATCGCCTTGTACAAAAAGTCCAAATGGATCAAAGATCTCAACATAAATCCAGCCACACTGAAACTTTTAGAATAGAAAATGGGAGATACTCTTCAATGAGTTGGTACAGGAAACCACTTCCTGAACATAATACCAGTGGCACAGACACTGAGATCGACAATTAACAAATGGGACCTCCTGAAACTAAAAAGTTTCTGTAAGGCAAAGGACACAGTCAACAAGACAGAAAGGAAGTCCACAGAATGGGAAAAGATATTCACTGACCCCACATCTGACAGAGGGCTAATCCAAAATATACAAAGAACTTAAGAAGGAAGTCTCTAAAACACCAAAGGATCCAATTGAAAGGTGGGGTACAGAACTAAATAGAGAATTCTCAATAGAGGAGGCTAAAATGGCCAAGAGACACTTAAGAAAGTGCTCAACATCCTTAGCCATCAGGGAAATGGAAATCAAAACAACTCTGAGATACCATCTTACTCCTGTCAGAATGGCTGAAATCAAAAACACTGAAGACAATTTATGCTGGAGAGGATGTGGAGAGAGGGGACCACTCTTCCACTGCTGGTGGGAGTGCCAACTCGTACAGCCACTTTGGAAAGCAATGTGGAGATTCCTCAGGAAAATGGGAATCAATCTACGACAAGACCCAGCAATTCCACCGTTAGGCATATATCCAAATGAGGCAAATTCATACAACAAGGGCATCTGCTCCACCATGTTCACTAGCAGCATTATTTGTAATAGCCAGAACCTGGACGCAACCTAGATGCCCCTCAACTGAAGAGTGGAGAGAGAAAATGTGGTACATTTACACAATGGAGTATTACTCAGCAGAAAAAACAATGGAATCTTGAAATTCGCAGGTAAATGGATAGCACTGAAAGAAACCATCCTGAGTGAGGTAACCCAGTAGCAAAAAGACAAACATGGTATGTACTCACTCATATAAGGATTTTAGACATGGATCAGGAGAGTGCCAGTCTGCACTTCCACTGACAGAGAGTCTGGGAAACAGGAAAGAACCTAATAGATATGCATAGTACCCAAGAGAAGAGGAATGAGGCAAGGTCCTCTGAACAGATGGGGAACAAGGCAAGGGGTGGGGGGAGGAGTGGGAGCTGGGAAGAAGAGAGGGGGAAGAGGAAGAAAGAGTAAGTCATGGGGGAACAGGAAGGTTGAGTGGGGGTGCGTAGAATAGGGCGATGAGGGAATCATAGGTTAGAAGATAGATCAGGCACCATTGTGACCTCTAGTGATCTAAACGGATGACACCAATTGGCAAGCTAAGCAATAGTGGATAGACCACCTCGAATGCCCATTCCTGATAAAGAGCTTGATGTCTATAACCATCCTGGAGCCTTCATCCAGCGACTGATGGAAGCAGAGGCAAGCACCCACTGTTAAACCCTGAACTGAACCCAAGGAACCCAGTGACAGAGAGAGAGGAGTGATGAGCAAATTGGCAAAGAATGGGCTGGCAAAACCAGCAGAGACAGCTGATCTGAACAGGGGAGAGTTCTTGGACCCCAGACTGACAGCAGGGAGGCCAGCATGGAACTGATCTGGACCCCCGAATGTGAGTGTCAGTGAGTAGGCCTGAGCAACCTATGGGGCCCCGAGCAGTGGATCAGTGTTTATCCCTGGAATACAAACAGGAATCGTGTGTCCATAGCACAAATAGGGATACTCTCTCAGCCTGGACTCTTAGGGGAGTGCCTGGACCCTACCCTGAGTTAAATGACAGACTCTAGATATCCCCTATGTGGAAGGAATTGGCAATAGGGTGGGAGGCTGGGGGCAGAAAGGGGGGTACGGGAGGAGGGGTGGGAGAGGGAACTGGGATTGACATGTAAAGCAAGCCATTTAAAATTAAAATAATATTAATAAAAAAGAATAAAGGAAAGAAAAATTGACATGATCATTTTATTAGATACTGAAAATTTCTCCAAGAAATTAAATACCCCTTCATGTTAAAAGGCTTGGATACAAGGATTATGCTGACACATAATAAAGGCAATATATAGCAAAACAATAGCCAACATCACACTAAATGGAAAGAAACATAAATAGATTACACTAAATTCAGGAGCAATACAAGGCTGTCTACTCTCACCTATCCATTGAATATAGTACTAGAAGTTCTAGCTAGAGCAATAAGACAGCAAAAGGAAGTCAAGGAGATACAAATTGGAAAGAAAGAAATCAAACTATCATCATTTGCAGATGCTATGATAGTGTACATAAGTGATTCCAAAAACTCTCCCAGGAACTCCTACAGCTGATAAATACCTTCACTATTGTGGCAGGATATAAGATTAACACAAAAGAAAATCAGTAGCCCTCCTGTGTACAAATGATAAAAGTGCTGAGAAAGAAATCAGAGAAACACCACCCTTTACAATATCCACAAATATAAAATATCTTGGCATAACTCTAATCAAACAAGTGAAAGACCTGTACAAAAAGAACTTCAAGTCCTTAAAGAAAGAAATTAAAGAAGACACCAGAAAATGGAAAGATCTCCTATGCTCTAGGATAGGTAGGATCAACATAGTAAAAATGCCAATCCTACCAAAGTTAATCTACAGATTAAATGTCAGCACAATTCTTCACAGACCTTTAAGGAACAATACTCAAATTCATGTGGGAAAACAAAAAATGAGAATAGCTAACAATCCTGTACAATAAAGGAACTACTGTAGGCATCACCATCCCAGACTTCAAACTCTACTCTAAAGCTATAGTAATAAAAACAGCTTGATATTGGTATAAAAATGGACAGATGGATCAAAGGAATTGAATCAAAGTCCTTGGTATCAATCCACACACGCACAAACACCCGATTTTTGACAAAGAACCCAAAATAATACAATGTAAAAAAGAAAACGTATTTAATAAGTGGTGAAGAAATACCTGGATGCAACATAAATCCAGCTACATTGAACCTGGTAGAAGCAAAAGTGAGAAGTAGCCTAGAATATATTCACACAGGAGACCACTTCCTAAATATAATGCCAGTAGCACAAACACTGAAAGCAACAATCAAGAAATGGGACTTCCTGAAACTGAGAATAAAGCAAAGGACACTGTCCATAAGATAAAACATCAGCCTACAAAAAGTGAAAAGATCTTCACCAATCCCACATTTGACAGAGGTCTGATCTCCAAAATTTATAAAGAACTCAAGAAACTGGACATCCAGATTCAAAATAAGCCAACTGAAAAATAGTGACAGAGCTAAACATAATTCTCACCAGAAGAACCTCAAATGGTCAAAAGACATTTAAGTAAGTGCTCAACATCATTAACTATCAGGGAGATGCAATGCAAAACAGCTCTGAGAAACCATCTTATACATGTCAGAATGGCTAAGTTCAAAAATACTGAGGACATCTTTTATTGGGAGAGAATGTGAAGTCAGGGGAACACTTCTCCACTGCTGGCAGAAGTGCAAACTTGTATATCCATTTTTGAAATCAGTATGGTGGTTTCTAAGAAAATTTGGAATAAATCTACCTCAAGGCCCAGTGATGCCACTCTTGGGCATTTACCCCAAGTACATTTGCTTAACATTATTCATGATAATCAGAACATGGAAGCAACCCAGATGAACCTCAGCCAAAGAATGGGCAAGGAAAATGTGGTACATTTATATTATGTATATTCAGTGGTAAATATGATGACTCATGAAATTTCCAGGCAAATGTTTGGAACTAGAAGAAACCATCCTGAGTGAGGTAACACAGACTCAGAAAGACAAACATGGTTTGTATTTACACATAAGTCGGTATTTGACGTAAAGCTAAGAATAACCATACTAAAGTACACAGCTTTGAACAAGCTAGGCAACAAGGAGGACCCTAAGAGGAACACATGGATCACCTGGGAAGATAAATGAAATGATATCTACAGTGCAAACTGGGGATGGGGGTGTGATAAGGTACAGGGGCATGGCATGAGAACAGGAGGTATCAAGATGACCTAGGCAGGGAGGGATGCAGTGGAAGAGTAAAGAAAGAGTTATCTTAATAGAGATAACCACTATGTGCTTAGGGAGAAACCTAGGGCTAGGGTAACTCCCAAGAATTCACAAGGAGGACCCTAACTATGACTCCTAGTAATAGTAGAGGGAATGCGTGAACTGGCCTACGCCTGTCATCAGACTGAGGAATACCCCCAACTATCATCATAGAGCCCTCATCTAGTAATTGATAGAGTCAAACACAGAGACCCACAATCAAGAACCAGGCTGAGCTCTGGGAATCCAGATGAAGAGAGAGAGAAGGAAACATATGGGCAAGGGAGGCCAAGATCATAATGGATAAATATATTAAGACAGCTGAAGCAAGCTCATGGAAACTCATGGACTCTAGACATGCAACTTTGAAGACTCCAGGAGACTGAAGTAGGCCCTCCTTATGTGGGAGACAGCTGTGAAGCTTGGACTATCAGAGAGGCCCCTGGTAGTAGGACCACAATGCAAACCTAGTGCATAACCTAGCTTGTTGAAGCCCATTATTTAGGGTCAGATGCCATGCTTACAAGCAGTAGGACCACAATATAATCCCAGTTCATGAGCTGGAGGATGCCATGCACAGTCTTAATGTATGGGAGAAGGTCCAGGTCATGCCCCAACCTATTGTACCAGACTATGATGACTCCTCATGGGAGACCTTACCCTTGAGAAGAGTGGACTAGGTGTAGGCTCGAGGGGAGGTGATAGAGGGTGGGAGGAGATAAGGGGATGGAAGGGAGAACTGTGGTTGAAATGTAAAATGAAATCAAAACACAAAAATGGGGGAAAACAGCACAGATAGATATCTAGTAGAATATGTTACAAATAATATGAGATACCCTTCTATTAACATTCTCCCTCTCTCTCCCCTATAGTCTATCACTCTCAAATATAATACATAATAAATTTATAAATTTTAAAAAATTGAAAGGTTTTACTTTTTGCTTTATTGTCATTCCCTTGCTAGTATGAAGAACAAATTGAATGCTAGGTACTGGTGATGCATGGCTTTAATAGAAGCACTCGGGAGGCAGAGGCAGGTGGATCTCTAAATTTGAGGCCAGCCTGGTGTAAACAATGAGGTCCAGCACAGCCATGGCTACACACAGAAACCCTGCCTTGAGAAAACAGAAGAAGGAAAAAATGAACCAATGGACTATTCTTACCTTCATCTGCATTGTGCAATCAATGCACAATGATTTTATTGTGAGTTAAGCAGTATAGGTGCCCACCAGTTGAAAGTAAGCCTAGTAGATGGAAGGAAGGATTCTTGTTAAGAACGATGGGTTCTCTTTTAGAAAGCATGGGATCAATTCCCAAAGTCTACAGGGTACCTCACCATAACAGTTGAGTCTAATTCTAGAGAACTCATTGCTTCTACTGGGCCCTTCATGCACTGCATGCAGATGGTACACAGGCACACTTGCAGGCAAAATACTCAGGAACATCAACACATCTTGTAAAATTATTATTTTTTTGTTTTGTTTTTTTGTTTGTTTTTTTTACGAGACAGGGTTTCTCTGTATGGTTTTGGAGGCTATCAGTCCAGCCTGGCCTCGAACGCACAGAGATCCGCCTGCCTCTGCCTCCCGAGTGCTGGGATTAAAGGCGTGCGCCACCACCGCCCGGCGTAAAATTATTTTTAAAATGAACAAAAACTGAGGCTAGAGAGAAAAGAGAGCAGTCTTGGTTCCTTTGCATTCCATGGAACATTGTGCCTATGTCCTAAGCAGGTGTGTTCAATCCTGAGATTCAGGGTGAGGGTTTAAGTGGTTCTACAGAATTTAGTAGAGAGAAACAATGTGACATGATGTCCTTTCAATTAGTCTCATGAACATGTCTTTCACCATTTACAGTTGTATTCTGAGATTTCTTCATGGTTCAAACTGTCTGCTTTCTGGCATCCTCACAATTAAGATCATTTTGTAGGTGGAGGATGCCATCTCTATTTTCCACCTTTAGAATTCTTTGGCCAACCCTTCCTCATTTTGTCTTTATAGGACTTATTTTATTTTTTATATGTGCATGGTTCTGTATAAACTGTGTACAGGAGACTTGTGATGCCAGGGGACTTTATGGAATCCCCTGGAGCTGGACTTATTGAAGGTTGGTTGTGAAGCCACCTAACATTGGTGCTGAGAACTGAAGCCAGGTCCTCTGGAAGAGCAACAAGTAAACTTAAACATTTAGCCATCTCCCTAGCCCTACTTTCTTATTTTGTTGCCTCGTTCATGAAAAAAATCATATTGTACATCATGAAATTTAGTAGATATGAGGGAGTTGGGTCAATCCCTGAACCATGTGAGACATGGGGATTAATTCATTATGTCAGCCTTACCATCAAGTGCCTTTATCTAATGAACAATCCCTTTGGCCCTCCTTGGTTAGGTTTTTCATTTGGAGAATTACCCCATCATAGTTGGAAACGTCGGTCTTCAGAGTATAATGCCCAATGGTTATTAACCTTGAATAGAGAACAATCTGGCATTTCCCTTTCACCTTAATATTTCATGCTTATCAAGAGCTTCTTAGGAAATTGCAGCTATTCTCGGAGTTCTCCTCTTATCCACCATCAATGCATGGTCACCTTACCTTTATGTTAGGACACAGGTCTGAATCTTTAGGCCAGATAACCACATGCTTAATCAGGCCACAACTCCTGCATATCACTCTAGGACAGAGTGTAGAAGCTGTCTGTGCTATGACTGGACTACTTATAGTTTACAACAACTGGATCCTCCATGCTCCTTGTCACTTACAGTACAATGAACTACCTCACATGGTGAGAAATGTTCCACCACTGCTAAAAGACTATGAAATATCTGACCTTTCCTTTCTTCTGTGTGTCAGGAGAAGACTTCTGAATGACGTTGCCCAGAAATGCAGGGTGTTCTTAGAAGAGGCTCTTCAACATCCCTCCATGATCACTCTCTTAGCAGCTATTAGTCATTCTCTCATTCTCCCTAGCTCTCTTGTGTTCACTTTACAGTGACAAACTTCCTCCAACTAGGCCACACCTACCCAAACAATGCCACACCTCCTAGTAGTGAAACTCCCTAATGGCCAAGCATTCAAACATGTGAGTTTATGTGGGACATTCCTATACATACTACCAAGCATCCATTGTTTGCTGCATTTGATTAGTTTTGGATTTCTTTGGTAGCCTCTATATATGTAAAGACAGCATCTTTAATGTATAACTAAAGCTACAGTTGTCTGTGGAAACAAACATGTGTTTTTAGAATAAAACTAGATAATTGAATTGGTTTAGGAACTCAGCCATTATAGGTTCTCCTCTAGAATCCAAAAATCACTATCCATGTACAGTTTGCAATTCAGAACCATTAATGACTGCCCTCCTTCTGAGCAACCGGAAGTCCAATAACAGTTTTTGGTTATCTCCAAGGGATAATTGTCACTCTTGCACATACAGCGATATCTTGCCATGCTGGTCATTGCTATGGTTTGTAGGAACCACAACAGGGTAGGACAATTGAATGTTTTCCCCTGTTGCCAGCTTGCATAGAATCTTCAGGTGCTATGAGGTCTAGTCCTGAGAAAAGAGCTTTTTACATCATAACAGCACACACACGGAGTGCAAGAGTCAGCATCATGCCCACTGCATGTATTTCTTTTTTTTTGGCATTTTTATTTTTTAGTATTTATTTTTAAGTTTAAATTTAGATTAGAAACAATGTTGCTTCACAAGTCAGTTCCAGGTCCCTCTCTGTTTCCCTCCCCTCCTCCCATGCCCTCCCCCCCAGTTACCCCCCAATATCCCCTAATTTCCCCAGGGAGGGTGAGGCCCTCATGGGGGTGTCCACAGTCTGTCATTTCATCCAGGGCAGGGCCCAGACCCTCCCCCAAGAGTTCAGGGTGAGAGTGCATCTCACATTGTTGGATGGGAGTCCAAAGTCCACGTGTATACTCGAGATGAATACTGATCTACTGCCCAAGGCTCAATAGATTACCTAGGCCTCCTAGGCCTCCTTACTGACACCCCCATTCAGCAGGTCTTTATCAGTCCCACCACTGCATGTATTTCATAGTTAATACCTTACTATTTTCATGGGACTGCTGACTCTGAGAACATGTTAATCTCTGACTATTGTATCTGCTGTTGGGACACTTTTGGTCCTGTTTGATTGCTGGAATCAAAATCAATATGATAGTTATTGGTTCATATTATTATATTTTATTTTGTCATGTTTTATTATCTCTTAGTCTTATTCTTCTCTAAAGTGAAAGAATGGAATGTCATTGTAGGGGATGTGGAAAGGAACAGGGAAGTGTTAAGAAAGGAGAAAATATAAACAGTATATATTGTATGAGAAAAGAATCTATTTTCAATGAAAGAAAAAGGCTCATTTTTCAAAGTGATTGATGACCTTGACCACCTTTAATTAGATTAACTCTGTTTTTAAAAGCATATATTATTAACACTAGAAATAAAACTTGAGATCTTGTTGACAATTTTTTAGATTAGTAAAATTCTCAAGGTTACTCAATAGTGATGGGAGTAATTGTACAGTAATCTACAACGACTACCTAGAAGCCCATAACCTACATAGATGGAAGCAGGAAGAAACACAAAACTGATTTCATAAATAACTCACAAGACTGAAACAATAAAGAAATTTGGCAAAAGTTAACCAAGTTTATTAATGAAAACAGATAAGTTAGGGGTAGAAATGGGTGAGTGCATTAGGGGCACATATGAAAAATCACTTCCAAATTGTTGCTCAGTGGGGACAGTGACAGATTTTCCTCTAAGACCAGGGTCAACACAAGGATGCTGTGTTGGCTGTTTTTCTTCAGTATTCTCTTACATGTCCCAGACAGAAAAATTAGGCAACCCTACAAATAAAAGTTGCCCAATTAATTGACTGTAAAATAGATCTTCACATGACATGAACTTTTTTTGAAAATTGTAAGGATTCTACAGAAGTTTCTGGAAGAGGTGACTGAACATACTACCTACCTGAGCTCTACTACTGTAAACATCTATTGTACACAAACCACTAGATGTCCTCTTTTGTCACATGGATAGAGAAGCTAAGTAACAAGGAAGACTCAAATGGGGCACATGTATCACCCTGGGAAGAATAAATAGACAATGCTTTGTGGATGGATGGAGGTATAAGGGCGTGGTAACAGGAGAAAACACATGGGGGAAGGTGGGATGGAAGAAGAGAGTACTTGGAGTATTGACTGGAATAGTGGGGTATTTGGAGATCAATGTGGAAACCTACTACAGTGGAAAATCCCTGAAGTCTAAGAGTGACCCTAGTTAAGATTCCTAGTAGTGAGGCATAAGTGGCCTAAACCAGCCATTTTGTACAACCACAGAAGACTTCTAGCAGTGGTAGTGGGACACCAATCCAGGCAAAAAACATTGGACCTACAATCTGTCCTTCCTTAAATATGTACTGGGGTAATGGCAGAAAAAAATTTGTGGTATTAGTCAATCAATGACTGGTCTAAATTGAAACTCATGCCGTGATAGGGAGCCCAGAACAGATCCTTCCTGGATGACCAGGAACCAGAAGCTGGACAGTACAGAATTGAATATAGAGCCAAACATGACTAGAAAAAATATTTGCCTGGAATGAAATGATTAATAATGATATTCTGTTATACTAGTAGATCAGTGTACAGTCTAATAATCATCAGAGGCAACATATAGGAACAATTGCAGAGACATGCAGCCATACACTTGACAGCACCAGGGGAAACCCAAGGAATAAGGGAAGGATGGATTGTAGGAACCAGAGCAGTCAAGGTCACCATGCAAATATGGAACAAAGAAACAATTAAGCATGGCTTGTAGAGGATCACAGAGATTGAAGTGATAATCAGAGACCTGATATAGGTTTGAGCTAGGGCTTCAAAAACTAAGCTCTGGTAATGTATATGGGTATTTTGTGGAAATCCTAACAGTTGAAGTCAGGGACATATCTGAGTCTTTTGCCTGCCCTTTGTACCCTTTTATTCCTATTTGGTTAACTCTTCTAGCTCCAATATGAGGGATTATGCAAGTCTCATGTTACGCCATGTTCTGTAGATATCCTTGCGAGACTTGGTCATTTTTTGAAGGGAAACAGAAGAGGAGGATGTCTGAAGTAGAGGGGAAGTAAGTTTAGGGAGGGGAGGAGGGATGAGAAACTGTGCTTGACATGCAATATATGAGAGGATAATTAAAAAGGAAAGTAATACATATTAACAGGAAAAAACACTCATGTGCAAGACGCCAATGTGTATGCCCCTTTCAGGATGAAAAGAGTATGATCTGCCCTTATATGAAAGATGTTACACCTGTGCATCAAGCAAACTGTGGATAAAAGCTATTTATAAACTAGCTTCGTCCACAGTGAAGCATGGACAGACCTTTCTCCTGTCACTCCTCATCACCTTACAGGAAAGAATCATGTTCAGGCAGCACTGGAATTAGGTAAGTTAGTTAAACAAGGAATGTATTTGGTCAAATGAGAGGATGTTTTTTCTTAATGAAAACAATGCACCATTTTATCAGCAGACTCAGAGCATCCAAAAGTTTGATGGAACCTGAGACTAGTACCCATGAATTCTGAGGGATAAGTATATATTTGAATCACAACCTAAGATCGTAAAGCCTTTGAATTTTTTGTTTACAATATTGATGTCTTTATTTTCCTTTTATGACAACCTCACTCTTTATCCTGGTCTTCCCTTGTTCATACCATGATTCCCAACATCATATGCATGAGTCACCATACCGACTGCACCTGAGTAGTAATTAATCCTTTGTACTACATAACTTTAGTCCATTTTGCATCTCATTGATACAGAAATGCCCCCACTGTGCTGTATGATGGAAGGAGAGGTCACTCACTCTTCATGGCCAGGAAACTGGGAGACTGGTCTTCAAACTGAATCGGTTAGAGACCTCACACTGATACTCTCCTGCATCCTCACTCTGGACAGGATCTATTTTGAGCCCACACTTTGTCGGGGACAGAGTCATCCTCTCCGTGATCTGCAGATTCTTCTTACCAAAGATCCAGCGAATGGAGGTATCAGTGTCAGGTGAAATGCAGGTGAAGATCACAGATGTACCTCCTGTGACTGTGGTATCAGTGATTTGCACAAAGGGCTGTGTCACATCCTCTATGAGGAAACAGAGGAGGGTACCAAATTACAGTAGTTCAGAGAATTCAAACAGGACATGTTAAGGATCATTGTTGTGTTTGTGAGTTAAGCTTAGTTATGAGCAATGGTCTGTACTTGAGATGGGGAGCTGCTCTTATCAGCAGCATCTGTTACTATTTACCTACAGAAGAAAATCCCCTGAGATGAAGGAGGAATCTTGAGTAGCTGCCTACTCTCTTTATTCCCTTAGTACCTTGACCTTCTGCCTATGAAGTTTCATAAAACAATCAGAACAATAGTCTAATGGCCCAGACACCTGTCCAATGAGCCTCAGGCAAAGGATATGCACAGATGACCTACGTACCTGCAGCTGTCATGGCATTACACAGCTGATTCCACACTCTGTGGGATAGTCAGGCCCATGACTTAGACAGTGAGTAAAACCATATTCCCTGTTGGCTCTGACATGAACTCTAAATAAGCAGGGACAAAATACTCCCTAATGTCACCATGAGTCCAGCCTGGGTCAAAGTTTTGGAGTCAGGGTTTCCTGGTCATGTCTGTGATGACCCAAATGTTTAAAGAGCCAGAGAATCCCTGACACCCACATAGTCTTTCTGGGGCCATGTTCATTGATAGAACTCTAAGTATCTGGGCTGAAAACTGACATCCTGGGGCTGAGTTTATCCAACACGGGTTCTCCTACCTGCAGGTAAAGACAGATGAGAGGATTTGATCTACTACTGATTATCTACCCAATGTGTGTCCTGCAGTAGTGACCCGGACTCCAATGTGGGGGCACAGTGTAATGGGAGAGAGAGCAGGTACAACCCAGTCATCACAGTTTAGTGTATGAAGTGGGATAAGCCACACCCCACAGGTGGAGACCATAGAGAGATACTTACTCTTTATATAAAATTCCACGTATGCTTTTTCAACATTGAAATCTTTGTTTATAAATGACAATGTGTAGATTCCTGAATCTTTCTCTGTGACATCATGGAGCATCAGAGATCCATTACTGTACACCATCCCTCTTTTTCTGTGTGCAGGTCCCCATGAGATGGAATTCATGTCTCTTCTGTATTCTACAATTTCATTTACCGGGGTCCCATGCTTTGATTTGTACCAGGAAAAGGATTGCAGGTCTTCTGGAAGATTTTGAACTTGGAGAAGTATGCTTTCCCCTTCAGCAGGATACTGAGGCACAGGTTGAATTATGAGTTGGGAAGAAGTGAGAAGGTTACAGAACAGAGAAAGGGAAGCTGGGAGAAAAAAAAAGAGAAAAAAGCCATCACATGAGTATAATTGTTCTTGGTGAAAAGATGGTAACCTCCATCCTGAGCAGATGGATTTGTCATTCAATCTAGAGCTTAAGGTGTGTGTGTGTGTGTGTGTGTGTGTGTGTGTGTGTGTGTGTCCCACAGCCCCTGAAAGTGTCATGTCATCTTCATGGAACTCTACCCTTGTGTATTATTAATATGGCTACTACATCTCTACACTCTGTCAGATACTACACATCCTCATGTACATGGAGGGTTGAGATTATACCTTTTCTGTACTCAACAGACCTGAAACATTCATTTTCTCAGTTTTCCTTAAGTTTCTTTTGAGATAACACTCAATATCTGATGTCACCTAACACATGCACTGCTTCTCACTCAAGTTGCCCATTGTATTAGGACTCTGTGGTAGCTGGGAGCAATCATATTATCAAGGCATATTTCAGTCTTTAAAAGGCTTGGATACTAGACTGGCAGGTTTTATATCACATTGACACAAGCTACAGTCGGTTTTTAACAGAAGGCCTCAGTTGAAAACTCCCCCACCAGATTGTTCATTAAAAAAATGGAATTGATGTAAACAGATTCATAACAATACAGGCAGTTCAAACTCTGAGCTAGGAGTCCTGGGTGATATAAGAGAGCTGGTTGAGCAAGCAAGAAGAGAAAACCAATAGGAGGCACTCCTCCATACTCTCTGTACCAGTTCCTGGATTTTATTTATGAAACTCTTAGTTTGGAGATAATAAATATCACAGTTTGGCATGGAGATTCTAAAACCATTGTTACCTATTACCTTGAGAGGATGAAACAGTAGAGCACTAGAAAAAGGATCCCCTTGGACACTTTAGTCAAGTCTTGGAAGATGACAAGATTCATGGTTCCCTATTATAGAGCCCAAAGAGACTGGGCTGACTCTGACATATTAAGCTGAGCTACTTTCCATCAAGGTCTTCCCTGATACAGATGGAGTCAGAGATATAAGCTGATCTGTGGACGTTTGTGTCTACCATGGTGCTGAGCACTAAGTGCTCAAACCTCCAGCTGCAGATGCAGTGTAGAGGGAAGTTAAGGTAGGCCAGCCATGACAGCCTTGTGTGTCTCATCCCCACTCAGCACTGAACAACCACAGAGAATCACTTACTCTCCACCTGGAGCTGCACTTGTGTATCTTCTCTTCTCATATCTGTCCTCAGAATCCGTAAGGTGTACAATCCGGGGTCTTTTTGAATGACACCGTGAATCAGCAGAGATCCATCACTGTGTAACATCTCTCTGCCACTGTATGCAGGCCCCCACACCGCTGATTTTCCATGGGATATAATTTGGGCAGCCACAATGTTCTTGAACTCAGTCTTTCCTTTGAACCAGACAAAGCCTAAAATATTCTCAGGGGGATTGTGAATGACTAGAAGAACACTTCCTCCTTCAGTAACACTGGGTGGCACTGATTCAATAGTGAACTTGACCGATGTACCAAGGTTCCCACACTTCCAAAGGAAAGCTGAAGGGGAATAGAGAGATCCATCTAAATTAGGACTTTTGCATCTAGCAGGAGACCCTGTGTCCTGAGCATCTGTACCCATTGTTAAGCCTAGGTGTGTGGGTGTCTTCCTGTCCTACTTGGGTAGAAGTCTTCACATGACCTTAGGCTCTCAGTATCTCCACCCTTGTCATTTCCACTATATGGCTTTCTCTCCTCAGTTGTCAACATTTCCCTGGCTTACTGAATCAGATCCCTGCTCACATGTAGAGTGGATTGGTGTTGGAGTGATGCCTGACCAACCTCATCCATTACAGACACCGTGTCTTCAATCTCTGACTTTGTTGATATTATGTTCCTCTTTGGGTTGAAGCCACCACCTGAATTTACCTTCTACCTTTCTTTATTTTTAGTTCACTCAAACTGGGACATCATAAGAACCCTGGATTGTCTTGTATTTTAAAAAATCTTAGAAAAAAATCTCAGATACATGTGGAGACTGATTGAATGGGTGATGTCCCAGAACAATGTATGCCCATGGATTTATTTAAAAACTCATAGGTTTAGGGTACATTACTGGATCATTCCATTTGCTTTGATTTTTATACTTGTTTACATATTATACATGTGTGTGAGTAGTTTAGAGGCTAATATAATATGTGGGTGTGGGTCCAGCACAAAATACTTTGGTGGAGGCCAGAGGACTTCCGTTCATTGGTCTCACCTTCTCAGACAATGAAGCGAATACCTATATCCATTGGACTATATCAGTGATCCAAACAATCTTGATTTTTTTAAAATTTGGGCTCTCAAGCTGAGAGCTTCAGTCTTCAGATTACTGTGGCCATGCCTACTAAATTTGTGTAAGAATAATTTCTCTCCCACCCTACTGTTTAACATTCAATGAGTGCATTCTAATGCTGAGCTTCTTTCTCTCACTCTGTACCTTCTCCCCTACAAACACTGAAACTCCATTCACGTCGTTGTGTCATTCAGGAGACTCCAGACAGTATGTCAGTCCTCTCCTCTCACACACTATAAACTCCTGGTCTGCTCGTCTGTGAGAAGAAGCCCCTGAAATGTGGAATACACATTTCAGGAGTACAGATTGGGCCTCCATGTCTCAGCAAACTGATCCAGTATCCCTCTGAGATAATTCTGCTCCAGCACAGCTACAAAGGTCTGTTGTCCTTTCCCATCGGATACTTGCCTTTCACAGCACATCCAAGAGTCTCATCAGCTGAGGGAGGGTCTGTGTTCAAAGCACTACTCTGCCCCTCCAGTATCAGTGCTGGCCCATGTTCCTTTCCCATTTTCTCTTGATCTTTCTGCCCTCTACAATACAGAGTAATAGTCAAAAGTGATGACCATCCCTGTAACATGAGATAATAGCAGTGGACCCTGGAACTGCACTCTGATGTGTCCTGGCCTAGGTTTGTCAGCATCCAAAATGGGAAATCTGTACTACTGTGTGAGAAAGAAGCCCATCTGTGTACCCAGTCTTCTCTGTGTTTTCAACAGTCTGGAAACATGGAATTTGCTCCCAGCAGGAAGGTGACAAAACTGCCTTTGAGGCTCCAACAGGGCAAAATGAGTGATGTTTGTGGAGAAGAACAAATCTGTTTTCACTGGAGTCACCAGCAGACTGGGTTCTAACCAAAGTCAAAGGCCCATGATGTGTCAGGAATCTCACATCTTGGGTATATTGGAGAGGTGACCTGATTCCTTCAAGATTTTTCAAGACCAGGCTCCCACTTCCTCTGTTTGTTGAGCTGTGTAGTGGGTCTGTCCATGTACTCCATGATATTTCTAAGATGCCTTGTACCTTTATATTGTTGATTCTCCTTAGATATCATGCATTTCCCAAAGGAAACTCACAAAGTGGAAACAGAACATGATCTCCTGGAACTGTAGGAGACATATTCGAAAACAAGTAGGTCTGAGAATGCTGTTGACCAGGATTTCCAAGTTTGTAAAAACAGGGGTAGAACCAGGTGACTATTAAGTTCCTGGTTCCAGAAAATACTTCTCTGCCAGTTCATTGTGTGTCCTGATGATGCCTCTGTTGATAAATGGGAGAACTAAAGATCATGTCTGGGAAGATGTCAAATCAACTGAGCCTATAGTTCCCCAAGTGAATTCCCAAAGTTGGAACCAAAAGACAAGCAATTGCCAGAAGCTGTGTCCTTAATCCCTCTCCTTGGTGACCATGACCTTCATGTGAAATCTCATCTGCTCAACAAGACAGGCAGTTAATGACCTGGCCACCTGTTTACCTTGCTCCAGTGCTGACTCTTTGAAGAATATGACCAAATTCTGTAGCCTAAGCAAGTCTCCCGTGACAGTACCCTGTCAGGTTCCATACAAGACTTGGACTACTAGGGAGCACTGTTCCCTGATATCAGGAAGTCATACTACAACACTTATAAAATTCCTCCCATGGACACCTGGGTTCAATTGTGGGACAGAGATCTGGAGGGAAGACATCCTGGTACTCACAGCTCTGGGAGGATCACATGTTTTCCTCAGCTATGTACAATGTTAATTCCCCCAGAGCCTTTGTCAAGGAAACTTTCCTGGTAAGAATCATAAGAGTATAGACAGAGGCTGATATCCTTGGCTGAGTTACCCACCATGAATCCTACTATGTGCAAGGTGAAGTCTAATGAAGGATTCTGATCTACTGCCATTATTCTACACCATAGATGTCCTCAAACTCCAACATGGAAGCACAATGCATAGGGAAGGTAGGCACAGACCTCTCTTCTGTATATGTCCAATGAAATGAACTTCAGGCAGCTCACAGATTTAACAACTCACTTACCCTGCACATGGAGATACATGGATGTTGTTGATATGATTTTTCCATTTCTATTATAGGTCCGTAAGGTATAGAATCCCGCATCATTTTGGTTGACAGTTTTGAGCAACAAAGATCCATTGCGACATATTGTCTCTCGACCACTGTGCACAGTCCCTGGCTGACTTAAATTCTTGTCCAGTGCATATATTGCAATTTCTTGTTTCATATTTCTTACCCCTTTGAACCAGGCTAAGCTTGTAATATTCTCAGGCAGATCATGGACAAGGAAAAGGACGTTATCTCCTTCAGCAACTAGGCGTGGTACTAATTCAGTGGTCACATGAGCAGTGGTGGACAGGTGACAGGAGGTTAAAAGGCAGGCTAGAAGGGAATTGAGAAAACCATTAATATTAATATTAATATTAAAATGGTATAATCATCACTCAGCTTTGGTATTTGAGTAGGGATGTTCCCATTCTCTTTGCAAACATGAACAACATGACTTCCATTGACATAGTGTTTGAGTGTATCATTAACTCTCTCAGGAATTCCTGCTCAGGTATCAGCCTGGTTCCCCACTCAGTGTCTCATATCCCTTCACACATGGAGTGTTTGGTGTGAGGAGCAATGTCTCTGTGAACTCCTCCTCTGGAGAGTCCCCACTTTCAATGTTTTTCTCTCTTCTCTTTGTGATTCTAGTCAATCCACTGCTCCCTCTTTCAGATATACTGATATCAAGTCCACTAGAACTAGTGCTTTTTGTTTGGTAGGTTGGCTTTTTTTGTTTGTTTTGGTATTGGTTTGAGTTTTGATTTTTGGAGACAGAATTTCCCTGTGTAGCCTTGGTTGTCCTGGAACTTGTTGTGCAGACCAGGTTGTCCTTGAACACATGGAGATGCTGAGCTTAAAGGCCTCAGTCACCACTGCCTGGAAGAACTGGGAATTTGTAGGGGCATCATTAGTATGATCTCTCATGGTTGGAAACAGCTGTCTTCTGAACATGTTACCCAGTGTAACTCACTGTGAATATGGAGTGTTTGATGATTTTCTCTTACCATCATCACCTCCTGTGCTCTGGAAATTTCAGGGTGCTTATTCTCTGATTCTGACTGTACCATCTGTACTATAACTGCAAACAGAAACCTTGTGTCTCCTTTCAAGATCCTGTCTACTTTTGGAGACTTCCGCCTACCTCTGAGTCCTCTCAGAGGCTCCAATTCCCCTCCCCACAGAGTCACAGAGTGGTTACCCTTACCTGTGAGCAGAAACCCCTGCCAGGAGGTATACCCTTTGCAGAGAAGCACAAAGGACTCCTCCATCAATATTCTCACTTGCAGTCCTCCCTGTGAGGAGAAAAGACTCAGGTCCAAAACAAAACTCAGGCTCTGCTCTCCTTTCTCCTTCTCAGACTGGAGCACTTCCCAGAATCCAGTGGTCTGTGAGTGATGGGGTTGGAAGCCAAGGCACTTCTCAATGCCTTCCACTCTCAAATCTGCCCCACACCCACCCCTCTCAACTTCCTTTTATGTTTCTTCTCCAAGCAACATATTGAGCAACAAGGCTGATAACCATCTCCATGCCCTGAGAGAACAATGGCTCATCCCAGAGCTGACGCCTGCTGTGGCCTTGTCTTGGGTCTTTCAATACCACAGATAGTTCTTGCATCATGCCTATGTATCCTTTTGACACAGATACCCAAGTGAGTACCCAGTCTACCCTGTGTTCTCAGTGCTATGGGAAGGTGGGATTTATTTAATCCCTGCAGGAAGGTGACAGAAATGTCTGTGAGGACTGGAAAAAAGACCAGCTAAATGATGACTAGGTTTGAAGAACAACTCTTTAACACTAATATCACCATTCAAATTAATGATGCAGAAGAGAGGCCAATGAATTGTTGTGTGAGGAGTTTCATGTGTTCAGTGTAGGCAAAGAGTTGACTTCTGTGTCCTTGATATGAATGTGGTCTCTAGCTTCCTGTAGAAGGTTTCAAGGCAACATAATAGCATTATGTTTTTCTGTGCACATATCCTCTCTGGTCATCCTGGGTTACCTTTGCCCTTTCCTAGATGATTGTCTGATTGGTAATATTTTTTATCCTTCTAGAGATGCCAGGAGGGAGGTATTCACAGTTCCCATGGACAAATGTGTTCTCAGACAAACGAAGGGGCCAGTAGCTCAGCTAAGGCTTTAGAGAGGGAGCTCAAGGTCAGTAGGGACAGACATGGAAAGCAGTCTGTTCAGGGAAACAACTTTCAGAACATTGAGCATGTGCCCTGCTATCACCCCTGGAGATCACTGGGAGAACTTCAATCTACCAGTGCTATGACCTTCTGGGTCTACAGCAAGCAAGACCAAGAAGCCAAATGTGAACTTCCCTGATAAGTTCAGCACAGGTGGAATGAAAGGCCTGTTAATCTGATCACTCTGCTCTTCAGGACTCTTAATTCCCTCAACCATAGGATGGGACTAGACAGAGTTCCAGATTTGTCCTGGGAAGCCCTGAACTAAAGTTGAAAATAGTGTGAATCCAGAGGAAGGGCATTCTCAGTAGGATCCTTGTGCTCAGGAAATTTCAAAGGATAGTCCTGGGACATTTCTCTTGAAATTGAAAGGATAGGACACAGCAGGGTATGGTAGTGAATGCACTCAGGAGGCATAGGTAGGAGGATCTTTTAGTTTCATGCTGCCTGGGCTATACAGCAAGTTCCAGGATAGCTGGGGTTACTCAGAGAAAGCTTGTCTGGTTAAGAAAAAAAGGAGAGGGTACTAATGTACTAATGTAGGGGACTGATCATAATCTTTCTGGCCAGTTACTGATGTTTAAATACTAACTTCTCTCTGCCCAGAGGGTGCAGAGGGAGTTTGTTCTTGAGTACAAATACATTGACTCAAATAGACATGTCTTTCCTATACACTGTTCTACACTTCTTTCTCTTTTCATAAAAAACACCCTGAATAGAGGAATTTAGGAGAGAGAATAGAGTCCCTTTTCCTTCTATGGCTGTGTTATATTATAGCACTGAAGAAAGTCAAAGCAGAAAACATACTGGCTAATTCACAGGCTCAATGTCTGGATCAATCTTAGCTAGTCACTTTTACAACCAACAACCATCTGTCTATGAATTATGCTGCCCACAGTGGTCTGAGCCCTCCTGTATCAAATAAGACAGTCACTCATAGAAAGTAAGCCTGATCTGACTTTGTTGATAGAGTCAGTGTTTTCCTATGTCATTGTTTGCTGGTTTATTCATTTATTTATTTATTTTTGCATGTTGACTCCGGTTTCCCCTCCTTCTTCTCCTCCCAGTATCTCTATCCACTTCCCACCCTTCCACTGATCCATAGTCTGTTTCTTTTTTTTCTCTTTTTTAATCACTTTTTATTTTAATATTAAATAGCTTGTTTTACATGTCAATCCCAGTTCCCTCTCCCTCCCCTCCTTCCACACCCCTCATACCCCTCAGCCTCCCACCCTATTGCCAATTCCTTCCACATAGGGGATATATAGAGTCTGTCATTTAACTCAGGGTAGGGTCCAGGCACTCCCCTAAGAGTCCAGGCTGAGAGAGCATCCCTCTTTGTGCTATGGGCACACGATGACTATTTGTATTCCAGGGATAGACACTGATCCACTGCTCAGGGCCGCATAGGTTGCTCAGGCCTTCTCGCTGACACTCACATTCGGGGGGGTCCTGATCAGTCCCATGCTGGCCTCCCTGCTGTCAGTCTGGGGTCCAAGAACTCTCCCCTGTTCAGATCAGCTGCCTGTGCTGGTTTTGCCAGCCCATTCTTTGCAAATTTGCTCATCACTCCTCTCTCTCTGTCACTGGGTTACTTGGGTTCAGTTCAATGCTTAATTGTGTGTGTTTGCCTCCGCTTCCATCAGTCACTGAATGAAGGCTCCCGGATGGTTGTAAACATCAAGTTCATGATCAATAATGGGCATTCGAGGTGGTCTCTCCACTATTGCTTAGATTGCCAATTGGTTTATCCCTCTAGATCACTAGAGGTCACTCTGGCGCCTGATCTGTCTTCTAACCTATGATTCCCTCTTCCCCCTATTCTACCCCCATCCACTCAAACTTCCTGTTCCCCCATGACCTACTATCCCTTCCTTTTCTCCCCCTCTCTTCTTCCCAGCTCCCACTCCCCCCAGCACTTGCGGTATTCCCCATCCATTCAAGGATCTTGTCTCAATTCTCTTCTCTTGAGTACTATGCATATATGCATATCTTTTAGGTTTTTTCCTGTTTCCCAGACTCTCCATCAGTGGAAGTGCACACTGGCACTATCCTGATCCATGTCTTAAATCCATATATGAGTGAGTACATACCATGTTTGTCTTTTTGTGACTGGGTTACCTCACTCAGGATGGTTTCTTCCAGTGCTATTTATTTACCTGCAAATTTCAAGATTCCATTGTTTTTTTTCTGCTGAGTAATACTCCATTGTGCAAATGTAACACATTTTCTCTCTCCACTCTTCAGTTGAGGGGCATCTAGGTTGCGTCCAGGTTCTGGCTATTACAAATAACGCTGCTATGAACACAGTGGAGCCCTTGTTGTATGAATTTGCATCATTTGCTTCTTGAGTTCTTTGTAAATTTGGAGACTAGCCCTCTGTCAGATGTGGGGTCAGTGAATATCTTTTCCCATTCTGTGGAGTTACCTTGCAGAGTTTTTTGGGTCACTTATGTAAACTATCATATCATCTGCAAATAGTGAAAGTTTGAATTCTTCTTTTCCTATTTGTATCCCATTTAACTCCTTTTGTTGTCTTATTGCTGTAGCTAGAACTTCAAGTACAATATTGAAGAGATATGGAGAGAGTGGACAGCCTTGTCTTGTTCCTGATTTTAGAGGAATTGCTTTGAGTTTCTCTCTATTTAGTTTGATGTTAGCTGTTGGTTTACTGTATATTGCTTTTATTATATTCAGGTATGTTCCTGTTATCCCTGATCTCTCTAGGACCTATATCATGAAGGGGTGCTGGAATTTCTCAAAGGATTTTTCAGAATCTAGTGAGATGATCATGTGGTTTTTCTTTCGCAGTTTATTTATATGGTGGATTACATTGATAGATTTTCTAATGTTGAACCATCCCTGCATTCCTGGGATGAAGCCTACTTGATCCTGGTGGATGATTTTTCTGATGTGTTCTTGAATCTGGTTTGCTAGTATTTTGTTGAGTATTTTTGCACCAATGTTCATGAGGGAAATTGGTCTATAGTTTTCTTTCTCAGTTGTGTCTTTGTGTGGCTTGGGTATCAAGGTAATTGTAGCCTGGTAAAAAGAATTTGGCAGTGAGCCTCCTGCTTCTATTGTGTGGAATACTTTGAGGAGTATTGGAATTAGCTCTTCTTTGAATTTCTGGTAGAATTCTGCACTGAAGCCATCTGGGCCTGGGCTTTTTTAAAGTTTGGGAGACTTTTCATAACTGCTTCCATTTCATTAGGGGTTATAGGTCTGTTTAGATTGTTTTTCTGCTCTTGATTTAGTTTTGGCAAGTGATATCTCTCCAGGAAATTATCCATTTCCTTTAAATTTTCGAATTTTGTGGAGTACAGATTTTCAAAGTATGCCCTGATGATTCTCTGGATTTCCTCAGAGTCCGTTCTTATGTCCCCTTTTTCAATTCTAATTTTGTTAATTAGCATGCTCTCTCTCTGTCTTTTGGTTAGTTTGGACAGAGGTTTGTCTATTTTGTTGATTTTCTCAAAGAACCAAGTCTTTATTTCATTGATTGTTCTCAGTGTTTTCCTGGTTTCTACTTAATTGATTTCAGCCCTCAATTTGATTATTTCCTGGCGTGTGCTCCTCCTGGATGAGTTTGCTTCTTTTTGTTCTAGAACATTCAGCTGTGCTATTAATTCTCTAGTATGACTGTTCTCCAGTTTCTTCATGTGGGCATTTAGTGCTATAAACTTTCCTCTCAGCACTGCTTTCAGAGTCCCATAAGTTTGTGTATGTTGTGTCTTCATTCTCATTGAATTCGAGGAAGTCTTTAATTTCTTTTTTTATTTTATCCTTTACCCAGGGATGGTCCAATTGTGCATTGTTCAATCTCCATGAGTTTGTAGGGTTTCTGCGATTTGTGTTATTGTTGAATTCTAATGTTAATGCATGGTGGTCTGATAGGATGCAGGGGGTTATTCCAATTTTTTTGTATCTGTGGAGATTTGCTATGTTTCCTATTATGTGGTCAATTTTAGAGAAGGTTCCATGTGGTGCTGAGAAGAAGGTATATCCCTTTGTATTTGGGTGGAATGTTCTATAGATGTCTGTTAAACCCAGTTGGGTCATAACTTCTATTAGTTCTTTTGTTTCTTTGTTAAGTTTCTGTCTGGAGGTCCTGTCTAGTGGTGAGAGCGGAGTGTTGAAGTCTCCTACTATTAGTGTGTGAGACATCAAACCTACAGAGTAAAGAGAAAATATTAAGAGCAGCTAAAGAAAAAGGCCAAGTAACATATAAAGGCAGACCTATCCGAATTACACTTGACTTCTCAATGGAAACGATGAAAGGCAGGAGATCCTGGACAGATGTCCTACAAACGCTAAAGGAACAAGGATGCCAGCCCAGACTACTATATCCAGCAAAGCTCTCAATTACCATAGATGGAGAAAACAAAATATTCCATGACAAAGCCTGATTTAAACAATACGTATCCATGAATCCAGCTCTACAGAAAATGCTAGAAGGAAAACCTAGAGCCAAGGAAGATAACTACATTCACAAAGACACAGGCAATATATAATCACACTTTACAAAACACCAAAAGAAAAAGGGAGGAGAAACTACACAAAATAACTTCACTAACAATAAATCAAGCACAAGCAAGGATCACCAATCAATGGTCATTAATATCCCTCAATGTCAACGGCCTCTACTTGCCTATAAAAAGACACAGACTAGCAGAATGGATACGAAGACAGAACCCTTCCTTCTGCTGCATACAAGAAACACATCTCAACATCAAAGACAGACGTTATCTCAGAGTAAAGGGTTGGGAAAAGATCTTCCAATCAAACGGTCCCAAGAAACAAGCTGGTGTAGCAATCCTAATATCTAACAAATTAGACTTCAAATTAAAATCAATCAAAATCTATATCCTCCAATTTTTCAGAGTAGATTCAATAATCTACCCTTTAATCCTATGAAGTCTGTATTCTCATTTTTTGTTTTCAAAACAATAACCTTAATAAATTGAATCTCATTTGTTTAGCTTTTTTGATCATTATCAATAACAACAGGTAATCAATCCCCCCTAAACAATGACAAATATACATAACCAGTTGAATGACCAAAAACTACCACCCTACCTCTTGGGAATATAGGCATGATTTCCTTAAATTTATTTCCTACTTTCTGGGGACAACAGCATCTTTAGGAGATCCCAAAAAGAAAAATATGGTTAATTGTCAAGCTTTATCATTTGTTGTTCAGTTTTTGCATAATGGGAAAGTGCAGAACTTGTCTCATGTCCTGGCTAAAGTAGTCTTTGAGACTGAATCAACTCAGCTAGCTGCCTCAAAATTGGTCTGAGCAGTGTCTATGAAGGTAAATCGTCTCATGAATTCAACTCGAAATTGTTATGAGCAGTATGTAGTCCAAAGCCAATCTTTAGTTATTGTTTTTCATATTACTGGTATTATCATGGGACTGGTGGAATTGTCATCTATGGGTCCCCTCATCTTTTTAACTTTCATTTTTTGTTTAGTTTTGTTTTTCAAGACAGAATTTCTTTTGCTAAAAGTCCTGACTGTCCTGAAACTAATTTTGTAGACCAGGTTGGCCTCAAACTCACTAAAATCTTCCTACCTCTACATCTCAAATGGTGGGATTAAAAACATTCATGACAACCATCTGACTTGGATTCAAAATTCTTTTCAGAAAATTCAAATTATTTCTTTTCTTGTTAATTTTTCTACAGGTAGTTCTCCCTTCTTCATATGCTTATTTTCTGAAGGTCTTAAATTCCTCAAAATGTTTGTTTTTATTTTTCCAAAAAGACACAAAAAATCTTCACCAATCCTCACTTTGGGGAGGTTCCTAATATAATCTTTATCAATATTGACTTGTGGTTTCTTTTGAAATTTTTGTTTCATATTTAAACTCTTCTATCATCCAGAGAAGCATGCTTCTTACAACAAGCATTATATTCTTTAATTGCTTTTGGAAAGAGTTTCCTCCATGATGACAGGAAACAACTGAACCAGATTTGGCATAGGGGCTTGCAAAAGGCCCATCAAGGAGTTTCCCAAAGGCAATGAATGCCCTTGATAATGTCTGGTTGACCTCCATTCCTTTGTCCAATGCCTGCTTTTGGCAGACCTTCTGCATAATCCAGAAGGGAGGGATGTTCTTCTTGAATTATATTAATAAAAAGTATTGCTTTGAGGCCCATTTCCACTTGCCCTCCTCTAAGTCTCCTGGAGTGGGGACTGCATGCAGGGAAACCTGCCCTGATAGACCAAACCACCCAGAGTCTGCCAACAAAACAATGCTAGTCCCACCCCCACCCAGGCAAGAGGTGAGTGTGGTCCACTCACCTCAGGCTCACTTCCCCTTGCCTCCTTTCAAGTCTCCTGAACTGGGAACTGCAGTAAGGTGACCTCCCATGGCAGACCAAGCCATCCAGAGTTTGTCAATGTCATAGTGCTAGTTCTGCCTTCACCCAAGGGGACAAGTGCATGTGGACCCATCTCAGGTGCACTTCACCTTGCCTTCCTTCGAGTCTCTTGGACAGGTATTGTGTTCAGGTGGAACCAACTACGTAGGCCAAGCCATCCAGAATCTGCCAAAATCATAGTGCTAGTGCCACCCCCACACACTGCGAGAGAGAGTGTCTCAAACAAGCCTGCACCTACCAAGAGAGTCATCAAAGTATTGGACTTGCTTGCATGCACTGGAAGAGAACCATGCACTCTCTAGGAAAGAGAGACACAGCATCTGTATCTATTGGAAGAAGGGAATGGAAGACAGCAATATAAGAACACAGTAAACATCAGAAAACCCACTATGAAACCACCAGAGTATAAGGACACTACACCAGCAAGACCTGAACATCACAACCACATGATGCAGAAGAGAAAAACTTTAAAAACAACTTTATGAAGATGATAGAGACCCTCAAAGAGGAAATGAGAAAAAATTAAAAATTAAATTAAAAATTAAAGAAATGGGAGAAAAAAACAAAGATATTCAGGAAACAGAGGAAAAGAAAAACGAAAAATGTAAGAAATAAACAAATCTATTAAAGAAAGCAAGGAAAGCCAAAAATAACCAAACAAGTAAAGGAAACAATAAAAAAGTTCAAGACTTGAAAGCTGAAATATGGACAATTTTAAAAAAACACAGTCAGAGGGGAATGCTGGAAATTGAAAAGCTGGGTAAATGATCAGGAACTACAGACACAAACATAGACAACAGAATAAAAGAGATGGAAAAGAGAATCTCAGGCATTAAAGATACACTAGGAGAAATAGATTCATCGACCAAAGAAAATCTTAAATCCAACAAATCCCAAACACAAAATATCTAGGAAATAAGGGACACAGTGACAAGGCCAAACCTAAGAATAACAGGTAGAGAAGAAGGTAAAGAAACCCACTACAAAAGTGCAGAAAGCATATTCAACAAAATCATAGAAGCTTTCCCAAACTACAGACAGACATGATGATGAAAGTACATGAAACTTACAGATCACCAAATAGAGTGGGCCAAAAAAAATCCCTTCACCACATAATAATCAAAACAACAAACACAGAGAATAAAGAAAGATTATTAAGAGCAGCAAAGGGAAAGGGCCAGCTAACATATAAAGGCAGACCTACCAGAATTACACCTGATTTCTCAAGGGAAACTCTGAAATCCAGAAGGTCCTGGATAGATATTCTACAGACACTAAGAGACTTAGAATGCCAGCCAAGACTACTATATCCAAGAAAGATTTCAATCACCATAGATGGAGAAAACAAGACGTTCTATGACAAAACCATACTTAAACAATAAATATCCACTAATCTAGTCTTACAAAAAGTACTGGAAGGAAAACTACAAATGAAGGGAGTTTACTACACTCACAAAAGCATATGCAATAGATAATCCCACTTTGCCAAAAGCCAAAAGAAAAACAGGGGGGAGGGAATCCATAAACACTAACACCACCACCAACAAATTCAAAACAAATCATAATTAACAATCAATGGTCATTAATATTCCTCAATATCAAAGACACAGGCACACAGAATGGATATGAAGACAGATTCTATCCTTTTGCTATACACAAGAAACACATCTCAACCTCAAAGACAGACGTTACCTCAAAGTAAAGGGTTGGTAAAATATATTCCAATCAAATGGAACCAAGAAACAAGCTGGTGTAGCAATCCTAATACCTAACAAATTACACTTCAAACTATAATCAATTAAAAGAGATGAAGAAGGTCCTTTCATATCTGTCATAGGAAAAGTCCTTTAAGATGAAGTCTCAATTCTTAGCATTTACGCCCCAAATGCAAAGGTACCCACATTCGTAAAAGAAATGTTACTAAAGCTCAAATCATACATAAAACCTCACATACTAATAGTGGGAGATTTCAACACCCCATTCTCACCACTCAATAGGACCAACAGACAGAAACTTAACAAAGAAACAAAGGAATTAACAGAAATTATGATCCAATTGGGGTTAACAGACATGTATAGAACATTCCATCCAAACACAAAAGAATATGCCTTCTTCTCAGCACCACATGGAATCTTCTCTAAAATTGATCATGTACTTGGCAATATAGCAAACCTCCACAGATACAAAATAAATTGAAAAATTCTGTGTCCTATCAGATGATGATGGTTTAAAGTTAGAATTCAACAACAACACAAAATGCAGAAACACTACAAACTCATGGAAATTGAACAACACGCAATTGCACCATCCCTGGGTCAATGAAGAAATAAAAAAAGCCCAGCACTCGGGAGGCAGAGGCAGGCGGATCTCTGTGAGTTCGAGACCAGCCTGGACTACCAAGCGAGTTCCAGGACAGCCTCCAAAGCCACAGAGAAACCCTGTCTCGAAAAACCAAAAAAATAAAAAATAAAAAAAGAAATAAAGAAATAAAAAAAGAAGATGAAGTCTTCCTAGAATTCAACAAAAAGGAAGACTCAACATAACCAAACTTATGGGACACTTTGAAAGCAGTACTAAGAGGAAAGTTCATAGTACTTATTGCCTACATGAAGAAACTGGAGAAAAATCACACTAGAGAATTAACAGAACAACTGAAAACTCTAGAACAAAAAGAAGCAAACTCACCCCAGAGGAGTAGACACCAGGAAATAATCAAATTGAGGGTTGAAATCAATAAAGTAGAAACTAGGAAAACAACACGAAGGATGAAGGAAACAAATAGTTGGTCCTTGGAGAACATCAGCAAGATAGACAAACCTTTATCCAAACTAAGCAAAAGGCAGAGAGCATGCTAATTACCAAAATCAAAAATAAAAAGAGAGACATAACAATGGACACTGAGGAAATTCAGAGAATTATCAGGTCATGCTTTGAAAACCTGTACTCAACAAAATTCAAAAATCCAAAGGAAATGAACAGTTTTCTGTATACATATCACTTACCAAAATTAAATCAAGAACAAACAAGCAATTCAAGGAAGTCTATAATTCCTAAAAAATAGAAGCAGTCCTCAAAAGTCTCCCAACAAAAAAATTGCAGGGCCAGATGGCTTCAGTGCAAAATTCTCACAGAATTTCAAAGAAGAGATAATAGCAGTATTATCCTCAAACACAAAATAGAAGTCAAAGGGTCATGGCCAAACTATTTTTATGAGGATACAATTGCCTAGGTACCCAAATCACACAAAGGCACATCTGAGAAATGAAAATACAGACCAATCTCCCTCATGAACATTGATGCTAAAAATATTCAATAAAATATTGACAAATCAAATCCAAGAACATGTCAGGATAATCATCCACCATGATCAACTATGATTCATCCCAGGGATGCAGGCATGGTTCAACATACTAAAATCCATCAATGTATTCCACGATATAAACAAATTGAAAAAGAAAAACCACATGATCATCTTGCTAGATGCTGAAAAAGCCTTTGAGAATATCCAAGAACCCTCATGATAAAGCTCTTAGAGAGATCAGGGATAACAGAAACATACCTAAACATAATAAAAGCAACAACAGCAAGCAAACAGCCAACATCAAATTAATGGAGAGAAACTCAATATTATTCCTGTAAAATCAGCAATTGAACAAGGCTGTTCAAACACTCCATAGCTCTTCAATATTTAAGACAACAAAATGAGACCAAGAGGACACAATTTGGAAAGGAAAAAGTCAAACTTTCACTATTTGTAGATGATATAATAGTTTACATGAATGAGCCAAAAAATTCTACCAGAGAACAGCTGACAAACATCATCAGCAAAGTGACATGATACAAGATTAACTCAAAAAAAAAGCAGTAGCCCTACTGTATTAAATGATAAATGGAATGAGAAAGAAATCAGAGAATCATCATCCTTTACAAAAGCCACAAGCAACATAAAATACAGTGGGGTAACACTAACCAAACAAGTGAAAAACATGGTGGAAGACGAAGCAGACACCCACAGCTATTCACTGAGCCAAACTCCTGGAATTCAGTTGCAGAGAGGGAAGAGTGATGAGTAACGGGTCAAACCAGGCTGGGAAAACTCACAGAAAGAGCTGACCTGAACGAGGGGGAGCTCATGGTCCCCAGACAGACAGCTGTGAAACAAGCATTGGACCGAACCAGGTGCCCTGAACATGGGTGTCAGTTAGGAGGCTTGGACAGTCTATGGGGCCTTTGGTAGTGGATACTTAATTATCCCTACTTTACGAATGGACTTTGGGAGCCCATTCCCCAAAGAGGGACACTCTCTCAGCCTAGACACATGGTGAAGAGCCTATCCCTGTCCCAAATGATGTGACAGACTTTGATGATCCCACAGGGAAGACCTCACCCTCCCTAGGGAGCAGAAAAGGGATGGAATGGGGGATCGGTGGGGGCCATGGGAGGAAGGGAGGGAGAGGAAACTGAGATTGATATGTAAAATAATATTTTTCTAATCTAAACAAAAATGTAAATATTTAAAAAGTATTGTTTCTAGGAACATCCTGTTTATGATTCCTTTCATGGTGATCTTGTCTGCCACAATTAAAACACTTTTTTTCATTTTGGTTTTTCTTTGAAGGTCTTGAAATCACCTTTCCTGTCTATGTATCATCATCATGGCCATGAGCTTCAGTATAATTTTATCTTGGATCCATTCCTCCAAAGGTGCTGACCTTGCTGTTTTATTTATAATTTTTTCTTTCATTTTACATTCCAACTACAGTTCTAGCTCCCACCACTCTTTCTGTCCCCCACCTCCTCCCATCTTCTATCTCCTCCCTAGCCCAGCCATGGTGCACTCCTTCTCACAAGTAAGAGCTCCAAAGGTGCAGACCTTGATTTTATAGGCTCAACTAGCCATTTATACTGAGAATTAGTATATTCAAAAGCCATAGTTTTAACTATCATTTTTCTAGCTTCTGAATCTGATACCATTCTATATAGTGCTGATGACACAGTCCTTGTAAGAAATCCATGAAGGCTTCCTTTGCATACTGTATAACTTTTGTAAATGATTTGATTTTCTTTTTTTTCTCGTTTTTCACCTTTTATTATTTTTTTATTTAGGGTAGAAACAATCTTGTTTCACATGTCAATCCCAGATACCTTTCCCTCCCCTCCCCCCCCACCCTCCCCACTAGGTCCCCCAGTCCCCCACCCAATCTCCACTCTGATCACCAAGGAGGTTGAGGTAGTCCATAATGGATCTCCAGTAACTGTCATCTCATCCAGGACAGGGCCTGGCCCTCCCCCAAAAGTCCTTGCTGAGAGAGCCTCGCATATTGTGACATGGGCACTCAAAGTCTATTTGGACGCCAGGGGTAAATACTACCCAAGGCCCTATACATTACCTAGGCCTCCTCACTGACACCCACATTCAAGGGGTCTGGGTCAGTCCCATGCTTTCCACACAGCCATCAATATGGAGTCCAAGAGCTCCCCCTTGTTCAGGTCAACTGGTTCTGTGGGTTAAACCATCCCACACTTAACTGCTTTACCCATCAGTTCTCCCTTTCTGACATTGAATTCTAGGAGTTCAGTTCAGTGTTTGTCTGTGGGTATCTGCCTCTGCTTTTATTAGTTGCTGGATGAAGGTTCTGCTTCCTAGACTATCCAGCAGTGGAAATGTATGCTGGCACTCCCCTGATTCATGTTTAAAATCCATAAATGAGTGAGTACATACCATGTTTCTCTTTTTGTGACTGGGTTACCTCACTCAGTATGCTTTCTTTCTAGTGCCATCCATTCGCCAGAAAATTTCAAGATTCCATTGTTTTTTTTCAACTAAGTAGTACCCCATTGTGTAAATGTGCCACATTTTCTTTATCCACTATTCAGTGGATGGCAATTAGGTTCCTTCAATGTTTGGGCTATTACAAATAATGCTGCTATGAACATAGTTGAACAGATGTCCTTGTTGTATGAATGTGCATCTTTTGGGTATATACTTAAGAGTGGAATTACTGGATCTTTTGCTAGACTGATTCCCATTTTCCTGAAGAATCTCCATACTGATTACCAAAGTGGTTTACCAGCTGGAACACCCACCAGCAGTGGAGTGTTTCCCTCTCCCCACATCCTTTCTAGCATAAATTGTCAACAGGGTTTTTGATTTTAGCCACTCTATCAGGAGTGAGATGGTATCTCAGAGTTGTTTTGATTTGCATTTCCCTAATGGCTAAGGATGTTGAGCACTTTCTCAAGTGTCTCTCAGCCATTTTAGACTCCCCTATTGAGAATTCTCTATTTAGTACTGTGCCCCAATTTTTAATTTGATTCTTTGGTGTTTTGGAGACTTGCTTCTTGAGTTCTTTGTAAATTTTGGAGATCAGCCCTTTGTCAGATGTGGGGTTAATGAATATCTTTTCCCATTCTGCGGGCTGTCTTTTTGTCTCATTGACTATATCTTTTACCTTACAGAAGCTTCTGAGTTTCAGGATGTCCCATGTATTAATTGTCAATCTCAGTGTCTGTGCCACTGGTGTTATGTTCAGGAAGCGGTATCCTGTACCAATTCATTCAAGGGTGCCTCCCATTTTCTCTTCTAAGAGTTTCAGTGTGGCTGGACTTATGTTGAGGTCTTTGATCCATTTTGGCTTAAGTTTTATGCACAGTCATAGACTTGAATCTATCTGCAATCTTCTACATGCCAATATCCAGTTATGCCAGCACCATTTATTGAAGATGCTGATTTTTACCTATGTATAATTTTAGCTTCTTTGTCAAAAATCAAGTGTTCATAATAGTGTGGGTTAGTATCAGGATTTTCAATTCAATTCCTTGGTCTGCCTGCCTATATTTTTTGCCAATACCAAGCTGTTTTCAGGACTATAACTATATGATAGAGCTTGAAGTCAGGGATGGTGATGCCTCCAAAAGTTCCTTTATTGTACAGAGTTCTTTTGGATATTCTAGGCCTTTTGTTTTTCCATACAAAGTTGATTATTGTTTTTTCAAGGTCTGTGAAAAATTGTGCCTGTATTTTCATAGGGATTGCATTGAATCTGTAGATTGCTTTTGGCAAGATTGCCATTTTTCCTATGTTAATTCTACCAATCCAAGAGCATGGGAATTCTTTCCATTTTCTGAGGGCTTTTTAAAATTTCTTTCTTTAAAGACTCAAAGTTCTTGCAATAAAGGTCTTTCACTTGTTTGGTTAGCATTACCCCCAAATATTTTATGTTATTTGGGTCTATTGTAAAGGGTTATTTTTCTCTGATTTCTTTGTCAGACCTTTTATCATCTGTATATAATATGGCTACTAATTTTTTTGAGTCAACATTGTATCCTGACACTTTGCTGAAAGTGTTTATCAGCCATAGGAGTCCCCTTGAAGAGTTTTAGGGTCATTTTTGTAAACTATCATATCATCTGCAAATAGTGAAAGTTTGATTTCTTCCTTTCCTATTTGTATTCCCTTGATCTCCTTTTTTTGTCTTATTGCTATAGCTAGAACTTCAAGTACAATATTGAAGAGATATGGAGAGAGAGTACAGCCTTGTTGTGTTCCTGATTTTAGATGAATTGCATTAAGTTTCTCTCCATTTAGGTTGATGTTAGCTGTTGGTTTACTGTATATTACTTTTATTATATTCAGGTATATTCCTGTTATCCCTGATCTCTTCATGAAGGGTTGTTGGATTTTGTCAAAGGCTTTTTCTGCATCAAGTGAGATGCTCATGTGGTTTTTCTTTTGCAGTTTGTTTATATGGTAAATTGCATTGATAGATTTTCATAAGTTGAATCATCCCTGCATACCTGGGATGAAGCCTACTTGATCATGGTGCATGATTTTTCTGATATGTTCTTGGTGTCTATTTGCTAATATATTATTGAGTATTTTTGCATCAATGTTCATGAGGGAGATTCATCTGTAGTTCTCTTTCTTAGTTATGTCTTTGTGTGGCTTGGATATCAAGGTAATTGTAACTTCGTAAAAAGAGTTTGGCAATGAACCTCCTGCTTCTATTGTGTGGAACACTTTGAGGAGTATTGGAAATAGCTCTTATTTAAGTTTCTGGTAGAATTCTACACTGAAGCCATCTGGGCCTGGGTTTTTTTTGTTGGGAGAATTTTGATGACTTCTTATATTTCATTAGGGGTTATAGGTCTGTTTAGATTGCTTATCTGCTGTTGATTTCATTTTGGTAAGCGACATCTATCCAGAAAATTGTTCATTTCCTTTAAATTTTTGAATTTTGTGGAGTGCAGGTTTTCAAAGTATGACCTGAAGATTCTCTGGATTTCCTCAGTGTTCATTGTTATGTCCCCATTTTAATTCCTCATTTTGTTGATTTGCATGTTCTCTCTCCGCCTTTTAGTTAATTTGGAAAGAGGTTTGTCTATCTTGTTGATTTTCTCAGAGAACCAACTCTTAGTTACATTGATTCTTAGTATTGTTTTCTCTGTTTCGACTTTGTTTTCAGCCCTCAATTTCATTATTTCCTGGTGTCTACTCCTCCTGGCTGAGTTTGCTTCTTTTTGTTCTAGAGCTTTCAGTTGTACTGTTAATTCTCTAGTGTAACTATTCTGCAGTTTTTTTCATATGAGCACTTAATGTTATGAACTTTCCTCTTAGTACTACCTTCAAAGTGTACTACCATAAGTTTGGGTATCTTGTGTCTACATTTTCATTGAATTTTAGGAAGTCTTTATTTCTTTCTTTATTTCTTCCTTGACCCAGGAATGGTGCAATTGCATATTGTTCCATGAGTTTGTAGGGTTTCGACAATTTATGTAGTTGTTGAATTCTTAATTTAAAGCATGGTGGTCCGATAAGATACAGGGGGTTATTCCAATTTTTGTACCTGTTGAGGTTTTCTATGTTGCCAAGAATGTAGCCAATTTTTGAGAAGGTTCCATGTGGCACTGAGAAGGTTTATTCTCTTGTGTTTGGATGGAATGTTCTACAAATGTCTGTTAAACCCAATTGGGTCATAACTTCTCTTAGTTCCTTTGTTTCTTTGTTGAGTTTCTGTCTGGTGGTCCTGTCTAGTGGTGAGAGTGGGGTGTTGAAGTCTCACAGTATAAATATGTGAGGTCTTATGTGTGATTTGAGTTTTAGTAATTTTGCTTTTACAAACGTGGGCACCCTTGTATTTGGGTCATAAATGTTCATAATTGAGACTTCTTCCTGATGGAGTTTTCCTGTGATGAATATGAAATGACCTTCTTCATCTCTTTTGATTGATTTTAGATTGTAGTATAATTTGTTTGTTACTAGGATAGATAAACTAGATTGTTACTTGGATCCATTTGATTGGAAAATCTTATCCCAACCCTTTACTCTAAAGTAATGTCTGTCTTTGAACTTGAGGTGTGTTTCTTGTATGCAACAGAAGGATGGATTCTGTCTTTGTATCAATTCTGTTAGCCTGTGTCTTTTTAAAGGAAAATTAAGACCATTAATATTGAGGGAAATTAAGGACCATTGAGTGTTAATTCTTGTTTGTTTTTTATTTGTTGTTGGTCATGTAATTGTGGATTTACTCCCCTTTTTCTTTTGTCTTTTGGAAAAGTTGGATTATAAATTTTCTATATTTTTGTGAGTATAGTTATGTTCCTTAGATTGAAATTTTCTTCCAGTACTTTCTTAGGGCTGGATTTGTGGGTATGTATTGTTTAAATATGGTTTTGTCATGGAATACCTTGTTTTTCCATCTATAGTGATTGAAAGCTTTACTCGTTATGGCAGTCTGGGCTGGCATCCATGTTCTTTTAGTTTTTGTAGAATATCTATCTATACAGGACCTTCTGGCTTTCAGAGTTTCCATGGAGAAGTCAGGTGTGATTCTGATAGGTTTGCCTTTGTATATTACTTGGCCTTTTTCCTTTGCTGCTCTTAATATTCTTTCTTTATTCTGTATGTTGGGGTTTTACTATTATGTGGTGAGAGGACTTCCTTTTTTGGTCTACACTATTTGGTGTTCTGTAGGCTTCTTGTACTTTCATTGGCATGTCTTTCTTTAGGTTGGGAAAGTTTTCTTCTATGATTTTCTTGAATACATTTTATGTACTTTTGAGCTGAGTTTCTTCACCTTCTTCTACACTTATTGTTCTTAGGTTTGGTCTTTTCACAGTGTCCCATATTTCCTGGATATTTTGTGTTAGAGATTTGTTAGACTTAAGATTTTTTTTTTTGGTTGATGAATCTATTTTTTCTAGTGACTCTTCACTAGGAGATTCTCTCTTCTAACTCCTGTATTCTGTTAGTTATGGTTTCATCTGTAGTTCCAGATCATTTACTCACCTTTTCTAGGTACAGTATTCCTTCAGACTCTGTTTTTCTTATTGTCTCTATTTCAGCTTTCAAAATTTGCACTGTTTCAAATTTTTCTTGTAATTATTGGTTTGTCTTTTCTTCTATTTCTTTAAAAGATTTTCTCATTTCTTCCTTTAGGGTCTCTATCATCTTCATGAAATTGGTTTTTAGGTCATTCTCTTCTGTTTCATCTGTGTTGTGATGTTCAGATCTTGCTGGTGTAGGGTCCCTAGACTCTGGTGGTGTCATATTTTTTTCTGCCATTGGATTTGTTCTTTTATTGTCATCTTCCCATTCCTTTTTCAGTGAGTACAGATGGGGTCTCTTCCTTTCCTGGTGAGTACGGGTCCAAGGTTCTCTTTTGGTGGGTGCAAGCAGGTCCAGTTCACTGGAGGGTCTCTTGGTGGGTGCAGATGGGTCTCTGACAGTCCCTCTCACAGTGGGTGGGAGCATGTCCCTCTGCACTCTGGACTCTGCCTTCTGCCCTGAGTGAGCACAGGCATAGGCAGGCTCTCCCAGCAGGCTCCTGGTAGCTCAATCCTCCAGGGGTGAGTTGAGCTTGCTGCAGTTCCCTGTCTAGGAGATCCTGGAAAGTGTAAGCAGAAGGAAGTGGGAATCAGGGAGGGGGGCCTGGAACTCAACTCTGTCCTCTGCCCTCTGCCATGGGTTGGGAAGGGTGTAGGCAGGCTCTCTCAGCAGGCTCCTAGTAGTATGGTCCTCCAGAGGCAAGTTGAGCTTCAGCCATTCACTTTCTTTTTTAAAACACATTTTATTATATATTTAAATTAGAAACAAGCTTGCTTTCCATGTCAGTCCCAGCTCCCTCTCCCTCCCCTCCACACCCGTTCCCCCCCACCAGCCACTCCAGCCCCCCCACTCAATCTCCACTCCATTCCCCAGGGAGGGAAAGGCCCTCCATGGGGCATCTCTAGAGTTTGTAATTATGTTCTGGGGAGGACCCAGGCCCTCCACCAAGTGTCCAGATTTAAAGACCATCCCTCACTGTGGGATGGGCACCCAAAACCATTTGTGTTCCAGGGATAAATACTGATCTACTACCCAAAGCTCCAGAGGTTGCCTAGGTCTCCTCACTGACACCCACATTCAGGGGGTCTGGGTCAGATCCATGCTGGCCTTTCAGCCATCAGCTGGGATTCAAGATCTTCCCTTATTCAGGCCAGCTGTTTCTCTGGGTTTCACCAGCCCAGTCTCGACCCCTTTGCTTATCACTCCTCCCTCTCTGTAACTGGGTTCCAGGAGTTCAGTGTCTGCCTCTGCTGTCACTGGATGGAGGTTCTAGGATGGTATATAAAATGGTCATCAAAATCATTATCAGGGAAGGGCATTTAGGTAGTCTCTTCACTATTACTTAGTTTGGCAGTTGCTATCATCCTTGTAGATCTCTAGAAATCTTATTAGTGCCAGATCTCTCCTCAAACCTAGAATGACTCCCTCTGTTATGATATCTCTCATCCTGCTCTCCTCTATTCTTCCCCCAATTCAACCTTCCTGCTCCCCCATATCCTCCTCTCCCCTCCTCTTCTCACTCTCTCTTTTTCCTGGATCCCTCTCTCCTCCCCCCATGCTCCCAATCTGCTCAGGAGATCTTGCCTTCTGTTTCCCAGACTCTCTGGCAGTGGTACTGTAGGCTGGCACTCCCCTGATTCATGTCTAAAATCCATATATGAATGAGTACATACCATGTTTGTCTTTTTGTGACTGGGTTACCTCACTCAGGATGGTTTCTTCTAGTGCCCTCAATTTGCCTGCAAATTTCAAGATTCCATTTTTCCACTGAGTAATATTCCATTGTGTAAATGTACCACATTTTCTCTATCCACTCTTCAGTTGAGGGCATCTAGGTTGCTTCCAGGTTCTGACTATTACAAATAGTGCTGCTATAAACATAGTGGAACAGACATCCTTGTTGTATTCCCTTGCTAATGCAGAGTAATATCTTTCAGACATAAGTTGATCATGGGAGATGTATAAACCGCTTGCTTTGGCTTATTGTTCAACAGCCTTAGCCTTGAACCAGGAAGTCTATTGTAATTTTTGACCAGGCTGTAGAACACCTTTAACCAAATCTATTACAAACTGACCATATGTTTAACATCTGCTTCAAAAATTGTGATTGGATGTCATATGAAACTGCCAATTCCTTGAATTTCCGTAAATTTAACATTGTCACAGGAGTCCAATTAGCTCTTACAGAACCCCTATATGGGGAACTTCTTGTAAGGTTACTGTATATTTTAAGGTTGCTTTTCTTAAAAACTTAGGTCCTTTATCTTTAACATTATACTTTAGTGTTGAACTTGGTTCTCTGTCAAATTCCTTAGTCTGGGTTAGAATATCTCTATGATTTGCTGTAATAGGTTTTTCTTTTTTCTTTTTTTCACTTTCTTATTTAAATTAGCAACCATCTTATGTTTACATACCAATCTCAGGTCCCACTCCCTCCCATCCTCTCACTCCTGCAAACCTTTCCCTGTCCCAACACCCATCCACTCCTCCCATGAGGAATTACCAAATTCTGTTATATAATTTGGGGCAGGAAAGTCCCCCCATATCTAGACTGACCAAGGTATCCCTCTATAGGAAATAGGCTCAAAAAAGTCACCTCATGCACTAGGGATAAAGACTGGTTCCACTGGCAGCAGCCTCATATACTTTCCAAGCACTCCCCCAATGGCATCCACATTCAAGGGACTGAGTTCAGTTTTGAGAAGGTTCCCCAGCTGTCAGTCTGGAGTCTTTGAGTTCCCTCCAGCTCAGTTAAGATGTTTCTGTAGGATTCCCCAACATGGTCTTGACCCCTTTTCTCATATTATCATTCTTCACTCTCTACAACTTGACTGCAGGAGTTTAGCTCAGTGCTTAGCTGTGAATCTGTTTCTGTTTCCATCAGCTACTGGATGAATGCTCTATGATGACTTTTTTTGGTTTTTTTTTGAGACAGGGTTTCTCTGTGTTGTTTTGGAGCCTGTCCTGGAACTTGCTCGGTAGACCAGGCTTGGTCTCGAACTCACAGAGATATACCTGCTTCTGCCTCCCGAGTGCTGGGATTAAAGGTGTGCGACACCACCGCTCGGCCTATGATGACTTTAAGGTAGTCATCAAACTCATTATATGGGAAGGGCATTTAAGGTAACCTCTCCACTGTTGCTTAGATTCTTAGTTGGGGGTCTTACTTGTGGATTCCTGGGAATTAACCTAGTAACAGGTTTCATGTTAAACCCATAATGGCTCCCTCTATCAAGGTATTTCCTTGTTCTCCTTCTCTGTCCTTTCTGCAACTTGATCTTCCTGATGCCTCATGTTCTCCATCCCCTCCCCTTATCCACTCCTCTTGCTCCTATCTCTCTCACTCTTCTGCATGCTCCCAATTTACGCAAGAGATTGTGTCTATTTCCCCTTCTCAGTGGTGCAGTATGTCTCTCTTAGGGTCCTCTTTGTTTCCTACCTTCTTTGGAGTTGTAGATTGTAGCCCTGTTTTTATTTGCTCTATGTCTAATATACACTTATGAGTAAGTATATACAATGTTTGTCTTTGTGTGTCTGGGTTACCTTACTCAGGCTGGTTTCTTCTAGTTCTATTTTTCTGCCAATTTAAAGATGTAATTGTTTTTTACCACTAAGTACTACTCCATTGTGTAGATGTACCACATTTTCTTTATCCATTCTTTGGTGTCGGGGCATCTAGGTTGCTTCAAGGTTCTGGCTATTACAAATAATGCTGCTATGGACATAGTTGAGCATATGCCTTGTGATATGAGTGTGTATTCTTAGAGTATATGCCTAAGAGTGTTAATGCTGTGTCTTGAGAAGCCACCATATTGATTTTCAAAGTGGCTATAAATGTTTGAACTCCCACTAGCAATGGAGGAGTGTTCCCCTTACTCTACCTCCTCTTCCAGCATAAACTTTCAAGAGTATTTTGTTGTTGTTGTTTTTTATTTTCACCATTCTGAGAGATATCTCAGACTTGTTTTGATTTGCATTTCCCTGGTGGCCAAGGATATTGAGCAGTTCCTTAAGTGCCTTTTGTACATTTGGTATTCTACTTCTGAGAATTATCTATTTAGATCTGCATACAATTTTAATTGTATTATTTGATGTTTTGATGACTAGCTTCTTGAGTTCTTTTTATATTTTAGAGATCAATCCTCTTCTGAGATTTGCCCTAATCATCAAACAATGGATTGTTTTATAGATAGATCAGGTAGGGATGAACACACCATGGTGTCTATCTTAGGGCTTTATTGCTGTGAAGAGAAACCAAGACCATGGTAACTCTTATTAAGGAAAATATTTAAATGGAGCTTGATTACATTTTCAAAGATTTAGTCCATTATCATCATAGAGAAAACCATGGTGACATGCATGCCAGCATGATGATGGAGAAAGAGCTGAAATTCCACATCTTGCTCATCAATCAGCATAAGGAGGCTGTGTGCCATAATGGGAGTAATTTGACCATATGAGCCATCAAAGCCCACCTCCACAGAGACAAACTTCCTCCAACAAGGCCATATGTCCTAGTACTGCAAATAGCTAAGGGCCAAGATTTCAAGCATGTGAGGCTATGGGGGACAATCTATACATACCACCAAGAATCCATTGTTCACTGCATTTGGATTAGTTTTGGATTTCTTTCGTGGTATCTGTCTGTGCAAAAAAGTATCTTTATTGTGGCTTGTAGTATTCACAACTGGGTGGGACAATTGTTTTTCCTTTGTTCCCAGCTTGTATAGACTCATCAAGTATTATTAGGTCTAGCCCTCATAAAAGAGACTTATGCATGAGATTGGCATGCACAGGGACTACATTAGTCAGCAGAAGGTCCTCTATAGGTATATTCCAGCTGTTAGGTTAAAATTTCATGACACTCCTTATTCTGAGAACAAGTGGATATCTGAATCTTGTGTCTACTCTTGGGACTCTTTTGCTCCTGTTAGGTTTCAGGGTCCAACACCAATATGATAGCTTTTATTTCAACTCATTATATTTTATTTTCTCATGTTTTGTTGTTATCTCATAGAGGCCTATTCTTCTCTAAGGAGAGAAAGAAAGGGAGTGGATCTTCATGATAGGGTATGTGGGGAGGAAATGGAAAGAGTTGAGAAAGGGGAAACTATAAATAGAATATATAAGAAAAGTGTTTTCTTTTTATTTAAGTTGTTTTAATGTTACATACCAACCCCAGTTCTCCATCCCTCCCTTCCTTCGACCCTACATATTCTAACATCCTACCCTCTCTTGGGTTCAACAAGTCTGACATATCAAGTTGAGGCACAATAAAGCCCTTCCTCACTGTTTCAAGGCTGAGCAACTTTTCCCATCATAGAGATTGGATTCCAAAAATCCAGATCATGCACCTGGACATCCCCCCAACAGATCAAACCACATAATGGTCACCCACATTCAGAGGGCCTAGTTTAGTCCCATAAAGGTCCCACAGCTGTCAGACCATAGTCCATGAGTTCCTACATGTTCAGATCAGCTGTCTTCATGGTCTTCCCAATCATGATCTTGACCACCCCACACTTGTTCACACTATTTCCTCCCCCTTCTCTTCAACTGAACTCCAGGAACGCAGCCCAGTCCTTAGCTGTGGATCACTGCATCTGCTTCCATCAGTTATTGGATGTAGGTTCTATTATGATAATTAGGGTAGTCACTAATCTGATTATAGGGGAAGGCTACTTCAGACACCCTCTCCACTATAGATAGGAGTCTTAGCTGGGGTCATCCTTGTCAATTCCTGGGATTTTTCTTAGCATCATCTTTCTACCTAATCCCAGGACTCCCTCTATCAAGATATGCCTTGCATTGCTCTCCTGCTACATTCCTCCACCAACTCAGCCACATCGAACCTTCATGTTCCCATTCCCCATGTCTACCCTTCTCTTCCTTCCTAGATTACCCAGGAGTTCTTAACTATTTCCCCTTCCTGGGGCCCTTCATGACTGTTCCTCTTAAGAAATTCCTTTTTATCTAGCTTCTCTGGGATTGTGGCTTGTAGCCTGGTTATCCTTGGATTTACTTCTAATATTCACTTATAAGTGAATACTTACCATATTTGTCTTTCTGTGTCTGGGTTACCTCACTCAGAATGGATATTTCTAGTTCCCTCCTTTAGCCTGCAAATGGTTGCATTTTATTGCATTTTACTCCATTGTGTAAATGCCCCACATTTTCTTTATGCATTCTTAGAATTAGGGACATATAGGCTGTTTCCAGATTCTGACTATTACAAATAATGGTGCCATGAACAGAGTTAAGAAATTTTCCATGTGCTATGATTCTGGATACTCTAGGTATATTCCCAAGAGTGGAATTGCCGGGCTTTGAAGTGGATTGATCCCCAGTTTTCTGAGAAACTACCATACCAATTTCCCAAATGACTGTACAAATTTGCACTCACACCAGGACTGGAGGAGTCCCCATACTCTATATTTTCTCCAGCATGAGCTGTCATATGTGTTTTTGATATTAGCCATTCTGACAGGAGTCTGAGGGTATTTCAATGTAGTTTTGATTTGCATTTCCCTGATGGCTAAGGATGTTGGAAAATTCCTTAAACATCTTCTGGGCATTTGAAATTCCTCTGTTGAGAAATTTCTGTTTATATCTGTACACATTTTAATTGGATTATTTGGTAGTTTGATGTCTAGTTTTTTGAGTTCTCTATATATTGTGGAAATCAGACCTCTGTCAGATATGAGGTTGGTGAAGATCTTTTTCCACTCTATAGATTACCTATTTGTCTTGTTGGCCATGCCTTACAGAAGCTTTTCAATTTCAGGGGGTTCAATTTATTGATTGAGACTTTTATTGCCTGTGCTACTGGAATTTTATTTAGGAATTGGTATCCTGTGCCTATCCATTCAAGGCTACTTCCTACTTTCTCTTTTATCAGGTGCACTGTAACTGGATTTACATTGAGTCTTTCATCCACTTGGATTTAACATTTTTTACATGGGGATATATGTGGATCTATTTGCATCTTCTACATGTAAATATCCAGTATGCCAGCACCATTTGTTGAAGGAGCTTTCTTTTTTCCATTGTATAATTTTGGCTTCTTTGTCAAAAATCAGGTGTTCATAGGTATCTGGATTAATATCAGAGTATTCAATATGATTCCATTGATCCACATATCTATTTTTATGCCAATACCAGGATATTTTATGATGATCTCTCTATAATAGAGCTTGAAGTCAAGGATGATGGTGACTCCAGAAGTTCCTTTCTTGTACAGGATTATTTTAGCTTTCCTGGGTTTTTATTTTCCCCAAATAAAATTAAGTTTATTATTTCAAAGTCTATAAAGAATTGTTTTGGGATTTTGATGAGGATTGCACTGAATCTGTAGATTCTTTTTGGTAAGTTTGAATTTTTATTATTTCAATCCTACCCATCCAAGAACAAGAGAGATATTTATTTTTTCATTTTCTGACACCTTCAATTTCTTTCTTCAAAGATTTAAAGTTCCTGCTATGTTGGTCTTTAACTTGTTTTGTTAGAGATACCCCAAGATATTTTATGTGTCTTGTGGCTACTGTGAAGGGTGATGTTTCACTAATTTCTTTCTCAGCACATTTGTCATTTGTTTATAGGAGGGCTACCTACTTTTTAGTTAATCTTGTATCCTGCCACATTACTGAAGGTGTTTATCAGCTGTAGGAGTTTCCTGGTAGAATTTCTTGGGTCACTTATGTACATTTTTATATCATCTGCAATTAGTGAAAATTTGACTTCTTTATTTCCAATGTGTATCCCCTTGATCTCCTTTTGTTGTCTTACTACTCTAGCTAGAACTTCAACTACAATATTGAAGAGATATGGAAAGAGATGACAGCCTTGTCTTGTTCCTGATTTTAGAAGAATCACATTGAGTTTCTCTCCATTTAGTTTGATGCTGGCTGTTGGCTTTCTGTATATTGCCTTATTATGTTTAGGTATGTTTCTGTTATCCCTGATCTCTCCAATATCTTTATCATGAAGGGGTGTTAGATTTTTTTCAAAGGCATTTTCAGCATCTAATGAAATGATCATGTAGTTTTTATTTCAGTTTATTTATATAGTGGATTACATTTACAGATTTTCATAGGTTGAACCATCTCTGCATCTCTGGGATGAAGCCTACCTGACCATGGTGAATGTTGTTTCCTGTGTTCTTGGATTTGGTTTACCAGTATTTTATTAAGTATTTTTGCATTAATGTTCATGAGGAATATTAATCTGTAATTATTTTTCTTAATTCTGTTTCTGTGTGGTTTGTGTATCAGGGTAACTGTAGCCTCATAAAAAACATATGGCAATTACATGAGAAAATAATCTACTTTCAATAAAGTACAAAAGTTCATTCCCCAAAATGATTAATCTCATTGGCATCATATTTAACAGATTAACTTTGCTTTTAGTAAAGTAACATTATTAATATTAGAAGTGAAATCTGAAACCTTGCTGTCCATTTTTCAGATTATTGAAATTTCTATGACTACTCAATAGTGATTGGGATAATTGTAGAGTGACTTACATGAAACAGACAAATATATAGAAGTCCAGAACCTACTGAGATGGAAGCAAGAAGAAACACAAAACTGATTCCATGAGTAACTCATAAAACTGAATCAATCAAAGACATTTGACAAAAGTGAAAAACTTTTAATGATGAACACAGACAAACTAGGGGTAGAAGAGAAGCCAATGCATTATGTGCACACATGAAAAATACTTCCAACTCAGTACTCAGTGGATAGATTTCTATGCAATTATGTTGTAGTGACCACTTTTCTTCAGTATTCTCTTAAATGTCCTAGACAGACTAATTAAACAACACATAAATAAATGTTGGTTAATTAATTGGTGGTAAAATAGATCTGCAGATGATGTGAAGTGAATTTATTTTTTGAAAATCCTAAAGATTCTACATAAGTTTCTTGAACTAGTGAACAAATACAACCATCTGAGTTCTACTACTCTAAACTAATATTGTATACAATTAGAAGTCTTGTTTTGTTGATGCATAGAGAAGTGAAATAACAAGGAAGACTCAAGTGGAATCAATGTATCTCCCTGGAAAGAAAAAATAGAAACGATTTTGTGAACAGATGGGGGTAGGTGGGGATGGGAACAGGAGGAAACAGGCAGGGGAAATGGGACAGGCGGGGGGAATACTTGGAGTAATGACTGTAATAGTGGGGCATTTGGGGGAACAGTGTGAAACCTACTAGATGAAATCTTCCTAGAATCTACAAGAGTAACCCTAGTAAAGATGTCTAGTAGTGAGGGACAGGTAGCCTGAACCATCAGTCATGTACAACCACAGAAGACTTCTAGCAGCAGGGCTAGGACAACAATGCAACCACAAAACATTTGACCTACAATTTGTGGTTCCTGAAATATGCCCTGGGATAAAGGTAGAACAGAGCTTATAGTAGTAGCCAATCAATAACTGGTTCAAATTAAAGTCCATGCCGTGAGAGGGAGCTCTAAACTGACACTGCCTAGATGGCCAGGAGCCAGAAGCTGGACATCCCAGAAATTCAATATATACCCAAATGTAACTAGAAAAATATTTCAATTAAATATTTATTAATAATATTCTGTTATACTAGTAGATAATTGCACAGACTAATAGTCACCAGAGAGGCATCATTCAATCAATATGGGAACAGATACAGAGATATACAACCAAACACTTGGGACCACCAGGGGAATCCCACAGAATAAGGGGAGAATGGATTGTAGGAATCAGAGGGGTCAAGGACACAATGAAAATATGGAACACAGAAATAATTAAGCAGGGCTTATAGGGGATCACAGAGACTGGAATGATAATCAGGGATGCTGTATGGGTTTGGACTAAGGCCTCTACATATAAGTTATGGTAATATAGATGGGAATTTTTGTGAAACTCCTAAAGTGAAAGTGAGGGCCATCTCTGACTCTTTTGCCTGCACTTTGGACCCTTTGCTTCCTACTGGGTTGCCTCTTCCAGCTCTGATATGAGCGATTATATCTAGTCAAATATAACTTGCTATGCCATGTTCTATAGATATCCCTAGGAAGCTTGATCATTTTTTGAAGGTAAATGGAGGAGGTGAATGGATGTAGGATGGGGGAAGTGGGAGCTTATGGGAGATTGCAGAGAGGGGAATCTGTAGTCTTCATGTACTATATAAGAGTATAATAAAAAGAAAGAAATACACTTTAACAGGAAACCACTCATGTGCAAGGCCCCTTTGTGAATGCTCTTTTCAGTAAAAAAAACAGTGAGTCTGCCCTTATGTTAAAGATATTACATCTGTTCATAAAAAACATGGTTGAAATCTATTTCGAAACCAGCATTGTCCACCATGAAGCATGAATAGATCCTTCTCATGTCACACTTCTTCACTTCACATGGATGGCAGGTGCACAGGTAGCATTGTACTAAGGTGAATTAGTTAAACAGGGAAAGTATTTGAGCTTATGAGAGGATGTTTTCTCTATGCAAACAATGCACCATTTCCACATCAGACTCAGAACATCCAAAAGTTTGAGGGCTCTCGAAATTAGTTCCCATGAACTATGAAGGGTTGCTATGTATTTGAACCACAACCAAATTTCATAAAGCCTTTGAATTTTTGTTTAACATATTGGTGTCTTTAATTTCTTTTTCAATAACCTCACTTAAAATCCTGCCCTTTCCTTGTACACACATGTATCCTGGGATTATAGGCATGAGTCACCATGCTGGCTGTAATTGAGTAGCAACTGATCATTTTTACCACATAACTTTTCTCCATTTTGTACCCCAATTGACAAAGAAATGCCAGCAATCTACTGTGGTATGAGAGAAGAGGTTACTCCACGATCATGGCCAGGACACTGGGAGACTGGTCTTCAAACTGATTTGGTTGGAGACCTCACACTGATACTCTCCGGCATCCTCACTCCTGACAGGAGTTATCATGAGTCCACACTTTGTCGGGGACAGAGTCATCCTCTCTAAGTGATGCAGACTCTGGTTATTGAAGATCCAGCGGATAGAGATATCAGTGTCAGGTGACACACAGGTGAAGATCACAGATCTATGTCCTGCGACCATGGTATCAGTGATTTGCACAAAGGGCTGTGCCACAGGCTCTGTGAAGAAACAGAGGAGGATGTCAAATTAAAGGACTCCAGAGTGTCCAACCACATCTTCTTTAGGTCCTACTTTATAAAGCTCCCAGGGGGAGTAATTTGGAGCTGTGACTATAGACATATCTTGTGCCTTGTATTTGCCACACAGGGCCTGTGTGACCCTGGTTTAGGAACTGTTTTCTGTGTCTCAGTTTCCTTGTAATAGGATATGCAGTGCATGATCATTGCTGTAAACCATGAGTTAAGCTTAGTTATGAGCAATGATCTTACTTGGGGTACAGGTTCTCTTCTCATCAGCAGCATCTGTTACTATTTACCTGCAGAAGAGAATTTCCTAGCCTGGGCCCCTGAGGTTAAGGAGGAATCTGGAGTAGTTGCCTCCTCTGTTTCTTCCCTTGGAGCTTTGACCTTCCTGTGAAGTCTCATACGCCATCAGAAAAATATGCTAATGACTTGGACAAGGAAATGTACAGGTGACATACCTAACTGTAGCTGTCATGGCAGTACACAGCTAATTCTACACTCTATGTGATAGTCAGTCCCATGACTTGGACAGGCATAAACCCTTGTTCCCTGTCAGCTCTAACAGCAAATCTAAACAAATCTTTACCAAAAAAAAGCTCCTCAATGTCACCTTGTGTTCAATCAGGGGCAAAGATTTGAAGTCAGGAATTCCTGGGGGTCTTTGTGAGATCCCCACAGTTTAATAAGCCAGGGGATGCCTGACACCCACATAGTCTTTTGGGGGCATGTGTGTGGTGAGAGCTCCACGTGTCTGGGATACATCTTACATCCTGGAGCTGAGTTTACCCAACACAAGTCCTGCGCTTTGCAGGTAAAGACAGGTGAATGGTTCTGATATATTATATTTTCTACCCCTTGTGGATCCTGCAGTAAGGACACAACCCCCAGTGGAGGGTCACAGTGGTGAGGGAGAGAGCATGAACAGTCCAATACAGATATTTCAGTGTATAAAGTAGGATAAACCACACCCAGCAGTTGGAGACCATAGAAAATCACTTACTCTTTACATTAACTTTTACATATGCTTTTTCAATTGTAGAATCCTTGTTTTGAACTGCTAATGTATAGATGCCTGCATCTTTCTCAGTGAGGTTTTTGAGCAATAAGGATCCATTGTTGTACACCATATCAAAATCTCTGTATTTAGACCCCCAGATGATGGTGTCTATGTCTCGCCTGTATTCTGCAACTTTAAGGACCCGGATCCTATACTTTGATTTGTACCAGGTAAAGGCTTGCAGGTCTTCTGGAAGATTATGAACTTGGAGAAGTACACTTTCCCCTTCAGCAGCATACCGAGGCACAGGTTGGATCATAAATTGGGAAGAAGTGAGAGGTTTACAGAACCGAGAAAGGGAAGCTGGGAGGAAAACAAGAAAAAAAGCCATCACATGAGGATCATTGTTCTTGGTGAAAAGATGTTGACCTCCATCCTGAGCAAATCGATTCATCACTCAGCCTACAGTCGCAGGTGTGTATGTACATCCCACTTAATGAATGGCAGAAACATGACCTCCTTTCCAACAGTGTCCCTGAAAGTGTCATGTCCACTGCAGGGATCTGTCCCCTTGGGTGTCTGCATGACTGCTCCCTCACTGACCTCAGTCAGACACTGCACACACTCATACACACTGATGTTTGAGGTGATGTCTCCCCTGAATTCAACAGGCCTGTAACTTTCACTTTCAAGGTTTTTTCTTCAGTTTCCTTTGATGCTATACTCAAGTCCTGACTTCACCTAATAGATGTACTTGCTATTCTTTCAGGTAACCCTTTGGTCTGGGGCTGTCTGAGGACTGGGAACAGTCTGATCTTCAAGGCAGGCTCAGGCCTTTAAATGGCTTGGGGTACTATTCTGGCTGTTTCTCTATCAACTTGACATAAGCCACAGTTATTTTGCAAGACCATGCCTCACTTGAAATGCCATCACCAGTTTGAACTGTGGGCAAAATTATAATACATATTTTTAAATTTAGGATCAATGCAAAATGATTCAGAGCGAGGCAGGCAGTTTACCACTGGACTAGGAGGCCCGGGTGATATAAGAGAGCTGGTTGAGCAAACATGAAGAGCAAGCCAATAGGAAGTACTCCTCTATGGTTTCTCTATCACTTTCTGGATTTTATTAACACACTCTCAATTTAGAGATAATAAATACCCCAGTCTTACATGGATGTTCTAAAACTATTGTTCCCTCTCAGCTTTGAGAGAATGTAAGAGTAGAACACTAGAAAAAATGCTCCCCTGGGTCACTTTACTCCAGCCTTGGAAAGAATGCAGGATTCAATGATCCCTAGTCTATAGCCCCAAGGGACTTGGCTGACTCTGACATCTTGGGCTGAGTTACTTTCCATCAAGGTCTTCCTTGATGCAGATGGAGTCACAAGGTGGAAGCTGCTCTATGGCCATCTGTCTCTACCAGTGTGTCCCACACTAAGTGCTCAGACCTCCACCTGGGGACACAGTGCAGAGGGAAAGGAGTCTAGGCCAGTTACGACAGTCCTGTGTGTCTCTAACCCACCCAGCACTGAACAACCACGGAGAATCACTTACTGTCCACCTGGAGCTGCACTTTTGCTTCTTCACGTTTCGTATCTGTTCTCACAATTTGTAGAGTGTACAATCCAGAGTCTTTCTGAGTAACACCATGCAGCAGCAGGGATCCATCACTGTACAACGTCTCTCTGCCACTGTATGCGGGACCCCACAGAGTTGATTTTCTGTCTATTATGTATCGGGCAAGCTCCAGTTTCTTTAAAGCAGTCATCCATTTGAACCAGACAAAGCCTACAATATTCTCTGGGGGATTGTGAACGCGTAGAAAAACACTTCCCCCTTCAGAAACACAGGGGGACACTGATTCAATGCTGGGCTGGGTAGAGGTGTCATGGCGCCCACAAGTCCAAAATACAGCTAAAAGGGAAGAGAGAGATCCATGTAAATTGGAACCTTTGCTTTTGATAAGATGAGGCCCTGTGTCCACTGCTCACCCTCGGTGTATGAGTGTCTCCCTGTTCTACTAGGTGGAGGTAAACACATGGCCTCCCTGTTCTCAGTGTAGGAACACTTGCCATTCCCACTCTGTTGTGCTCTCTGCAGTTGACAACATGGCCCTGTCTTACTGCCATCAGACCCCTGCTCATATTTGCAATGGGTTGGAGACCCTGCATCTTCACTCTGTAAGTTTTCCTATCACGGTTGTTCTGTTCCTTCAATCAACACCTGACTTCACCTTATAGATTGCTTTTTTTTCAAGTCCACTAATACTGGAGCATCTTAGAAAAAAATTGATTTGTCTTATTTAAAAAATTACTGCCTAAAAGAATGGGCTGGCAAAACCAGCAGAGACAGCTGATCCGAACAGGGGAGAGCTCTTGGACCCCAGACCGACAGCTGGGAGGCCAGCATGGGACCGATCCAGACCCCCTGAATGTGAGAGTCAATGAGGAGGCCTGGGATACCCATGGGGTCCTGAGTAGTGGATCAGTGTTTATCCCTGGAATACTAACAGACATCGTGTGTCCACAACACAAAGAGGGTTGCTCTCTCTGCCTGGACTCTTAGGGAAGTGCTTGGACCCTACCCTGAAAGAAATGATAGACTCTAGATATCCCCTATGCGGAAGGAATTGGCAATAGGGTGGGAGGATGGGGGATGACTGGGGGGGCAGGGGGAGGGGTGTGGAAGGAGGGGAGGGAGAGGGAACTGGGATTGACATGTAAAACAAGCTATTTAAAATTTAAAGAAAACGAAAGAAAAAAATTACTGCCCAGAAAACCTTGAATACATTTCCTTCGACTTTTTATACTTGTTCACATATTATATTTGCATGTCAGTTTGCATAGACTAGTCTCACTGTGGATGGGTGAGTGCAGGACACAATACTTGAGTGGAGGTCAGAGGACAACTTGGTTCATTGGCCTCAGCTTGTCAGGAAAAGAAGCAGCATCTATATCGATTGACTTATGTTACTGATCCACACCAGCTTGATTTTTCATAAGGTCAAGCTGAGAATATCAGTCTTCAGAATGTCATGGCAATGTTTATTAATTTTGTATTAGAACACTGTCTCTCCCACCCTTGCCTTTTAATGTTCTCCCTTATAGTTTAATGTTAATATTGCTGAGCCTCTGGACTGCCCTGTCAACTCCCTTACAAACAATGAAACTCTTCATATGTTCTTGAACCACTTAGGAGACTCCAGGTAGTAGGTCAGTCCACTCCTATGACACACAGTCGTTTTGTGGTGTCTTTGTCTATGAGAGATAATGCATCCTTTACAGACAGGTACAGGGAGTGCCTCCAATGTCTCTGTAGCCTAATCTGTCTTCTTTCTGTTGTGTATCTGCTCCAGAACAGCTCACAAGTTATGCTTTTCTTCCCCCATCTGAGTTGAGCCTCCTCCAGGAAGGAAGACCTGTGACAATGTCATGGACTGAAGGTTGGTCTGTGTTCAAAACACTGCTCAGTCCGTTTCACTCTCAATGCTGCCCAGTGTCCCTGCCATTCTCTCCTTATGTTTCTGTGCTCTAGAACACACAGAGGGAGTCAAGGATAATGACCATCTCTGTGACATGAGAGAATAACCGCTCCCCCTGGTACTGCGCTCTGCAGTGTTCTGGCCTTGGTCACTAAGCACCAAAAAAAAAAAAAGAGTCCACAACTCTGTGACACAGAAACCCAGCTAGGCACCCAATCTTCTTTGTGTTCTCAGTGTTCTGCAAACAAGGAATTTGCTCTAGGCAAGAGGGTAACAGATATCTGGGAGGTTCCAAAGGGACCATCTGAGTGATGTGTGGGGAAGAGAATAAATATATTCTCAATGGAGCTGACAATCAAGGTTCTGACCAATCCTGTTAAAGGCCCAGGATGTGTCAGGAGCCTCACCCAGGAGTCTCCTGGATGTGTATGAGGAGGTGATTAATTCCTGGAAAAAAGGCTGTGAGCTCCTTTGTCCCAGGCAAGATTTCAAGGCCATGCTCCCACTTCCTCTGTTTGCTGAGCTGAGTAACGGGTCTCTCATGTCCTCTATGGTTTTTCTGAGATAACTTGGACCTCTTTCTTAATTGATTCCCCTTGAATATTGTATATTTCCCAAATGAAACACATAAAGGAAGAAATGAAAAATGATCCCCCAGCAGTGTGACAGACACACTAAGAAGCCAGTAGATCTGAGGATTCTGTGCCCATGATTTCCAGATCTGAAAATACTGGGTGGGGAACCAGGCTGCTTGATAAGGTCCCGATTCAGGCAAATTCTTTTCCGTGAGTATATTGTGTGTCCTGATGCCATCCCTGGTGATCACTAGAGGAACTGAAGTTTGTATCTGGGGAGCTATCAGATCAGCATAGCCTGCATCCATTTCTATGCAGGAGAGAATTTCCTGAGCTGGGTCACAGAGGACACTTGGCAGAAAGACCTATGTCCTCTCTCCCTGTACTGGCTTTCCCAGACTTTCCTGTGAAGTTTCATAAGCCTGTCAGAACATTCAGGTAATGGCTTGGGCACCTGCTTTCCCTGTTCAGTCTCTGGAAATGATGCTGAAGGAACCTAGACTAACCATATAGCTCATGACAGTGGTTCCAAAGGTGCAGGACTTGGGCTACTAAAAAGCATTGTTCCCTGCCATTAGGAAGTCAAAATCAAACCTTTGTGAAATGCTTCTAAGGGCTACCTGGTTGAGTGTGGAACAGAAGTCCGCAGCCAGGGCATTTTGGTTCTCAAAACCCTGTGAGGACCTCAAGTTTTCCTCCATCAGGTCCAATGTTGATTCCCTCTGGGTCTTTCTTAAGGAAGCCTTCCAGTGAGAGCCCCCAAAGTCTAGACAGAGGCTGTTATTCTAGGCTGAGTTACTAAGCATCTGTCCAACTGTCTGTAAAATGACTTCAAATGAAGGAATTGATCTATTGCAATTACTCTAACAGCATGTGTGTCCTGCACTGAATACACAAACCCCACAATGGGGATGCAATGCACAGAGGAGGAAGTTACGGTCATCATATTGTGTGTGTTCAATGACATGAACCCCACCCAGAACCCGGAATTCACAAAGAATCACTTACTGTGCACATGAAGGTAAATGGTTGTTGTTGACTCAATCATTGCACGTCTACTGAAGGCTCTTAGGGTATAGAATCCTGTGTCCTTCTTTGTCACATTTCTGAGCAGCAGGGTTCCATTGCTGTACACTGATTCTCTACCACTATTTGCAATTCCTGGCACACATAAGTTTTTATTCCGCTTATATGTTCCAATTCCAAGGTTCATAGTGTTCACCCCTTTGGCCCAAGCTAATTCTAGAACATTGTCTGGCAGATTGTGGACAAGGAAAAGGACATTATCTCCTTCTACCACATGGGGTGGGACAGATTCAATGGTGACATGGGCTGTGGTAGAGAGGTGCCAACAGATTAAAAGGGAAACTAGAAGAGAACGGAGAAAAGAAACCATCAATGTTGGGGAGATGTGGTCATCACTCTGCTTATATGTGGAGGTACAAATGTGTCCACCCTCCTTGGTAGACATGAGCAACATGACTTCCATTCCCTCACAACTTCTGACTGCATCATTAATTCTGTTAGGAATTCTGTACTCAGGAATCTGGCTGGCTCCCCCCTCAGTGTCCCATACAAAGCCTCTCTGAACTCCTTATCTGCAGAGTACTCAATTTCTGACTTTTATCTCTATCTTCTTTATAATTCCAATCAAACCACGACTTCATCTTGCAGATGCACTGATGTCAGGTACACAAGAGCCAGCACATGATGAAGACAGGGATTAGTGTGACCGATTTGGAAAATAAAGTTCCTGGACACAGATAGATAAAGAGAGAGAAAGGAAGGAATAAGGAAGGAAGGAAGGAAGGAAGGAAGGGAGGGAGGGAGGAAGGAATAAAGGAAGGAAAGAAGCAAAGAAGGAAAGAGGGAAAGAAGGATGAATGTGCCCCAATGGGATTAACCACATAGTACCCAGGTTTGGAGTTAATGACAATAATTATATTCAAGTGTGATTTAAATTATTTTAGATTTATTCATGTATTTTATGTGTGTATTTCTGAAACCAACTATCTCCATGCACCCATGTGAAAGTGTACGACACAAAACTTTGTGGAAGCACATGTTTCACTATGCCTCAATGTGCATGAGTGCCAATACCAATTGTGGATGGCACATAACAGCCTGCAGGAGACTATTTCCCCATCCACAATGAGGGAGCTGAGGATTAAAATCAGGTTGTTATGTCTCCACACACTGAGCCATCTCTTTGGCCCACCCTATTTGATTTCCATTTGGAGAATCACACTAACATAGTAGGGGATGTTATGCTTCAGAACATGGCAGCCAGTATAACTGACTGTGTATATTAAGTGATTGAGGCTTTTCTATTCCTTTCATCACCTCCCATACATTGAGAGCTTCAGGAGGCTGAGACACTGTCCCTCACTTTACCTAATGCCCAATGACTACAAATAAAACCCATCAGGCTCCTGTCCTCTTTAGGAAACCCCAGCCTGTCTCCAAGTACCCCTCCAACCTCATAGTGAGAGAGTGAGCACACTTACCTGTGAACAGAAGCCCTTGCCAAGAAGTGCACCCATTGCAGAGAGGCACAGAGGACATTGCCATCTCTATTCTCACCTCACTGTCCCCCACTTTAGGAGAACAAATTCAGCTCTACAAAGGTGCTCAGCCCCTGCTGTTTTCTTTCCTATGAGCTGAGTTTCCTTTCAGGCAGGAGCATGTCCCAGAATCCAGTGGGTTGTTGGTGGTGGGATCTGTGTCCAAGACACAGCTCAATCGTTTCAACCCTTAGTGCTGTCCAACACTCATTTCAACTCCCCTTTATGTTTCTCATCCAAGCAGCACATTGAATAACAAGGACGATAAGCATCTTCATGCCCTAGAGAACAGTGGCTCATCCCAGGGCTGACATCTGCTGTGTCTTGCCTTAGGTCAGTCAGCACCAGAGGGAGCCTTCAAAAAGCCTATGTGTCCTTGTGACACAGAGATCCAGGTGAGCACCCTGCCTGTCCTGTGTTCTCAATGGGTACTTTTGTACTTCACTGAGGAAAGTGACAGAGATATCTCTGAAGGCTGGAAAGAGACGAGCTGAGTGATGACTAGGAATGAAAATCAATGATTTATAACTAATGTAACCACCAGTCAAAGTTCTGTCCTAGGAGAGAGCCTCAGGAGCAATTGCATGAGGAGTTTCATATTCTTAGTGTTGTCCTTGAAAGGACTTTGGGCTCTATCTTACTATGGAGGTTTTCAGGTCAACATTCTAGAATTATATGTTACCTACCTGTGTTAGGAGAACCCATGTCCTTTCTGATATCCTTGTCATCTTTGCCCTTTGTCTAGTTGGTTCTCTGGTGGTAATTTTGTCTTCCTCATTAAGAGACACCATAAGAGACGGGACCTTAGGTTTCCCCCATGCAGAAAGTTCTTCTCAGTAAAATGAATGGTCAGTAGGTCTGAGTAGAGCCTAGGTAAGGACATCCAGTTATTAGGGACAAGGATGGAACAAGTCTACTAGGAAAGGTTATGCCTGGCTCAGGAAAAACACTTTTCTGACAGGGAATGTGTGTCCTGATATCAACCCATGTGTTTAACTGGGGGAACTGCAATTTAATGTCCAGGGCTACATCATGCATGGTCCAAAAGTCAAAAGTGACCTGCTCTGAAACCCTGAAAACAAATGATATGCAGAGTATGTCATCCTGTTCATAGGGTCTTCCTGAATTCCAAATACCACCTAGTATAGAGTGGGTCTAGATAATTTTTGAGAATTTTCCTGAAATACCAGTTACATTTTTAGATTTTACATTTTCATTCACCAATGAATCTATTTCTTCTATCATTTTAGCAATCCCTGAGATTCTGTCTTCCATCTCTTCTACTCTGTTGGTGAAGCTTACATGTATAGACCCTGTTTCCTTACTCAGATTTTCCTTTACCAGAATTCCCTCAATTCATGTTTTCTTTATTGCTTCTATGTTAATTTTCAGTAGTGAATATTTTACTTCACATGATTGTTTATTTTCTCTTGACTTCCTTGGCATTCATTAAGGAAATTTATATTGCCTACAGTTATGAATGTTTTCCCTCAGTTTATTTAAATGCATATTTCCAATTAGGGTATCTATTACTTTCTTAAAGTTGGTTTTAAACTCATTTTCTTCTGCTTTAGCATCATTGGAGTATTCTGGTCTTCATATCATATGATGGCTGTACTTGACGGAGCTGTATTGCCCTGATTGTTGTGAATTGTGTATCTACACTGATTTAGGCATCTAGGTTTGGCATGTATATGTCCAGAACATTATTTCTAAGTATATCTTTGTAGGACTGGTGTTTTGTTCCTTGGCTTCTGTTTCATATTGGTCTGCTAGTCTTTGAAGTCTGGATTTCTGGTGGTCAGCAGGACCTTTCCTATAGTATGGGGCCTCTGTCTAAATGTGGGTCATGGGTGGTTAACTTGGTGTTTAGTTTAGCAGAGGGTTTGCGTTCTTCAGAATTTTATGGCCTGTATCTGTCATTTGAGTGGGGCGGCCTGTGTCTGGGCAGCAGAAATCTTCCAGGATTGAGGACATGAGAAGACAGCATGGTGGGTGATGAACTAATACAGCTTAGGCTGTGGGATAAGACTTTGGGAACAGACACTAGGGAGTGGGGCATTTCAGTAGGTAAGTAATCACTCACTTGTTCATCTGACTGTGGTGGCCTACTAAGGACTCTAATTCTCCTGGTGGCTTTAGGCTGTGTCAGAGTGATATGTAAGGCTAAGTAAGAAATTGTTCAAACTGTTACATCTTACTCCTTCACTGGGAGAATGCATAGTACGTTCCCCACAATCCAAGTGAGTGTTTGACCCTGTTTGCCATGGTCATCAAAAGCTTGAATGCCAACTCAAAGCCAAGGTGCAAGCTCAACAACATCTTCCAAGAATGTTACCTGTCCCATTTCCCAGGTACTGAGTGCAGGGACACTGTGATCCTCACCACAGACATTGTGAAGAGTTAAAAAAACAGCACCATCAAGTCAAAAGTTTCATCATGACTCAGACTTCTCAGGCAAGTTCATCACCTGCCTCTTTTGGCTCCATTGGAATCAGACCAGAAGTCATTCAACAGCTGAGACAAGACAGGGGATGTGAGCATTTGGGGTAAAGGAACATGGGCATGGTTCAAAGTTTTGAGTAATATTTCTAGGTCATGGCAATGATGGAAGCAATCATGAATGAAAACACGTGTTGATTATAGGAAAATTTACTTGACTATAAAGTCAAGGAGACTAAAGAAGCTAATGTCTGACTGCCTAGGAAGTTTCTCTGCCCCCTGGCAGAACTACCCTCTTCATATTCTAAGACAACCCAAGGTAATACAAAAGAAATCTGAAATTCCAGAAAGGAGGAAGAATCATAACTGGAATCTCACGCGAGGATTGGGATATGCTTGTGCCCATGACATAGGCTTGTAATTAATTTCTGCCTCTATCCCTAAAACCAAGACTGTACCCAAAGCTCAATGATGTCATTTCATTGGATCTTCTCCCCAAAGCCTGTAATTTTTTTCACTTTGTTTCTGTGACATGAATGGCCAAGTGCTGGACAAAATATAGGATCTACAGCTATTTGTCATCATATTGGGGATAAACTACTCTTGGCAGGATATTTGATGCTCTCCATTGATAAGACAAGATGACTACTGGTGAGGTGTGTGAAAGGCAGTATGGCAGGATCTGTAAAGAGAAGCTGTTTCTTTGAGAGGAGCCTTCCCGCCAGCCTGGTTCTAGAGCCGCATCAGTCCCAAATATACACACAGGAGGCTATATTCATTATGAAGCTGTTGGCCTTGCTTGTTTCTTACTAGCTAGCTCTGACATAAGTAATTACCCCATAATTGTTTTTTTAATTTTTTATTTATTTTTCTGTTTAAATTTACATAAGAAACAAGGTTGCTGCACAAGTCAGTTTCAGGTCCCTCTCCCTTTCCCTCCCCTCCTCCCGTGCCCTCCCCCCCACCCCCCACCCCCGTTATCCCCTCATTCCCCCAGGGAGGGTGAGGCCCTCCATGGTTACCCTATAATTGTTAATCTATGTATGTCTCTTACCGGAGAATAGTTCCGGGCTTCCTACCCCATGGCGGCTACATATCGAACTCTCTGTCTTTCTCCTTCCCAGAATCCTCCTGGACTCCTAGTCCCACCTATCTAGATTCCTATTGGCTCAACAGTGCTTTATTAACAAATGTACAGGACTTCCCCCATCAAGGAGAGGTTGAAGATCGACACTGGATGCGTATGAATATCTGTGATTGATATGATCAGATCATCTGAAGCATTTGAGCACACAAAATAAATCACATGTGAAATCAGCAAAGGGAAGGAGAAATCCTCATTGGTTGCAGAGTATATTAGCTGTGCCATGATCTCAGTTAAGCAGGTCACAACCAGAGCAGCATGCAGTTTAGTAAAAGTGTGTTCATGTAAAATACACAAGCTTTGATACATCTTCATCACAACATAAAAAACAGCACCCCTATACACATATATGTGCACTGAGTCTGAGCCTAATATATCCCCTGCCTCCATGAACCTCAGTCTACCTAGGCAGAAATTCCTCAAGGCCCTTAGCCACCCTAGTGTCTGTTTGATAAGTCTCTGTTGTGAACTCAATAGAAACAAGTGTCCTGGCTATAGCCATCTACATTTAGACCCTTGTAACCAAAGTTAAACAAATGTTCCTCACAGGAAATATTCAGATTGTATGGGTCTCTTTGAATGGCACTCATTCATTTACAGGTTTCACATTCAGAGTGTCCTACATCAATCATGACATTCAATAAATTGAGAGTTCATTTCCCTTTGACAGATTAGCCTGTTGCCTTCTGAGAAGCTTTGAATACTTTTCCTCTACAGATAGAATGTATGCTGACCCTCATATTCATGCTATCCAGTTATCATTCTTGCTAACATCATATCATGAGGTTAGAAGTGTTACTTGTGATGGTGACTTGGGTAGAAGTACTTGTGCACAGAATAGAAAGAAGATGGTTCCCTGTAGTACCTCTGACCCCTGCAAAGGCATCTTTCAAACTGTTTTGGCCCTTCTAGCATCCACACACAATCCATGTCCTTAGAGAACAAGACATAAAATGACTCACAGGCAGATTCAGGAGGTCCTGAGTACTCAGGGATAGCGGGCCACCTGTGATGTATGGGAGAAACAGTCTTTGCCATGAAGGATCTGAACTACAAATCTTGATGATACAGACCTAGAATCTGGAGTCATATGATCATTGTCTCTCCTGAATCTCATTGACCCTTGGCACATCTTGCACCAATGAGTGCTGTCTCCTTCCTGCTACACTGTTTTCCACTGCTGAGCCTGAATCAGTATCCTCCAGGGCATTGATATTGAAAGAAGCCCTACTGATTGAGCAGAATAACACTACCCACTGAGCTCCCCTGAGAAGTACCCTCAGACTATCCTCATAATTTAATGAGTGTTTAGACATCTCACACATGAGACAAGGGTCCTCATTGATGTAAATAATCATGAAGAACCATAGCTTGGGAAAATCTTCCCAGGTATATGATGATAACCACGATGATGCACAGATAACCAAAATGCAAACGATGAGTTTCAGAATGATCTAGGAGACCCAAAAATACAGAGTATGGATGAGCTTGGAACAGAACCATTGTCTAAAACTGCAATGCTCTCCCTTGCACAGTTAAGGACACTAGATAAATCCTTCTTGAAATTCAGGTGCCTGCTTTATTCCTTCCTTCCTTTATTCCTTCCTTGTTTCTCTTCTGTGACTTGTTTCTTGCCATGTGTGTGGTCATTTTTACTGAATGTATAACTGTGCACCACAAGTATTCCTGATACCCAAAGAAATCAGAAGGGAATGTGGACACACTGGGAATAGAATAACAGAGTGGTTATGAGCTGACCTGTGCATGCTGGGAACAGAACCTGTGTCCTCTACAAGAGCAAAAACAATCCTCTTAATCACTGAGCCATCTCTGCAGAACTCCCAGGTGCATGTTTTTGTAGCAGCTCTGGCTGCACAAAGTAGTGAGCAAGACCTTTTGGAACTCTGGCAAGAAGAGACACATGTGATTGGAATATGTGGGTAAGGGATATTGGATGCTGAACTTCTCCATATGAGATCATTGTTAATAATACCAAGAATTATTACCAAGAATTAATACCAAGAATAATACCAAGAATCAGGTCAATCACCTGATGAGAGAGAGATGCTAGAATGTTTTGAAATCATTTAAACCCTGAGCAGAGAGAGCCCAGTGTCAAATACTGGATCTTTAGGAAGGTAAAAAGCAAAGGCATGTCCTTTCCATTTCTCAGTAATGATAGCAGAAGAAACTACTTGATTCCCTGTCCGGTATGTGGACTATGTAGTAATGGAATTTGACAGAAATATTACAAAGTCGGGTAGTTTAGTAGTAGAGTCAGATCTAACTCTCCATATGTTTTCACTTCATAAAACAGACATCTCCTCAAGCTGCTGGTAGCAAACATTAACATCTGTGAAAAATCGCTGCTCCTGCTACACATACACATGAAAATGTCTCCAGGGGTAAGACACTGGATATGTGGTTGTACACAGACAACTTCTTACTGATGGCCTGTGAGACAGATGTATGCACTGTTTTCTGTGTCTCCTTTCCAGTGATAGCACACATAGCCATGGTTATAAGGTAGCCTCAAATATAAACACAGTCCTTCCACTGGGACAGGACAGCTGTACAGAGCAGTACTGTCTAATAATATTTGCCTTCAGGAAATAATTTTCTAGACATAATATTGAGTACATGAAGTCATTAGGAGCACCAATGTCCACTGTCCCTCCCGTTGGGGATTAAAGCTGTCCTGTGACATCTCATAAGACCATCAGAACAGTTAGTTAACAACCTGAAAACCTGTCCATCTAGGTACTCACATGCTGAGTCTCAGAAGGGGATGATCAGGTAATTATAGAATGTCTGAGAACTATATGGAATAACCTAGAGTTAGAGTTAGTTGAGGCCATGAAGTCTCTTCATATGGGTGCTGAGCATTGAATTCAAGTTATCTAAAAGATCCACAAGTACTATTACTCACTGGTTATCTTCCTAGACCTCTTTTTCAATTTTTCCTTGTTCCATTTGTGATTCAAGTCAAATGCTAAATTCACCTTCTAGATTCCAGTCTTTTTCAACGAGAACTTTGAAAGGATAGAATGCAGTTGCTTTTTGGGATAATCCAGTGACAGGAAATTGTTCATAAATGTGTAGCTGAATGAATGATGATAAATGAGCACTTACATGAAGGAATTTCATGTTGGTAGATAACAAGATAGGATAATATCGCAGTTTGACTTTTAATTTTCAATTGCTTATGCATTTTATATGTATGTGGAAAGAGCTGGAGAGAGTGAGAATATGCGTGGGTTACTCATGCATACATTAGTGTATGGGTAAGAAAATGCTAATGCACCCATATGGGTGTTAGATGACACGAAGGAATTGGTTCTTTAATTCCATGAAGTTGTATCTGGAAATTGAACTCAGAATGTAAGCCTTGGCAGCAAGTGCCTTCACCCACAAAATCAACTTGGTGGCCCACGTTGTTTTGATTTTCATTCAGAGGGGAACAGTGTCATGATTGGGAACAACCGTTTTCAAACTATAATAGTAAATTATGATAAACTTTGAGGAGAAAAAATCTGGCTCTCCATTCCCTTTCTCTTTCCAGTTCACCAAGTACTTCCTGATGCTAAACCTCTGTCCTCTCCTTTTGAGCTATGAGAATGAACCCTCAGTCTGTCTCAAGCTACTGTCTTCAAAGACTTCAGCCATACTCTGAATACCCCATCCTATCTACTGTCAATTCATGGCCTGTGAAAATTTGTCTTAGGCTAAGGCTGCAAATATACATCAGAACATAAGACAGAAAAGAGTGTAAGGGCCAGAGGGAGTGGAGGACACCCTGAGCACAAGACCCTGTGAATCAGCTAAACAAGTTACATATGAACTCACAGAGACTGAATCAGCATGTACAATGCCTACATGTACTGGCAGAAGGTCCTCTGTCGGTGTAATTTAGACATTGTCTGGGTATTTTTTATGAGAATCCAGACTGTGAGAACAAGTGGGTCTCTAACTTATATGCTTGCTCTCTTTGGACTATTTTGCTCCTGCTGGGCTGCAGGGTCTAACACCAATATGATAGTTTTTGTTTCATCTTGTTATATTCTATTTTTGTCACATTTTCTTGTTATCTCTTAGGTGTATTCTTCTCTAATGATAGAAAGAAAGGGAGTGGATCCCCAAGGTAAGGGATATAGGGAGGAACTTGATAGTTTTGGGAAAGGAGAAATTATAAACAGTATATATTGTAAGACAAAAGACCTTACTTTCAATGAAAGAGTACACCTCATTTCAAAGTGATTAATGACATTGAAACCCTTTAATTAGATTGACTTTTTAAAAAGAGTAACATTATTAACACTTGAAGTGAAATTTGAAATCTTGCTGTCCATTTCTTTGAATTCTAAAATTTCCATGACTGCTCAAAAGTTATGGGGGTAATTGCAGAGAGACTTACACAAAACATACTAATATTCTAAGGTTCAGAACCTACAGAGATGGAAGCATGAGGAAACACAAAACTGATTCCATGAAAAACTCATAGGACAGAATCAATAAAGACGTTTGACAAAAGTAAACATTTTTAAGGGTTCCCTATACAAAGAGCTATAGTTTTTATGTCACTTTTGCTGCATAGCATTGGCTTTGGCCTGACTTGCCTGGCCTGGGCTTTTCTGTGCATGTTCTGTCTGCTATAGGCAGTTCCACATACAACTTCATATATCACATTTCTCATTATTGTCCTAAGAGTCCAGGTAAGAGTGTTCTGGTATTGTAATGAGCCACAGGCTTATTGTACTATGTTCTAAAAGTAAACATTTTTAATGATTAAAGCAGATAAAATAAGATACAAGAGATGCCAGTGCATTAGAGGTATGTATGAGAAAACACTGGTAATTCAGTACTCAGTGGGGACAATGGTAACATTCCATATAAGACCAGGATTTGACACAAGGATGTTGTGGTGGTTATTTACTCCAGTATTCTCTTAGATGTTCTAGACAGAAAAATTAGGCAAAAAATAAAAAGTGCCCAACTAACTGCCTGTAAAATAGATCTTCAGATAACATGGACTTCTTTCAGGAAAAATCCTTAATGTTCTACAGAAGTTTCTTGAACTGGTGAACAAATATACCCACCTGAGGTCTATTCCAGTCAACTAATAATGCACACAATCATATGTGCTATGGTCTCACAAGTATAGAGGAGTTAAGTAGCAAGGAATACTCACAGGAAACCCATCTAATTTTCTGGGAAGAGAAAATAGAAGAGATTTGGGGGGTGGACTTGGAGTGGATGGCAACTGGAATAGGAGGTATCAGGTGGGGGTGTGGAGAGCTGCGACGTGCCACGCCTTAAAGATGGCGCTGGCTTCCACCTACCACCCTCCCGATGGTGAGCGCTCTCGGAGTAAACAACTCCATATTTGGTCAAGGCTCGGGTCCACGGCTTGCTTTCGTGTATGTGGACCTATCTGCTGTCGCCAAGTGGCGTGATGGGGTTGGCTATGCCTAGGCCATATAAGCTGTGGGCTGGCTTTCCCCAAGGGAGAAGAAGACTGTTTCAAGGTTCCTGAATGAACCGCTTGGAGAAGAGTTCCCAAGTCATGTCTTCCTTGCTGGCTGAGGCGGTCGTGACATGGGGGAGGAGTGAAAGTAGGAAAGAATACATAGAGAAATGATTGGAATATTGGGGGCATTTGGGGAGCAATATGAAAGCCTAGTACAGTGAAAATTCCTGGTAACATATAACGAGTATCCTAGTAAAGACACCTAGTAGTGAGTGATACAGAGCATGAACCAGCCTTCTTCTATAACCCCACAAGACTTCTAGTAGAGAGAATGGGACACCAATCCTTCCTCAAAACATTCTGCAATCTGTCTTTCCTGTGAGATGTACAGGGGTAATGGTGAAACAGAACTTAAGACAGTAGCCAACCGATGACAGGTTCAACTTGAAGTCCTTGCTATGGGTGAGAGCTCACACTGCCTGGATAGAAAGGAACCAGATGTTTGACAGCCCAGAAATTGAGAACACAAACAAAAATTATTGGAAAAAATTTCAATGAAGTGACATTCAGTTATACTAGTAGATCTGTATCCAGCCTAATTGTTTTCAGAGAGATATCTGGGAACTCAAGAGAGCAGATGCAGATACACACAGCCAAATAATTGGCAGAGACAGGTGAACCCCAGAGAAGAGGGGGAAGAAAGCTTACAGAAGACACACTGGACAAGGACACCATGAAAACATGGAATAAAAAACAATTAGGCAGTGCTTATAAAGGATCACAGTGACTGAAGAGATAATCACAAAGCCTGTAAGGTCTGAGCTAGTGCTTCAGCATATAAGCTATGGTGACATAGATGGGTATTCTCGTGCAACGCCTGACAGTCAGAGTGGGGGACATCTCTGACTTTTACCCGTGCTTTGGAACCTATTCCAATTTGTTGTCTCTTTGTGCTTTGTTATGAGGGACTGTGACAAGTCTAAGGTAAATTGTTAAGCCATGTTCTGTGTATATTACTGGGAGGGTCTCTTGTTTTTTTGAAGGAACCCTAAGGGGTGGCAGCGGATGGGAGGAATGGAGGGAGGAGAAACTGTGGTCAAGATGTAATATATGAGAGGGGAATAAAAAAAGGAAAGGAATACATATTAACAGGAAAAGCACTCATGTGCCAGGTGTCAATGCAAATGCCATTCAGGATGAAAAAAGAACAATCTGTCCTTATGTAAAGGATTTTACATGTCTACATCAAACAAACTGTGTATAGAAGCTGTTTGGAAACCAGCTATACTAACAGTGAAACATGGGCAGACCCTTCTCCTGTCATTCTTCCTCATTTCACATGGATAAATGTTCTTCACTCAACATTGGGCTTATGTGAATGAGTTAAATGGGGAATGTATTGAGCATAAGAGAGGATGATTTTTCTGTATGTGAACACTGAACCATTTTCACAGCAGATTCAGAGCATACAAAATTTTAGGTGTTACTGAAATTAGTTCCCATGAATGATTAGGCATGGCTACATATGTCATCAACAACATGAACTCTGACGGACTTTTCATTTCTTCTTACCATATTGGTGTCTTTATTTTCATTTTAAGACAGACTCACTTTAAATCCTTGTTTGCCCCTGTACATACATGTATCCCAGGATTATAGGTATGAGTCACCACTGGCTGTATCTGAGTGGTAACTGATCATTTTAGCTAGATAACTTTTCTCCATTTTGTACCACATTGAAAAAGAAATGCCCCCACTCTGAAGTAGGATGAGAAGAGGTCACTCCTTCATGACAGTCAGCCTGACTGGGAGACTGGTCTTTGAACTGACTGGGTTGGAGACCTCACACTGATACTCTCCAGCATCCTCGATTCTGACAGGATCTATTCTTAGTGAATGCTTCGTTGGAGACAGTGTCATCCTCTCTGTGATCTGTAGACTCTGGTTATTGAAGATCCAATGGAAAGAGTTATCAGTGTGTGGTGAAATGCAGATGAGCGACACAGATTTTTGCACTGCGACTGTGGTGTCACTGATTTGCAGGAAGGGCTGCATCACATACTCTGTGAAGAAACAGAGGAGGCACCAAATGATGGTATTCCTTCAGAGAGCTTAACCAGCACATCTTAACTTCATATTAAAAAAGAGTGTGAGACATTGCAGCTCTGACTATACACATAACTTGTGTTTTGGCTCTGCAACTCAGGGTCTGTGTGATTTTGATTGAGGCACTGTTTCTTCTGTCTCAAGTTCCACATACTAAGACACATGGAGCAATATCATTGCTTGGTCCATGAATTAAATTTAGTGATGAACACTTGTCTGATGTTTGGATGGGACAGCTGCTCACATCAGTAAACACATCTTTAAAAAAAGAATTCCCTAGGCTGGACCCCTGAGATGATGGACGAATTTGGAGAAACTACCTCCTCTTTTGCTCCAGTTTCCAGTTCAGGCACATACTTTTCTGCCAGTTCATTGTATGTCCTAAAGACATCCCCTCCTGATCTATGGCAGAACCACTGCTCATGTTTGGGAGCTGTACAGATCACCATAGTCTGTAGCCATTTCCCTACAGGAGAGGATCCCCTAGGCTGGACCCAGGGGACACTTGTCAGCAGGATGTGCATCCCCTCAACCTCTTCTTATTTTCTCTGACCTTTATCTAAATTATCATAAGCACATCAGAACATGCATGTGATGAACTGAGCGCCTATCATGCTTAGCTCTCCCTGTTTAGTCCATGAAGATGTACAGGGGACTTAGACTAACTATATAGCCCATGACTTTTATTTGGCTGGTTCCAAAAATTCAGGACATGGACTAGAAAAAAGCATCAGTTGCTCCTTCAGGAAGTCAAAATCCAACCTTCATAAACTGATTCTCAAGGACACCTGTAGTTGATTCTGGGACAGAGGTTTGGAACCAGGGCATCTCAGTTAGGATCTCAAATTTTTCTCCAAAAGGTCAAATATTGATTTCCTCTGGGTCTTTCTCAAGGACACATTCCTGGTAAGAAGCCCAAGAGTCTAGACAGAAGCTGATATCCTTGGCTGAGTTACCCAATATCTGTCCACCCGTCTATAAAGTGAAGTCAAATGAAACATTCTGATCTATTGCAATTATTCTAAACCATGAATGTCCTTGTTGGGGCCTACCCCCCACAGGGTCTCTGAGTTGTTTGTCAGCTGATAGCCACAGGTGCATCCTGTTTTCTAGTCCTGGCTTACTGCCCCAGCATTGCCCCACTGACATCAACATCTAGCAGGAGGAAAACATGCTCTCTTCCACCTGGGGTTTTTCTACTGTGTTGTAAGACCATATATAAGACTGCTCCCTCCTACAAGAGAGAGACCTCTTAGTACTGGCAAAATAATGAAACTTCTTAGTGCAAACAGCTGGACATCTGGTCTTTCTTTTCCTGATACCTCGGAGTTGCTTGTGGCATGGGCACCGCAGTCCTGCACTGAATACTCATACCCAAAAATGAAAGTGCAGTGCATAGTGGAAAAAGGTGCAGGTCATTATACTGTGAGTATCCTGTAGAATGAACCCCACCCACAACCCAGAATTCACAAAGAATCACTTACTGTGCACAAGAAGGTGTGTGACTGTTGTTGACACAATATCTACATGTCTATTTAAGGTTCTCAGGATATAGTATCCTGTGTCCTTCGCCGTGACGTTTCTGAGCAGCAGAGATCCGTTGCGGTACATTGTCTCTCTACCACTATGTAAACGCCCTGGAGCACTTACATTGTATCTCACATTATATAATCCAATTGCACTTCTTATAATTTTCAAATCCTTGAACCAGACCAAGGATATAATATTCTCTGGCAGATTGCGGACAAGAAGAAGGACATTTTCTCCTTCAACCACGTGGGGTGGGACAGATTCAATGGTGACATGTGCAGTGGAGGTGGAGACGTGCCAGCATGTTAAAAGGGAGGCTGGAAGGGAATAGAAAAAAAGAATTGATCAATGTTGAGTAGATGTGATCCATCACTCATCTTATATGTGGGGATACCAGTATGTTTACCATCCTTGGTAGACATGAGCAACATGACTTCCATTAACTCAAAGCTGTTGACTATGTCATTAACTCTCTCTGGAATATTCTGCTCAGGTGTCTACCTGGCTCCCCCAACAAATTCCCCTTATCCCTTCTCACATATATTATTTGGTGTGAGGAGCACTATCTATCTGAACTCCTTCTCTAGAGAGTCCTCACTTTCTGATGCTTTCTCTGCCCACATTGTAATTCCAAACAACTCATGATTTCATCTTACAGATGCCCTGACATCAGTTCAACAAGAGCCATGGATTGTAAGTACAGGGTTTAGTGTGACTATATTAGAAACTTAAACTCCAGGAAAAGATTCAGATAAAAGTGAATAAAACAAAAAGAGAAGGAAGGAAGAAGAAGAAGAAGAAGAAGAAGAAGAAGAAGAAGAAGAAGAAGAAGAAGAAGAAGAAGAAGAAGAAGAAGAGAAGGGAAAATGGGGAGGGAAGGAGGGATGGAGTGGGAGGAAGGAAAGAAGGAAGGAAGGAAGGAAGGAAGGAAGGAAGGAGGAAAATGCCCCCATGGGATTAATTACACCATTGTCAATTTGGAGTTAATGACAATAATTGTATTCAAGCATGATTTGAACTTTTTACATTTTCTCATGTGTTGTATTGTGTAGTTCTGAGGCAGGTGTGTGCATTTGTCCATGTGAAGGGTATTCCACATATCTGTGTGGAGCAAGATGGCTCACTGTGTGAAGGTACAGGTGCATGCCACAACACCTTAAAGGACAAAAAGTATGTGGTATGCTCCTGCGTGTGTGAACACAACAGCACCTGGTTGAAAGACAGAGAAAAGCCTGCTAGAGTCTTTTCTCTCCATTTCTCATGAAGGATCAGCGGACTGAATTCAGGTTGTTGTGTCTCCATATACTGAACTATCTCAGTGGTCCATCCATTACTATTTGGAGGTTCTTACTGTCAAAGGTGGGAACATCAGACTTCAGAACAAAGGTATTGTTTATAAATAGGGAATGTTCCGGGCTCTTCTCTTCCTCTCCTCACCTCGTGTCCTCTGAGAGATTCAGGGTGCTGAGCCTGTGTCCCTCAAAGTACCTTCTGGCCCAGGACTGCACACCAAAACCTCACATCTCCTCTCAGGTTCCTGCCTTTTTAAGGAGATTCCAGCCTGCCTCCAAGTACCCCATCAACCTCAAAGTCAGAGAGTGAGCACACTTACCTGTGAGCAGAAGCCCTTGCCAAGAAGTGCACCCATTGCAGAGAAGCACAGAGGACATCGCCATCTCTCTTCTCACCTCACTGTTCTCCCTTTCAGGAGAAGAATGTAAGCTCCAGCAAAGTGCTCAGCCACTGCAGCTTTCTTTTCTATGAACTGAGCTTCCTTTCAGAGAAGAGCACTTCACAGAATCCAATGGGCTGTTGGTGTTGGGATCTGTGTCCAAAGCACAGATCTTTCCACTCTTAGTGCTGCCCAACACCCATTTCAACTCCCCTTTATGTTTCTCCTCCAAGCAGCACATTGAACAACAAGGGTGATAAGCATCTTCATGCCCTAGAGAACAGTGGCTCATCCCAGGGCTGACATCTGCTGTGTCTTGCCTTAGGTCAGTCAGCACCAGAGGGAGCCTTCAAAAAAAACCTGTGTCCTTGTGACACAGAGATCCTGGTGAGCACCCTGCCTGCCTGTATTCTCAATGGGTACCTTTATAATTCACTGAAGAAAGTGACAGGGATGTCTCTAAAAGCTGTAAGGAGACCAGCTGACTGATGACTAGAAATGAAGATCAATAATTTACCACTGATGTCACCAGTTAAAGTTCTTTACTAGGAGAGAGCCTCAGGAGCAGTTCCATGAAGAGTTTCATATTTTTAGTGTTGTGAAACAGATGGGCACTTGTCCTTTAAAGTACTGTGGGCTCTATTTTACTATGGATAGTTTCAAGTCTTCATTCTAACACTGTGTGTTATATAACTGTGTTAGGTGACCCCATGTCCTTTCTGATACTCACCTGTCATCTTTGCCCTTTGCCTAGCTGATTCCCTGGCAATCCTGTCTTCCCATAGAGACTCTAGCAGAGAAGGGATATTAGTATCCCCCCATGTAGAAAGTTCTTCTCAGTAAAATGAACAACCAGAAGGTCTGAGCAGAGTCTAGCTAGGGATGCCAATTTTGTAGAGACAGGAATGGAGAAAAGTCTACTAGGCAAAGTCATGTCTGGCTCAGGTAAACAATTTTCTGAAAGGGAATGTGTGTCCTGATATCAACCCATGGATATAACTGGGAGAACTGCAATCTTATGTCCACAGCTACGTCACGCATGGTCTAAAACTCAATTTTGACTTGCCATGAGCCCTAAAATCATAAGAGATGCAAGGTATGTCACCCTGTTCACTGTGCTCTCCTACATTCTGAACACCACCTGATATAGAGTGGGTCTAGAAAAGGTTCCAGAATCATCAAACATTAGTTTCATCCCATCATTAGTTGTCCACTCCCAGCTTCTGTGACAATTTTACACAGCATGTCTTGTAGAAAGGACAAATTGTAGTTTGTAGATTAATAATTCTGTGTTGCTGTCATATTCTCTCTACTGGAATTCTTGTGAGGATACAGGAGGTAGCCTCTTCAGGCTGTATATCCAATGTTAGGAGTTTTAGCTAGAATCACCTCCCTAGATTCTGGGGGAGTTTCCAATACACTAGGTTTCTAAATCCTCCCAGAGGTGCACCCATATACCATTTCTTTTCCACCTAGTATTCTCCATGCATCTTTCCTCCCACTGAGTCCTCCTGTTCCAAATCCACCACCCCCTCCAGACCCCAGTCCCCTTCCACCTGCAATGTCTACTCTATTTCCACTTCACAATGTGTCCTTGCTGGAGTAGGTGTGCTGTTTTTGGAGAAAGTGTGCTACTGTGGAGGTGGGTATTGAGGTCTCACATATGATCAAGCCATGCCCAGTGACAAAGATGATTTCCTGTTACTTGTACCTCAAAATAAAAGCACTCCCAGCTCCTGCTCCAGCACCATAATGAAATCACGTTGTACTGTTGTGATAATTAACTAAACCACTGAAAATGTAAGACACAAAATTAAATGTCTTTCCTTGATAAGAGTTGTCACGCTCATGGTATCTATTCACAAAACAATAAAAATCAAATTAACACAAGTATGTCCCTTGCATCTCTGATCTCATCAAGACTTTCATCATGAAGGAGTGTTGGACTTTGTCAAAAGCTTTTTAAGTATTTAAGCAGATTACGTGGGGGTTTATTTTGTTTTTCAGTTTGTTTATATGAGGGATTACAATGACAAATTTTTGTATGTTGATGATCCTTGGATCTCTGTGAAGAAGTTCACTAGATCACACTGATTGTTTTTTATGTATATTTGATATGGTTTGCAGACATTTTATTAAGTATTTTTGCAACTAATTATAATGAAAGAAACTGGTCTGTAATTCTCTTCATTGAGTCTTTGTGTGATTTTGGTATCAGGATGACTGTATCAAAGTTCCTTCCATTTCTATTTTATGGGGTAATTTTAGGAACATTTGTCTTAGCTCTTCTTTGAAAGTCTGGAAAATTCTGTACTAAGACATCTGGCTCTGGGGCTTTTTGTGGGTGAGAATAACTTTAATGATTGCTTATATTCCTTGGGAGATATAGGCATATTCAAATTATTTTCCTGATGAATTTTTATTTATCTTTGGTAACTGGTATCTATCAAGAAAATTTTTTATTTTTCTGTTGTGTAGTACTTGTTTTGAAGTATACCATAATGACTCTTTTTATTTTCTCAGTATCTGTTGCTTTTTCCCCATTTTGATTCTGATTTTGTTAATTTGGATATTTGTCCCTGCATTTAGTTAGTTTGGATAAGGGTTTGTGTATGGTATAGGAAACTGCCAAACAAACACACCATGGAACTGAAACCAGAGTAAAATAAATGCATTATGAATCAGAAATCAGAGAAAAAATACACCTTGGCACAGAAATTAGAGACAAAAAACACACTCTGACTGTGACCAGTTCAGTATGTACACCATCTAATTCCTAAGCAGGAAAATCAACCATTCCCTAACCATGAAACCAATCATTCCCTAAGCAAGTGTCATCAAATCTCAGAGGTTGTCTAACTACAGGGATAGAAACCTGACCAATTTCCACACTGAAAAATATCACCCAGAGAAACTGCACAACTAGGAAAACCCATATATGGCCTTTAACTGTGCAGGTCATACCTGCCCTTTTCTGGCCAGCTCTGCCAGGATTCCTCCTCCCAATGAATCACTTCAATGAGGTTTGGGTAATGACTTGTTTCACCAAAGAAAATCAGATGGAGAAATAACAAATTTTGATGGAGAAGACCAGAGTTGTAAAAGTTTTCACCAGATACCAGTAGAAGTGCCACATCACAATAACATATAAAGGCAAACCTATAAGAATTACATCTGACTTCTCCATGGAAACTCAGAAAGCCAGAAGGACCTGGATAGATATTCTACCAACACTAAGACACCAAGGATTCCAGCCCAGACTACTAGATGCCAGGCCAGACTACTATACCCAGCAAAGCTTTCAATCACTATAAATGGAGAAAACAAGATATTCCATGACAAAATCAGATTTAAACAATACTTACCCAGTAACCCACCCCTACAGAAATAGATGGAAGGAAAACTCAGTCCAAAGACATTAACTACAACCAGAAAAACATAAGAAATAGATAATCCCACTTTACCAATACCCAAAAGAGAAAAGGGGTGGAAATCCACATAAAATTCCACCAAGAACAACCATTCCAAAACAAATGAGAACCAACAATCAAAGGTCATTAATATCCCTCAATATTAATGGTCTTATTTTGCCCATAAAAAGGCAGAGGCTGACAGAATGGATTCGACGACAAAACCAATTCTTTTGCTGCATACAAGAAATACACCTCAGCCTCAAAGGCAGACATTACCTCATAGGTAAGGGTTGGGAAAAGATTTTCCAATCAAATGGCCCCAAGAAACAAGCAGGGGTAGCAATCCTAATATCTAACAAACTAGACTTTAAACTGAAATCAATCAAAGAGATGAAGGAGGTCATTTCATATTCATCAAAGGAAAAATTCACCAAGATGAAGTCTCAATTCTGAATATCTATGCCCCAAAGACAAAGACATCCACATTTATAAAAGAAACATTACTAAAACTCAAACCACACATAAAGCCTCACACACTAATAGTGGGAGACTTCAGCACCCCACTGTCACCACTAGACAGGACTACAAGACGGAAACTTAACTATGAAAAAAGAACTAATAGAGGTTATGATCCTATTGGATTTGACAGACACTGTGTTCATAGCAGCATTATTTGTAATAGCTAGATCCTGGAAGCAACCTAGATGCGCCATAGCTGAAGAGTGGATAGAGGAAATGTGATACATTTACACAATGCAGTACTATTCAGCGGAGAAAAACAACAGAATCTTGAAATTTGCAGGCAAATGGATGACACTAGAAGAAACCATCTTGAATGAGGTAACCCAGTCACAAAAATACAAACATGGTATGTTCTCACTCATATATGGATTTCAGAATGGATCAGGGGAGTGTCAGCCTACAATCCCAGGTCCAGTGAGTCTGGGAAAAAGGGAGGTTCCCAAGAGATATGCATTATACCCCAGAGAAGTAGAAAGAGGCAAGGTCTCCTGAGCAGATTGGGAACATCGGGGGAGAAGAGAGGGAACCAGGAAAAAGCGAGGGGGATAAAAGGAGGGTAGAAGAAGACATGGGGGAGCAGGAAGGTTGAGTTGGGATAAGAATACAGGAGACCAGGATGAGAGATACCATAATAGTGGGAGTCATTATAGCTTTGAGGAGAGAGCTGACACTAGTGAGATTTCCAGAGATCTACAAATATAGTACCAACTGGAAAACTAAGTAATAGTGGAGAGACTACATTAATAGCCCTTACCTAATAATAAGGTTGATGACTTCCTTGTATGACATCCTAGAACCTTCATCCTGTGACTGACAGAAGCAGAGACAGACACTCACAGCTAAACACTGAACTGACCTGCAGGAACCCAGTGACAGAGATGGAGGAATGATGAGCACAGGGTCAAGACCTTGCTGGTGAAACTCACAAAGACCGCTGACTAGACAAGGGGTAGCTCTTGAATCCCAGACTGATGGCTAAGAGGCCAACAGGGGACAGATCCAGACTTCATGAATGTAGTATCACTGAGGAAGCCTCAGAAATCTCTGGGGCTTTGGGTAGTAGATTAGTGTTCACCATGGCATACAAATGAACTTTGGGAGCCCATTCCACATGGAGGGATGCTCTCTCAGCCTGGACACATGGGGAAGGGCCTAGATCCTGCTCTGGATGAAATGACAGACTCTGGAGATCCCCCCACAGAGGGCCTCACCCTCCCTGGGGAATGATGTGGTGATTGGGATGGGGCTTGGGGGTAGGAGTGAGGCTGGTGGAGTGAGAAGGGGGGAGCTCAGATTTACATTTGAAGCATGCATGTTTCTAATTTAATTTAAAAACATACATAAAATAAAATATATATAAAAAACAAGTGCCATATCCCCGTGAGGAGCAGAGCAGAGCTGTAACAGCCCTTCCCAGAGAGTTCCACAACTGCTACATTGTAGCAGGGAAGTCATTCCCCCACTGTAACAGGGATATAGCTCCCAATGGCCAGGATTTCTTTTGCTTAGGAGTTATAAATAACTCCCTGGCTTCTGATGGCCCAGTTGCCATTCCTCTCGACCCCTTTAGAGTCTTCTGTTGAGAAACTGATTTTAATGCTAATAGATCTGCCTCTATATGCTACTTGGTTTTACTCCCTCATAGCTTTTCATTTTTTTTCCTGTTCTCTCTGTTTAGTGTTTTGATTACTATGTGGCTTGGGGACTTTCCTTTCTGGTACAATCTACTTGATGTTCTGTGAGGTTCTTCTACCTTTATAGGTATGTCCTTTTTATAGTTAAGAAAATTTTCTACCATGACTTGTTGAATATATTTTCTAGGTTTTCGAGCTGGCATTCCCCTCATTCCATGCCTTTTATTTTTAACTTAAGTCTTATAATATGTCCTAGGTTTTCTGGAAGTTTTGTGTTACATTCTTAGATTAAACATTTTCATTCATCAATGAATCTATTTCTTCTATCATTTTTACAAACTGTGAGATTCTGTCTTCCATCTGTTCTATTCTGTTGGTGATGCTTACGTGTATAATTCTTGCTTGCTTACGCAGATTTTCCTTGTCTAGAATTCCCTCAGGTCCTGTTTTCTTTATTGCTTCTAAGTTAATTATCAGGTGTGGATATTTTACTTCACATGATTGTTTGTTTTGTATTGACTTTCTTGGAGTTCATTAAGGAATTTATATATTTCCTATGATTGTGAATGTCATTTTCTCAGTATATGTAAGGGCATATTTCATTTCCACTTTAGGATATCTAATATTTTCTTAAAGTTGGTTTTAAAGTCATATTCTTCTACTTTGGCATCATTGGAATTTTCTGGTATTTGTATCATATGATGGCTGGACTTGATGGTGCTGTATTGCCCTGACTGTTGTGAATTTTGTTCCTACACTGATATTTAGGCATCTGTGTTTGGGTTGAATATGTCTGGAACCTTATTTCTGAGGTTGTCATTTTACAATTGGTGTTTTGTTCCTTGGCTTCTGTTTCCTATTGGTCTGCTGGACTTTCTGACCTGGATTTCTTCTGACAGGGAGGACATCTGAACTATTAGGGAGCCTCTCTATAAATTGGGGCATGGATGGTTAGACTGGTGTTTAGTTCAGAAGTGGGTCTGTGTTCTTTGGAATCTCATGACCTGTTTCTGTCATTCTGAGTGCTGTAACCTGTGCTGGGGCAGCAGAGGTCTTCCAGGATTGAAGACAGGACCAGATGGTATGGTACATGTTGAGCTAGTTCAGCTTTGGCTGTGGCATGGGACTTTGGGAATAGGTACTAGGATGTAGGGTGGTTCATCAGATAGATAAGTCACTTACTTTTTCATCTGACTGGTGTGGCCTGTTCAAGACTCTGTTCCCCATGTTGATTTGGGCTATTTCATGGTGATATTTAAGGCTAACTAGGGCACTGTTTCAAACTGTGACATCTCCCACCCTCACTGGGAGAATCCAAAGTAAGCTCCCCATACTCCAAGTAATTGTCTGGCCCTGTCTGAAATGATCATCACAAGTGTGAGTGTTTACTCAAAGCCATTGTACAGCCATCTTCCCAGAGTGTCACCTTCATTTCCCAGATCCTGAGTGCAGGCACAGACATTGTGAAATCTTAATGAAATAGAACCTTCAAAACATAAGTTTCAAACTGATTCAAGACAGGCCTTCCAGGCAGATACATCAGCTGATGTTCTTGGCTCCATTGGAATTAGACCAGAAGTCAATCAACAACTGAGACAGACAAGGGATGTGAGCATTTGGAATAAAGGAACATGACCGTGGTTCAAAGCTTTGTGTAATCCTTCTGGTTCATGCCAATCATGAAAGTAATCATGGGGGGACAGGAAGATATGTGTTGAATATAGGAGAATCTACTTGACTATAAAGTCAAGGAGATGAAAGAGACTAATGTCTCACTGCCTGGGAAACTCACCCCCAGCTCAATTCCCAGCAAAACAAGCACTTTCCATTGTAAGACAACCCAGGGTGATCCAGGAGAAACATGAGATGCAAGGAAAGAAGGAAGAATCATAGCTAAAATCTCATGAGAGGACTTCAATTTGTTTGTGCCTATGACTGGGAATTAATTTCTGCATCTATCCACAAAACCAAGGCTTTACCCAAAGCACAATGCTGTTGTTTCAGGGATCTGATTTCCAAGACCTGTAATTTTCTTTACTTTGCTCCTATTGACACCAAAGGCCACATTCTCAACAAGATATAGGATCTACAGCTATTTGTAGTCATATTGGGAATAAACTACATGTGCCAGGATATCTGGTGCTTTCCATTGATAAGCCAAGAGTACTGATCAGGTATGTGAAAGGCATAATGGAAGGAGTGGTTGAAGGTTGACACTGGATGCAAATGAGTATCTGAAATGGATATGATCAGATCATCTGAAACATCTGGATCTCACAGAATAAAACCACAAGTGAAATCTTCATATGTTAAGGGGTATATTATCTGTGCTATAATATCAGTTGAGCAGGTCACAACCAGAGCAGCATGCAGATCAGTGTAAGTGTATTCATGCAGGATACACAAGTCCTGACATATCTTCAGCACAACATACAAAACAGCACCACTATACACACATATGTGCACGGACTCTGAGTATGAGATGTTCTCTGTCTCCATCACCCTCAGTCTGTCTAGGCAGAAGTCCCTCAAGGCCCTAGGACACTAGGTGTCTATGTAGTAGGTTTCTGTCATGAACTCAAGAGAAACAAGTGTTGTGGCTCTAACCATCTATACTTATCCCCTTGAAGCCATGTTGAAACAAAAATCATTCTCAGGAAATATTCAAATTGTATGGGTCTCTTTAAATGACATTCCTTAACTTGCAGGCTTCACATTCAGAGAGTCCTGCATCAACCATGACATTCAATAAATTGAGAATCCAGTTGCATTTTGACAGTTTAGCCTGTTATCTGCTGAAAGGCTTTGACAATTTTTCCTCAATGGGTAGAATGTGTGCTGACACTCATTCACTCTTTTTTAGCATAAATATTTCTCCTTTTTTATTTAAATTAGAAACATGCATGCTTCAAATGTCAATCCCAGCTTCCTCCTTCTCCCTCACAGCCCCACCACCATCCCCCACCTGCAGCACAATCCCCACATCTTTCCCCAGGGAGGGTGAGGCCCTCCTTGGGGGGATCTCCAGAGTCTGTCATTTTATCCAGGGCAGGAGGCCCTTCCCCATGTGTCCAGGCTGAGACAGCACCCCTCCATGTAGAATGGGCTCCCAAAGTTCATTTGTATGCCATGGTGAACACTAATCTACTACCCATGGCCCCAGAGATTTCTGAGGCCTCCTCACTGACACTACATTCATGAAGTCTGGATCAGTCCCCTGTTGGCCTCTTAGCCATCAGTCTGGGGTTCAAGAGCTACCCCTTGTCCAGTCAGCTGTCTTTGTGAGTTTCGCCAGCAAGGTCTTAACCCCTTTGCTCATCACTCCTCCATCTCTGTCACTGGGTTCCTGCAGGTCAGTTCAGTGTTTAGCTGTGAGTGTCTGTCTCTGCTTCTGTCAGTCACAGGATGAAGGTTCTAGGATGTCATACAAGGAAGTCATCAACCTTATTATTAGGTAAGGGCTATTAATGTAGTCTCTCCACTATTACTTAGTTTTCCAGTTGGTACTATATTTGTAGATCTCTGGAAATCTCACTAGTGTCAGCTCTCTCCTCAAAGCTATAATGACTCCCACTATTATGGTATCTCTCATCCTGGTCTCCTGTATTCTTATCCCAACTCAACCTTCCTGCTCCCCCATGTCTTCTACCCTCCTTTTATCCCCCTCTCTTTTTCCTGGTTCCCACTCTTCTCCTCCCATGTTCCCAATCTGCTCAGGAGACCTTGCCTCTTTCTACTTCTCTGGGATATAATGCATATCTCTTGGGAACCTCCCTGTTTCTCAGACTCACTGGCCCTGCCATTGTAAGCTGACACTCCCCTGATCCATCTCTAAAATCCATATATGAGTGAGTACATACCATGTTTGTATTTTTGTGACTGGGTTACCTCATTCAAGATGGTTTCTTCTAGTGTCATCCATTTGCCTGCAAATTTCAAGATTCTGTTGGTTTTTTTTTCTGCTGAGTAGTACTGCATTGTGTAAATGTATCACATTTTCTCTATCCACTCTTCAGCTATGGGGCAACTAGGTTGTTTACAGGATCTAGATATTACAAATAATGCTGCTATGAATACAGTGGAACAGACATTCTTGTTGTATGAATGGGCATCTTTTGGGTATATGACTAAGAGTGGAGTTGCTGGATCATGTGGTAGACTGATTCCTATTTTTCTGAGGAATCTCCATACTGATTTCTGAAGTGGCTGTACAAGTTTGCACTCCCACCAGCAATGGATGAGTGTTCCCCTTTCTCCACATCCTCTCCAGCATAAACTGTCATTGGTGTTTTTTAATTTAGACATTCCGACAGGAGTAAGATGGTATCTCAGAGTTGTTTTGCTTTGCATTTTCCTAATGGCTAAGAATGTTGAGCACTTTCTCAAGTGTCTCTCAGCCATTTTAGTCTCCTCCCTATTTAGTTCAGTCTCCCACTTTTTAATTGTGTCCTTCGTTGTTTTGGAGAGTAGCTTCTTGAGTTCTTTGTAAATTTTGGAGATCAGCCTCTGTCAGATCACCTTCACTGTTTATGTCTATCATTCCTGCTCTCCATGAAGTTAGAGCTGTTACTTTTGATGGAGACTTGGATAGCAGTGTTTATCCAAACAATAGACAGAATATGGTACCCTGTAGTACCTCTGAGTCCTACAAAGACTTCTTTCAATCTGTTTTGGCCCTTGTAACCTCCATACACAATTGACGTCCTTAGAAAATCAGGCATAAAATGACTCACAGGCATATGCAGGAGGCCCTTGAGTGCTCAGGGATAGTGAGCCTCCTGTGATGTACAGGAGAAATAGTCTTTGCCATGAAGGATCTGAACTACAGATCTTGATGATACAGACCTAGGCTCTGGAGTCAGATGACTATTGTCTCTTCTGAATCTCACTGACCCTAGACACGTCTTGCACCAATGAGTGATGACTCCTTCCTGCCATATTGATATATACTGCTGAGCCTGAGTCAGTATCCTCCAGGTAAGTTATGGTGAAAGAAGTACTATTGATTGTGCAGAGTAACACTACCCACTTAGCTCCCCTGAGAAGCACCCTCAGAATATAATCAGGATTTAATAAGTGCTCAGACAATTCACACATGAGACCAGCAGTGGGCCTGTCATTGATCTGAGTACTCAGGATGGACTATTGTTTGAGCTAATCTTCCCAGGTGCATGATGATGACTCAGATAAGGCACAGGTAACCAAAATGCAAATGATGAGTCTCAGAAAGATCTAGGAGACCCAAAAGTACAGGGTACAGGTGAGCTTGAAACAGAACCATCGTCTTGGAATGCAATGTACATTCTTGCACACTTAAGGACAATAGAGAAATATTTCTTGTAATTAAAGTTGGTTGGGTGTTTTATTCCTACCTTTCTTTCATCCTTTACTTAAATCTTTCGTTACTTATTTGTTTCATGCCATGTATATGGGTATTTTAAATGCATGTATAACTGTGCACCACAAGTATGCCTGGTACCCAAAGAAATCAGAGAGTAACGTGGATCCTCAGCCAATGGAATTACACAAAATTATGAGCTGCCTTCTATGTGCTGAGACCATAACTTGTGTCCTCTACAAAAGCAAGCAGTCCTCTTAACCACTGAGCCATCTTTCCAGAAATCTCAGGTGGATGTTTTCAGAAGCAAATCTGAATGTGGAATACAGAAACCATTAGTTTTCTGAAACTCTGGCAGGAAGGGACAAGTGTGTTTAGCATATCATGGAAAGGGAAATTGGATGTCAATCTTATTAATAAGAGATCATCGTTAACACTACTGAGCATCTATTGTCAATCCCCAAAAGAATTCCTTATCTAAAGAATACAATGAGTTATGATGAGAGAGAGATACTAGAATATGTTGAAATCAAGTACACCCTGAGCAGAGAGAGTCCAGTGTCAACTATTGGATCTTTAGAAAGGTACAAAGCAAAGCCCTGTCCTTTGCCTTTCTAACTACTAATAGCATCATAAAATACTTGATTCCCTGTCCAGTAAGTGGGCTATGGAGTATTAGAATTTAACAGAAATTCTTCAGAGCCAGTTTTTACTCAAATCAAACTCTGCATATGTTTTTGCTTCATAAAAAGACATCTCCTCAAGCTGCTGGTGGTCAAGATTAACATCTGTGAAAACATATGCTCCTGCTCTACATACACATGAGAAGGCCTCCAGGGTAAAGACACAGGATACGTGGTTGTATACAGACAGCTGATCACTCATGGCCTGTGAAATATATGTACACACTGTGTTTTCTGTGTCTTTTCCAGTGATAGCACACAAAGTTAAGGAATGTTGCCATGGTGATAAGGTAGCCTTAAAATATAAACACAGCACAAACACTGGGACAGGACAGCTGTCCAGACCAACACTATCTGATATTACTTGCCTTCAGGAAAGAATTTGTTAGATTTAATCTTTAAGGATGTGAGGTCACCAATAGCACCCCTGTCCACTGTCCCTCCCCTTGGGGATGCTACCTGGGTGATTACTAAGTGCCTATGAAATTTATGGAATCACTGGGAGATGGAGATGGAGTTAGGTGAAGTCATGATGTCTCTTCACATAGGGCTTGGGCACTGAACTCAGGTTCTCTGGAAGATCAGCAACTGCAACTCAACACTAGCTTATCTCCAAAGACCTCCTTTCTCGTTTTTCCTTGTTCCCTTTGTGATTCAAGTCAAATGCAGAATTCTCATTCTATATTCCTTCCAGTTCATTTCAACAAGGACTTTGGGAGGACAGAATGCTGCTGCTGATTTGGGTGGTCCAGTGACTGGGAATGGCTCAAAACAGATGGATGGATGGATGAAAGAAAGAAAGAAATATAATGCAAGTGTAATATGTTAGGATTTTCATTTTGGTAATAGCATGATAGTCTATTATCAGTTTGACTTTTAATTTACAATTATTTATGCATTTTATATGTGTGTGGACAGAGCTGGGGAGAGAGAATATATCCATGTTTAATCAAGCATACATCAGTGTATCAGTAAGAAAATGCTACTGTACCCATAAGGAGGTTAGAGGACATGAGGGAATTGGTTCTTTAATTCCATGAAGATCAATCTGTAAATTGAACTTGGTATGTCAGTCTGGGCAGCAAGTGCCTTTATCCACTGAACCAACTTGGTGGCCCACACTGCTATAAATTTCCTTCAGGTTGGGAGCATCAGGTTTCTGAATATAATGGCCAATGATGATAAACTTTGCATAGAAAACAATCTGGCCCCCACTCCTCTTACTCTATCCCAGTCACCAAGGATTTCCTGATGCTAAACCTCTGTCTCCCTCCATCCTCTCCTTTTAGGCTGTGAGAAAAATCTCTCAGTGTATCTCATTCTCCTATCCTCAAAGACTCCAGCCATTCTCAGGGATTTCCCCTACTATGTATTGTCAATGCATGGCATCTGAAACTTTGTATTAGGCTAAGGCTTCAATTTTAGTTCAAGATTCTCACAACCCTAGTCAGGCTACATCTCCTACAGGTCAGGCTAGGACAGAATGTAGGTACTGTCTCTGCTGTCACTCATATACTATCAGTTTACAGCACCTGCCTCTGCCATACAACTTGTCACTTATACTACACTGAAGTAAACATGTGGTGTGAAATTTGCTCTGTGCCTAAAAGGTTATAAACCCTCAGACATTTCTTTGTGCCAGAGATTGTGAGAATTCTGCTCAATGATTTTGTCTGAAAATGGAGAATGCTCACAGAAGAGGGTCTTCAGCCAAACTTTGTGATCACACTTACAACAGCTCTTCCAGGATGGAACAGAACTGCTACATTCCTGCAGTAAAACCATGCCCCACTGGAACAGAGATGTAGATATCACCTGGATTCTAAACAGGATACCTTTGCCTTCTGAGCTGTATGTGTCACCTGAAATCTGAGAGCCAGGAGACATTTCCCTTCAGAGCTGTAGGTGTCACTTGGCTTCCAGAATCCAGGATATCTTTTCCTACATAGGTGTAGCATTTATAGGTGTTTCTTGGCTTTATTGGCCAGGTTATCTTTCCCATTACATAAGTAATACCTACAGGTAGGTATGCTGGTGTATGACATCCATAGTAGGTTTCCCTCCAAAACTATAACACTGACAATGTGGTCAGTCTAAATGGCAGGACCATCATATCTCTCCTCTCACATATGCAGGAACACCTCATAACAGGAGACAGAAAGAGTGTAAGGGACAGAGGGAAAGGAGGACACCCTGAGAACAAAGCCTTGTGAATCAACTAAGCAAGTCACATATGAACTCACAGAGACTGCATAAGCATGTGCAGTGCCTATATGTATTGGCAGAAGGTCCTCTGCCTGAATATTACAAATATTGGCTGGGTATTTTTGTGAGAATCCTGACTCTGAAAACAGGTGGGTCTCTAAATATTGTGTCTGCTTTGGAACTATTTTGCTCCTGTTGGGATAGTTTTTGTTTCATCTTATGACATTTAAATTTTGTAATATTTTGTTGTTATCTCTTAGAGGTATATTATTCTCTAATGAGAAAATGAAAAGGAGTGGATCCCCATGGTAGGGGATGTGGGGAGGAAACAAAAATGTTGAGATACAGGAAACTATAAACATTATATAGTGTATGACAAAGGAACCTATTTTCAATGAAAGAAATGCAGTTCATTCTTCAAAGTGACTAATGGGAATGAAAACCTTTATTTATATTCACATTTGTTTTTTTAAAAGAGTAACATTATTAACACTAGAAGTCAAAATTTAAATTATGCTGTCCATTTCTCTGAATACTAAATTTCCATAAAAGCTCAACAGTGATAGGGGTAATTGTAGAGAGACTTACATGAAACATACAAATACTTAAAGACCGGATGGAACCTTCAGAGATGGAAGCATGTAGAAACACAAAACTGATTCCATGAATAACTCATAAGACAGAATCAATAAAGACATTTGAAAAAAGTGAATAATTTTTAATGATGAAAACAGACAAACTAGGGTAGAAGAGATGACAGTGCATTAGAGGCACATGTGAAAAACCACTGCCAATTCAGTGCTCAGTGGGGACACTGGTAGTTTTCCCTATAAGACCAGGATTGACACAAAGATATTGTTTTGGACACATAATTCATTATTCTTTTAGATGTTGTAGACAAAAAATTATGCAAAAATGAATAAAATGTGCCCAATTAATTGTCTATAAAATAGACCATCAGATTACATGGACTTCTTTCTGAAAAATCCTAAACATTCTACAGAAGTTTCTTGAACTGGGGAACAAACACACCCACCAGAGTTATAATCCAGCCAGCTGGATTATAGTGCATACACTCAGATGTACTGTATTCTCACATGAATGGAAGAGCTAAGTAGCAAGGAATACTTGCAGGAAACCCATATAATTTTCTGGGAAAAGGAAATTGAAGAGATTTCAAGGGTGTACTTGGTGTGGGTGGGGATTGGAACAGGAGGTATCAGGTGGGGGAGGGGATGGGCTGTAAAAGAAAGTACTTGGATAGATGATTGAAATGGTGGTGACATTTTTGGGAGCAATGTGGAAACCTAGTACTGTGAAAAATTTCTAGTAATCTACAAGAGGGAACATAGTAAAGACTCCTGCTAGTGAGTGATAGAGAGTGCGAACCATCCTTCTTCTGCAGCCATGGGAGACTTCTAGCACAGAGACTGGGACAATAATCTATCCTCAAAATATTAGACCTATACTCTGTCTTTCCTCCAAGATATACCAGGATAATGGTGAAACAAAAATTATGGGCAGGGCAACCAAAGACCAGTTCAAATTAAAGCCCACACTTGACCCTGCTTGGATACACAAGAACCAGAGAATGTGCAGCCCAGAAATTGAAAAGACAAACAAAACTAATTGGAAAAATTCAACGAAATGATTACTAATAATATTCAGTTATACATGTAGACCAGTGCCCAGGCTAATTGTCATCAGAGAAATATTCGGGAACTGATGAGAGTACATGGAAAGGCACACTTAACTGAGCCAGAAGAACACCAGAGAATAAGGAAAGGAAGGTTATATGAAACAAAGTGGTCAAGGACAAAATAAAAACATGAAACACAGAAACAATTAGGCAAGGCTCAATAAATGCTGACAAAGCCTTTGACAAAATCCAACACTCCTTCATGATAAGGGTCTTGGAGTGATCAGGGAAAGCAGGGACATACATGAACATAATAAAAGCAATACACAGCAAACCAACAGCCAAAGTCAATCTAAAAGGAGAGAAACTCAGTAAGATTCCTCTATAATAAGGAACAAAACAAGGCTGATCACTCCCTCCATATCTCTTCAACACTATACTTGAAGTACTAGCTAGAGCAATTAAAAAGCAAAAAGGAGATCAAGGGGATAAAAATTGGAAAGGAAAAATTCAAACAATCACTATTTACAGATGATATGATAGTTTACATAAGTGACTCGAAAAATTCTACCTACAGCTGATAAACATCTTCACCAAAGTGGTATGATACAAGATTGACTCAAAAAGTTAGTGGCCCTACTACATACAGATGATAAATCGACTGAAAAAGATATCAGAGAAACATCACCCTTTACAATAGCCACAAATAACGTAAATATCTTGAGGTAACTCTAATCAAACAAGTGAAAGAACTGTATGACAAGAATTTTTAGTCTTTACAGAAAGAAATTAAAGAAGATACCAAAAAATGGAAAGATCTCCCATGCTCTTGGAGTGGTAAGATCAACATAGTAAAAATGACAATCTTGCCAAGAAACAATCTACAGACTAAATGAGATTGCCATCACAATGCCAGCACAATTCTTCACAGATTTTAAAAGAATACTACTAAATTTTATATGAAAAAACAAAAAACCCAAGATAGCCAAAACAATAGTCAGAGGAGTCACCAGCCCTGTCCTCAAATTCTGTTGTGAAGCTATAGTATTGAAAACTGCTTGGTATTAGCCCCAAAACAGACAAGTAGACCAAGGAAATCAAACTGAAACCATGAATATTAACCGACAGTCCTATGAGCACATGAATTTTGACAAAGAAGCTAAAATTATACAATGAAAAAAAGAAAACATCTTCAACAAATGATGCTGGCATAACTGGATACATGTAAAAGATTGTAGATATATCCATATCTATTGCCATGCACAAAACTTAAGTCCAAATGGATCAAAGACCTCAACATAAACCCAACCACACATATCTTCATAGAAGAGAAAGAGGGAGGTACCCTTGAACTAACTGGTACAGGAGACTGCTTCCTGAACATAACACCAGTAGCACAGACAGTGAGATTGACAATTAATAAATGGAGCCTCCTGAAACTGAGAAGCTTCTGTAAGGCAAAGGGCACTGTCAACAAGACAAAATGGCAGCCCACAGAATGGGAAAAGATCTTCACTAGCCTCACATCTGACAGAGGACTGATTTTAAAATTTACAAAGAACTCAAGAAGTTAATCACCAAAACACCAAACAAACCAATTAAAAAAGTGGGATACAGTATTAAATAGAGAATTCTCAATAGAGAATCTAAAATGGCTGAAAAACACTTAATAAAGTGCTCAACATCCTTACCCATCAGGGAAATGCAAATCAAACCATGATGACATGCCATCTTATTGCTGTCAGAATGGTTAAAATCAAAAACACTAATGACAGTTTATGCTGGAGAAAATGTGGAGAAAGGGTAACACTCCTCCTCTGCTGGTGGAAGTGAAAACTCATATAGCCACTTTGAAAACCACTATGGTGGTTCTTCAGAAAATTGTAAATCACTCTACCTCAAGATCCAGCAATTACACTCTTAGCCATATACCCAAAGGACACACACTCATACAACAAAGACATCTGTTCAACTATGTTCATAGCAGCATTATTTGTAATAGCCAGAACTTGGAAGCAACCTAGATGGCCCTAAACTGAAGAGTGGATAGAGAAAATGTAGTACATTTACACAATGGAGTATTACTTCGCCGAAACAAAGAATAGAATCTTGAAATACAGAGGAAAATGGATGGAACTAGAAGAAACCATCTTGAGTGAGGTGATCCAAACACAGAAAGACCACATTGGTTTGTACTCACTCATATGTGGATATTACACATAGAGCAAAGGATTACAAATCTACAATATACACTACCAGAGAAGCTAGGAAACATGAGAACACTAAGAGAGACATACATGGTCCCCCAGAGAAGGGGAAAGGGACAAGATCTCCTGAGAAACTTGAGACCATGGGTAGAGGGGAGAGGGTGTTAGGAGAAAGAGAAGGGAGGAGGGGAGGGGAGAGGAGGACATGAGGGATCAGGAAGATTGTGTCAGGGGAAGAATAGAGGAAAGCAAGAAAAGACATACCTTAATAGAGGGAGCCAGTATAGGTTTGAAAAGAAAAATCTGGAACTAGGGAAATGTCCAGAGACCAGCAAGGATGACCCCAACTAAGAATCTAAACAGTAGTGGAAAGGCTACCTTAAATGCCCTTCCCCCATAACGAGACTGATTACCAACTTATATGCCATCCTAGAGCCTTCATCCAGTAGCTGATAGAAGCAGAAGCAGACACCCACAGATAAGGACTGTTTTGAACTCCTGTAATCCAGTTGTGGAGTGATGAGCAAAGGGGTCAAGACCAGGCTGGAAAGACCCACAGAGGCAGCTGACCTGAACAAGGATGGGATCCCCAGTGTGCAGTCCCAGGCCTCAGACAGATCTGAGCAAGAGCACCATATACCTGGTTTCTAAATAGCTTTGATCCACAGATTGTTTAATGCAGAGATGCAAAGTCCTTTATGTAAGGGCAGATTGTACTGTTTTCATCCTGAGAGTGGGATTCACAGTGTGCTTTTACTGCTAATATATATTCTTTCCTTTTTTATTCCTTTGTCATATAAAGAATCTTGACCACAGTTCCCCTTCCCTCCACTCTGGGATCCCATTCCACAAGAAGGGATGCTCTCTCAGCCTGGACACATGGGTGAGGACATGGGGCTCTTCCCGGGGTGATATGACGTACTCTGAAAATCCTTCATGGAAGCCCTTACCCTCCCTGGGAAGTTGAAGGGTGATGGAGTGGGTCAGGTTTGGAAGGATTGGGGGTTTAGGGGAGGAGGGAGGGAGAGGGAACTGATAGTAACATGTGTAAAAAGTTAAATAAAAAAGGAAACAATCTTGTCATAGACACGTGTGGCCACACCATACATACAGAACATACATACGTCTTTCAGGAATCCTTTTTCCTAGGCCATGATTAATTTGTTGAAATGAAACATCCTTAATGGAAATCTCTTGTAACACAAAAGCTATAGCCAATCCTTGAATTATGAGCATCCAAAATTTGATCAAATCCAAATTTATCTATGTCACCTTTTCTCTACAAGGTCTACATGTGTCCATGAAATGTGATTGTGAATGCACGAATATGAGCTACTTGAATTGCTTTGACTATAGTTAAAAAGAGCATCCAGTCAGTCAGTGTCTTAAAAGGAAAGGTTGGAGATTTGATCCCTCAGAGTCAGTCAGCAGAAAATAACAGAAGCCTGCAGCATGGCCTAAGAGCCAAGAAAATCTGTATTGATGATTCAATAGTTTGGCATAGGAGAGGATACAGAGATCCTCCTAATTTTTGTGGTTAAAAAAAAGGAAATCAGGGAAATGGAGATCAAAACAAGATTTGGAAAAAGTTATAAAGAAAAAGTCTCAGGGAATGGCTATCCTGTTAGGCCCCACTTAAAATGGTGTCATTGTGGATGCAAATTAGAACACGTCAGCTAAGATGCAAATGAGACCATCTCAGATAGTGAGAGTTTTACAATTTGGATTAGAAGCGACATGAAATAATTTTCAAAAGTTATTTGGAATATATGTTATATCCTAAAGAAATTAGGCCTCAAAAATTAGAAATTAGAAAAGAAAATTTACAATCTTTGAATGATTTTCAGAATTTGTTAGGAAATATCCAATGGTTACATCCTTTTTAAAGAGCACTACTGGTGAATTAAAAACTTTAAGTGAAGAACATTGAGTCTTTAAAAAAAGAAATTTAAGAAATCCTCAAAAAATTGAAAGATATCCCATGCTGTTGGATAGGTAGGATCAATGTAGTAAAAATGGCAATCCTACCAAAAGCAATCTACAGATTCAATGCAATCCCCATTAAAATACCAGCACAATTCTTCACAGACCTTGAAAGAATGATAATCAATTTTGTATGGAAAAACAAAAGACCCAGGATAGCCAAAACAACCTTACTCAACAAAGCAGAGGGCCAAGTGTAATAAATGTTCCTTATACCAAACAACAAGTAAATTGGTTGTTTCAAAACAGTGATTAGTGGGCAATCACTTTTGCTCAATTTTCAGGAAAAATTGACAATCAGTTTGCAGCTCATAGACTGTTACAATTTGAGTTAATGCATCCTTTTGTGTTCCAAAAATAGTAAATAGTAACCCTGTAAAAAAATGCTATGTTAGATTTACTGATGGCTCTTCTGATGGAAGGGCAGCTTATGTTATAGATGGTAAAGAATATGTAGAACAAACAACTCCAGATTCAGCTCAGATAGTCATTATGAACTGTTACAATGGTTCTGCAGCTTCTAATATGTCATTCATTTAATTTGTATACTAATAATCATTATGTTTTTAAAGCTCTTCAGGTAATAGAGACAGTTCCATACATTGGAACAAATAATGATTAGTTTAGAATATTGTTTTAGCAAATTCAAAATGCAATTCATCTAAGAAAATTACTGTGTTTTGTGGGTCACGTAAGAGCTCATTCAAACCTTCCTAGCCCACTGGCTAAAGGGAACAAATCAGCAGAGATTAACAAAATCATTCACATTGTCTCAGGTAAAAAGAGCTCAGCAGTCACATAACTTTCATCATCAGGATAGCAGAAGTCTAAGAAATCAATTTGCTCTAACTAGAGAGACTGCTCATCAAATTGTCAAACAATATGAGGTATGCCCATAATATTTACCTGTATCTAATTTGGAAGTAAATCTTTGAGGCCTACTTCCTAATAATGTATGGAAAATGGATGTTACTCATATTGCAGAATTTGGAAAGTTAAAATATGTGCAAGTGACAGTTGATACATATTCAAGCAGAGACCACAAAGCAGGTGATAAGTCATTGTTTAAAATGTTTTGCTTACATGGGAGCTCCAAAAGTGATAATGGGTTTACATATACTAATAAGACATTTCAGCAATTTTATGCTCAATGGAAAATTCATCACAAAGTAGGTATTCCTTATAATCTTAAAGCACAAGTAATTGTGGAACATGCTCATAGCTCCTTGAAAATGCAACTTCAAAAAATTAAGAGGCAGGAATCCTATGGAGGTTGATCCAGGCATTGAGAGGACCTGCTCACACAGGAAAGACATCATTCCTCACATACCCAACACTCAGCTCTCCCCACCCCTGCACACCCAGTCCCAGTCCCAGGTGAACTTGCGTCCTCCTGGGACACCTCTCCTGCCCATCACACCCACACCCTCAATCTTCAGGGGGCCCATACCTGGCATCAAGAGGACCTGCACACACAGGAAAGAAGTCAGTGCCTCCAGACCCCACCCCTGGTACACTCAGCTTCAGGTCTCCTCACACCTATGCATCCAGCTCCAAGTGACCTTGGGTCCTTCTGGGACTCCTCCCCTGCCCACCACACACTCCCTAAATCTTCTTGGGGTCTGCTTCTGGCATCGAAAGGAGTGACCCACACAGGAAAGACATGAACCCTTCCAGACCACCACCCCACATGCCCAGCTTCAGGAAAGAAGGAGACCAGTGGAGACAGAAAGACCCAACCTGCACCCACTGGAAGAAGAGGTGGGAAGAAGACAGAATAAGAACTCACTCAGCAATAGAAAGACCAACATGACTCCACCAGAATCTAGAGACCCACTGCCAGAAAAATCTAAAAAGCACAACATAGATGAAGCAGAAGAGACAGACCTTAAAAATTATTTTATGAAGATGATAGAGACCCTCAGAGAGGAAATGAGGAAATCCCTTAAAGAAATAGAAGAAAAAACAAACAAAAATACATGAAATGGAGGAAAAGACAAAACAAAAAATTCAAGAAATAAACATATCTCTTAAAGAATCAAAAGAGTACCAAGAAAAAACAACCAAACAAATGAAGGAAACAACTCAAACAGTTGAAGGATTAAAAGCTGAAATAGAAACAATATATAAAATACAGAATTAGGGGATGCTGGAAATAGAAAAGCTGAGTAGGCAATTAGAACTACAGATGCAAGTATCAACAATAGAATGCAAGAGATGGAAGAGACAATCTCAGGTGTTGAAGACTCATGAGAGGATATAGAGTCATAAACCAAAGAAAATATCAAATCCAACAAATCCCTAACACAAAATATCCTGGAAATATGGAACACTGTGAAGAAGCCAAACCTGAGAATAATAGGCATAGAAGAAGGCAAAGAAATACAGGTCAAAGGTACAGAAAACATATCCAACAAAATCATAGAAGAAAACTTCTATAACATAAAGAATGATATGCCTATGAAGTAAAAGAATCTTACAGAACACCAAATAGGCTGGACCAGAAAAAGAAGTCCTCTTGCCACATAATAATCAAAACATCAAAACTACAAAATAAAGAGAAAGTATTAAGAGCAGCTAAAGAAAAAGTCCAAGTAACATATAAAGGCAGACCTATCCGAATTACACCCGACTTCTCAATGGAAACTGTGAAAGCCAGAAGATCTTGGACAGATGTCCTACAAACATCAAGGGAATATGGATGCCAGCCCAGACTACTATATCCAGCAAAGCTATCAATTACCATAGATGGAGAAAACAAAATATTCCACAACAAAGCCAGATTTAAACAATACATATCTATGAATCCAGCCCTACAGAAAGTGCTGGAAGGAAAACTTAAAACCAGCAAAGCTAACTACACTCACAAAGACACAGGCAATAGATAATCCCACTTTACAAAATACCAAAAGAAAAAGGGAGAACCAATACACAATAGCACCACTACCAATAAATCAAAAACAAATAAGAATCAATCAATGGTCATTAATATCCCTCAATGCCAGTGGTCTCAACTTGCCTATAAAAAGACACAGACTAGCAGAATGGATACAAATGCATACAAGAAACATATCTCAATGTCAAAGACACACATTACCTCAGAGTAAAGGGTTGGGAAAAGATTTTCCAATCTAATAGACGCAAGAAACAAGCTGGTGTAACACTACTAATATCTAACAAATTAGATTTCAAATTAAAACCAATCAAAAGAGATGAAGAAGGACATTTCATATTCATCAAAGGAAAAGTCCATCAAGAGTGGAGAGACTACCTTAAATGCCCATTCCTGATAATGAACTTATTGACTAACTTATATGACATCCTAGAACCTTCATCCAGTGACTGATGGAAGCAGAGGCAAACACCCACAAGTAAACACTGAACTGAACCCCTGGGGCCCAGTGACAGAGATAGAGGAGTGATGAGCAAACTGGCAAAGAATAAGCTGGCAAAACCAGCAGAGACAGCTTCCCTGAACAAGAGGGAACTCTTGGACCCCAGACCAACAGCTGGGAGGCCAGCATGGGACTGATCCAGACCCCCTGAGTGTGAGAGTCAGTGAGGAGGCCTGGGCAACTTATGGGGCCCTGGGCAGTAGATCAGTATTCAACCCTGGCATACAAATAGACTTAGTGTGTCCATAACACAAAGAGGGATGATCTCTCAGCCTGGACTCTTGGTGGAGGACCTGGACCCTGCCCTGCACAAAATGATATACTCTGGATATCACCTATGTGGAAGGAAGTGGGGATATAGGGGAGGCTGGGCGAATGGTGGGGAGGGAAGGGAGGAGGGAAGGGAGAGGGAGCTGGAATTGACATGTGAAGCAAGCCCTTTTCTAAAAAAAATTAATGAAAAAAATTAAGAGGCGGCAGTTGTGTCCCCGGTCTCTACAAGAAACATTAAATTATGTATTCTTCATTTTAAATTTCTAAAATGTTTATGCCAGTGAGCATTCTACCTCAGACACATTCTGGCATGATGGAATTCAAGGAACTTTCGCTCAGGTTAGATGGAGACAACCTTGCACTAGACAGTGGAGAAGACTGGTGGAGGGAATGTTTGTGCTTTCTTGCAAGAAGAGAATAAAGTTTGGTGACTGCCAGAACATATGATGAGATTCGTGGAACAGAGACAAATCAGATCTGAAAACTACTGTGGGAGCCTGCCCAGGCCAGTTCGAGTGAGACATGCTGTACTGGTGTTCCTGACCCTTGATGTCTTTGAATCTACAGTCTGTGAGTTTTCATCCCAGAGCTGACAAAGATCTGTATAACAAGCAGTTTGCTCCTTGCCACACCTTGAGACATAGAACTTGTTTTTTCCAGTTTTCCCTTTGGGGAAAAAGGACTCATTTAGAACAATGGAACACTATTACCAACTGTATGGGTAGTGTAAAGCCCCTTCTTCAATATTTGAACAGGACATGGACAAAAAGTTTTGCAGTTAACATTCAAGAACTGTGATAATTAAAACTTGATTCCAGAATTTTACAACAAGCAGAATATTTGACTTTAGATAGGGAAAAGGAGAAGGTTCACAAAACATTGGATTTTAAACAAGAAAAAGGAAAAAGCTCACAGAACATTGGACTTTAGAAAGGGAAAAGGAAAATGTTCACAGAGTATTGAACTTTATACAGAGAAAAAGGTAAAAGTTTAGACTTATTGAATGGTTCACACGCCACCCATCATGAGAACATTTTATTGTCCTTCGATTGAATTGTAATGTTAAGAATTGTAACCCACCCAATGTGTATGTTTCTTGTTTCTACTCATACTGGAATTGTCAATACTTGTAACCTTTGACATGCTATGCAAGTCTTTGTGAATGTAAGAGGTCAGAGCAACAGGAATGTAACTTATAAGTCTTTGGGTACAATGTGACTAGAAAGGCAGATGTAGACTTTGATGTAGACAAAGGCACTTGAGACATTCCCACACCAGTTTCAAAAGGCTGTTTTAGCTTGGTTTATCCACTCATTTTGCAGGAGATTATTGCCGCCATGAAAGCACAGGTACTGCTTGGTGTTGCCAAGTTCCTGGTGAGCTCCCATTGAAAAATTTGCTTAGAGTTATGTGGCATCAGGCTATGTTCAATCCCCACTAACGTTCTTTCTTACAGAGGCTGGTTTTGCCAGGGATGGGTAAAGCTTTCTTGCCTCCACGTGACCTAAGAGAGAGCACAAATGATGGAATGTGTGATTTGAAGCTGGGGAAACACTGGAGGGTTGAAGAAAGCCACAGAGACAGGTACAGCATATGTCCTGTTGCAGAAGCTTGGGTATCATTTTGTTAATTTAAGAAGGGGGAATCTTCATCCAATAGCTGATGGAAGCAGAGGCAGACTCCCACAGCTAGACACTGAGATGAAAGCAAGGAACCCAGTGACAGAGAGGGAGGACTGATGAGCAAAGGGGTTAAGACTTGGACTGGTTTAACCCCCAGAAACAGCTGACCTGACAAGGGTTGGCTCTTGAATGCCAGATTGATGCCCGGGAATCCAGCATGGGACTGATCAAGACCCCCTGAATGTGGGTGTCAGTGAGGAGGCCTAGGTAACCTATTGGGCCTTGGGTAGTAGATCAGTATTTATCCCTGGCATACAAATGGACTTTGGGTGCCCATCCAACAATGAGAGTTGCACTCTTAGCCAGGACTCTTGGGAGAGGGTCTAGTCCCTGCCCTGGATGAAATGACAGACTATGGAAACCCCCATGGAGGGCTGCACCTGTTGGGGTCCCTCGAATTGAGGAGGGGTCCCCAAGCTTGATTCATCACCCCAAGAATCAAGAGTCCACGCGCCAATCGATGCAACATGCAAGAGGCTTTAATTAGGCATCTGCAGATGGGCCTCTCGGGCAGCTTTTAGACTGATTGGCCTGAGGTTCAGTTACAATCAGCTTTTAAAGACAAAAACCACAAGCCTTTGTTAGGGGTCCCTGTCTTGTGACCGGGGGCTACATGACTACTGACCAGGGGAAGTAGATGTCCTCCTGACCTACACGTTGTAAATTGGTATGTGCTAATCATCTCTCCCTAAGTAAATGGTGGTTATCATCTCATTGTTTCCCATGAATCTTGTTTGCCCATCTCTGACGCCCTGGTCAGTTTGTCACATGTGGTCAGCAGCCCGGAATTTGGTTTATTGTGGGTTTACAGCCCTTCTGCAATTAAGATTGCTAAACCATACATTCCATTCTGTGGTTTGGCCAGTTCCTGGAATGAGGCCCTTTGTTCACTTCCTGAGTTCTTTAGTGGGGTGGCCTCCTTATTTAAGCTTATATTTTATTTCTATAAATTCAAGGTCTTTCACACCCTCCCTGGGGAAATGAGGGGGTGCTGGGGGATTGGTGGGAGGGCATGGGAAGAGGGGAGGGAAAGGGAGAGGGACCTCGGATTGACATGTGAAGCAACCTTTCTTCTAATTTAAATTTAAAAATAAAAATTAAAAGAAAAATGATTTTAAAAAGTTAAGTAAACTACAAAAAAGAAGGTGGAATTGTTGGGGCCCATGTAATAGTTCAGAAATATGCTCTGCCCAGCCAGGAATTCTAGGAACTCAGAAATTCCATTGCCTTTCAGATGTCCGCTGGTTACCTATGGATGGCTTGGCCTCAGTGGGGAATGGCTCCTAGTTTATATAACAAAAGCCTACACCCACCCTAAATACTAGTGAGACATGTTGATATGGAGGTGTGAGTGCTTGAATATGTGCTGCTTATGAGTGTCTCTAAGATTAAAAGAAGTATTTGATATCAACTCCATGTACATGATAATAGATGCCTTCTGTCATTACCCCCACTTTTGGAGAGTTATTTAAGATGATGCTGGGATAAACCATGGTCTCCAGTATTAACTAAGAGCCCTCCTGATATGACCAGTTATCTCTGTCATGTCCTTAAGGTCATTGAGTGGCTTACCTCATCCACACTCCCCCACTCAAGGTTGAACCCAGGGCTGTTCAGCTGGTTCTGATCACAGTCCCAAAGACATCAGTCCAGAATGGATGGCCCATGCAGCATAGGGCTGATACAGGCTGGAACCTGGCACCCTCCACCCTCAGTCAGAGAGTGAGTACAATTATCTCTTTTCTCACTTTGCTGTCCTCCTTTTCAGGATAAGAAATTCAGCTCTAACAAGGTGCTCAGTCTCTGCAGTTTTCTTTCCTATTAGCTGAGTTTCTGTTCAGGCAGAAGCATTCCCCACAATCCAATGGACTTTTGCTGATGGCACCTCTGCCAAAGGCACTACTTAATCCTTTCCACTCAAATGCTGTCCAACACCCATTTCAACTTTCCTTAATGTTTCTCTTTCAAGCAGTACGTTGAACAATAATGCTGATAAGCATCCCGTGCCCTAGAGAGTAATAGCTCCTACCAGGGCTAACACCTGCTGTGTCTTGCCTTGGTCTGTCAGCACCAAACAGGGCCTTCAACAAGTCTATGTGTCCTTGTGACACAGACATCCAGCTGAGCACCCTGCCTGCCCTGTGTACTTTTGTAATTCACTGAGAAAAGTGACAGAGATGTCTCTGAAGTCTGGAAAGAGACCAGTGACTACTAGGAATGAAGATGAATCTTTAATTACTAATGGAACAATTCAAAGTTGTGTCCAAGGAGAGAGGCCCTGTAGCAATTGCATGAGGAGTTTCATAGTCTTAGTTTTGTAAAACATGTGATCAATTGTCCTTGAAAGGACTGTGGGCTCCACCTTAATATGGATAGTTTCAAGTCAGCAAACTAGCATTATGTGTTACCTAACAGTGTTGGCTGAGCCCATGTCATCTCTGATATTGATGTGTAATCTTTGCCCTTTGCCAAGCTGATTCCCTGGTGATAATTGTGTATTCCCCTATGAGAGATGCCAGGAGAGATGGGACCTTAGAGTTCCCCCATGTAGAAAGGTCTTCAAAGACAAATGAAGAGTCAGTAAGTCTGAGGAGAGCCTAGGCAAGAACATCCAGTTATTAGGGACAGTGATGGAAATAAATCTACTAGGAAAGATCATGCCTGGCTTAGGAAAACAATTTTCTGACAGTGAAGGTGTGTCCTGTTATCATTTCATGGATAAAACTGGGATAACTGCAATCTTATGTCCATGTCTATATCACATATGATCCAAAACCCAATTGTGACCTGCTCTGAAACCCAGAAAACATATGAGATGAAAGGTATTCCATCCTGTTCATTGTCCTCTGATGAATTACAAACACCACCTAGCATAGGGTGGAGCTACACACGGTTCCAGAATTGTCCTGGGAATACCTGGACTGAAGTTGGAATCGATGTTTAACCAGAGGAAGGGCATCCTCAGGAGGAGTCTTTGGTGAGCAAATGTCAAAGGAAAGACCTAGGATGTAGAAGAGGAGACATCCAGACATGGTATGCCATGTCTGTAACTGCAGCACTTGGGAGGCAGAAGCAGGTGATCTCTGTGAATTAAAGGCTAGCCTAGTCTACAAAGCAAGTTCTAGGACAGCCAGCTATTACTCAGAGAAACCCAGTCTTGAAGAACAGAGATGAAAATAATGTACAAATGGAGGGGTTGAAGATGCACTTCTGTGCCATCACTGATGTCTGAATCCTTCCTTCTCTTTGCCTACTGGGTGCTAAAAGGTTCTGTTCATGAGTACGGGGAACCTTGACTCAAATGGATGTATCATCTGCACTTCTCTATATCATATTCTATATTTCTCTCACTCTGATTGAAAATAATAGCCTAAACAAAAAATGCATAGAGGAGAGTAAAGGGTGTATTTCCTTCTGTGGCTGTGTTATATTGTAGTGCTGAAGGCAATCAAGGCTGAAAACATTTTGCTTGCTGGCCCATTACCTGACTCACTCTCAGACTCAGGCTTAGACTAACACAAACTGCAGAAACCCTACAGCCTCAAGGAAATTGATCAATGCTCAATTGAACCACTCTTCTGGGTCAAGGAAGAAATAAATAAAGAAATTAAAGACTTCCTAGAATTCAACAAAAGTGAAGGCACAACACACCCAAACTTATTGGACACTTTGAAAGCACTAAGTGCCCACCTGAGGAAAGAGGACAATAGCCACACTAGAGAATTAACAGTACATCTGATATCTCTAAAACAAAAAGAAGCAAAGTCACCCAGGAAATAATCAAATTGAGAGCTAAAAATCAATAAAGTAGAAACAAACAAACCAATACAAAGAATCAATGAAGCAAAGAGCTGGTTCTTAGAGAAAATAAACAAGATAGACAAACCTTTATCCAAACTAACCAAAAGGCAGAGAGAAAATATGCAAATTAACAAAATCAGAAATGAATAAAGCAACATAACAACAGACATTGGGGAATTCCAGAGAATCATCAGGTCATACTTTGAATACCTATACTCCACAAAATTTGAAAATTTAAAAGACATGAACAATTTTCTGGATAGATATCATTACAAAAATTGAATCGAGAACATATAAACAATTTACATAGACTTAAAACCCCTAATGAAATAGAAGCAGTCATAAAAAGACTCCCAACCAAATAGAAAAAAACCCAGGGTCAGATGGTTTCAGTGCAGAATTCTACCAGAAATTCAAACAAGAGTCAGTACCAATACTCCTCAAATTGTTGCACACAATAGACGCAGAAGGGTGATTTCCAAACTCTTTTTTGAAGCTATTATGATGGTACACAAACCACACAAAGACACGATGAAGAAAGAGAACTACGGATCAATCTCCCTCATGAACATTGATGTGAAAATACTCAATAAAATACTGGCAATTAGAATCCAAGAACACATCAGAAAAATCATTCACCATGATCAAGTAGGCTTCATCCCAGGGATGCAGGGATGGTTCAACACACAAAAATTCATCAGTGTAATCCACAACCTGAACATTATCTGTAAGTAACCTCTGTTACATGATGGCTACAATGGCCTAAATTGATAGCTAGAGCCAGGAGACTCAGTTTATCTTGAGTTTAGGATATAACATTCTACAGAGACACCTAGGGTGGTTCGGATCTCGAGGGCCTTCTCCTGTCCATAGAGGCTCAGGGTGATGGAGAAAGAGGACATCTCAGACTCAGGCTCAGTTCACACATGAGTGTACACTGGTATTGTTTTAGCATTTTGCTGAAGACTAATCAGCACATGTGACTGCTGCATGAATACACTTCTATTAATGTGCTTGCCCACTTGGTTGGGACCTGCTCAGCTAATGTTATAGCACAGAAAATAAGCTCCTCTACATATTGCCCTCTAGTGACTTCACATGTGGCATTATTATGTTTGATAGCTCAGATGACCTGATCATAGCCCTCAAAGATATTCATTGGCACCCCGTGTCAACCCTCAACTTCTGCAATGTTGCCTGTCTCGCATCTGCACTGTTCTTGTCTTCTCAATTGGGGGGAAGCACAGATACTAAAGTTGTTTGAAATCAGCAACTCTCTGAGCAGAGAGAGCACTGTGTTAGATACAGTATCTATTGAAAAATACAAACCAAAGAAAGCCCTTATATTTGCTTTTTGAATAGTGACAGCATCAGGCCAGAAAACACATTATTTTTCTGTCCAGTGCATGCAATGTAGGGTCCTGGAATTTAGTAGAAGTTCTCCAGAAGCTGGTAGTTAGTTCTAGAGTCAAACTTAACTCTTCATTTGTTTTCATTTGGTTGAAGAGAAACTTCCTCAAGCAGCTGATGGTCAAGATTAGCATCTGTGAAAAACATCTGTTCCTGCTACACACACCTAAGAAGCCTCCAGGGTAAAGACACTGGATACGTGGTTATACGCAGCTTGTCTGTCACCCATGGCCTGTGAGGCAGATGTATACTCTGTGTTTCTGTGTCTCTTTCCCAGTGATAGCACACATAGTGAACAAATATTGCCAAGGAGATAAATTAATCTCAAATGTGAACAAGGCCCTGACACTTGGAGAGATCAACTGTCCAGATCAGCATCATCTCTTATTAACTGCCTGTAGGAAAGAATTTGATAGACTTCTATATGAGGGCATGGAATCATCAGAAGCAACTATGTCCCCTGTCCCTACCATTAAGAATCCAGAATGTCCTATGGCATGTCATAAGTCCATCAGAACAGTTGGTTAACTGCCTGAGCACCAGTGCAGCTGGTTTCTCCATGCTGAATATCAGAATGAGATGCCCAGGTGATTAGTGGATGCCCAGGGACTGTGTGGAATCACCTGATGCTAGAGTTAGGCAACTTTGTGAAGACTCTTCACATGGAAGCTTGGAACTTCACTCAGGTCCCCTGAAAGGTCAGAATGTGCTATTAAACATTGAGCAATTTCCTCAGTCCTCCTTTTGCATTTCGTCACTGTTGCCTTGTGATTCAAGTCAATCATTGAATTCACCTTCTGGATCTCTGTCTACCTTCAAGTTCATTTCAACTAAGATTTTGGGAGGACAGAATGCCCAGATGTTAGTGGGTGTTAGAGTGCCTGAAAACTGTTCAGACATATGTGGATGAATTAATGGATGGATGGATGATTACACAAGGGCAATAACTTTGAAGGAATCTTGTATTGGTAGATAAAAATATAGACTATTACCACAGTTTAACATTTATTTACAATTTTGTCTGTTACATATGTGGAAACATGTAGAGACAAAGAGGTAATATGTGTGTATTTACTCATGTATATATCAGCATTTGGGTAAGAAAATGCTAATGTACCCATATAGGGCTTAGAGGACATGAGGGAATGGGTTACTTAAATCCATGAAGTTGAATCTGGAAATAGAACTTGGCAAGTCAGCCTTGGTAGCATGTGCCTTCATCCACTGAACCAACTTGGTGAAACACATTGCTTTGATTTTCATTGAGAGGGGGAAAATGACATGGTTGGGAACTTCAGTTTTCAGTAAATAATGGCAAAGGAAGATAAAATTTGAATAGAAAATAATCCGATTCCCCCTCCCCTTGCTCTTTTCAGTTCACCAAAGGCTTCCTGATAATCAACTTCTGTCCCCCTCTGTGAGAACAAACCCTTAGTCCCCTCTCAAGAACCTATCTTAGAAAACATCAATGCTCCAACTTTCCCTCCTACTATCCAGTGTGAAGACATGGTCTCAAAATTTTGTTAGGACATCGATCTGAGCTTTAGGCCGAGATCCCACAGCCTTAGTCAGACTGTATCTCCTGCAGCTCATTCTAGTACAGGGTATAGGAGCTCTCTGTGCTGTGACCTGACCATGCTCAGTTTACAGTAACTAACTGCTGCCTGTTTCTTACCCCTTACACTGCATTGAACTAAATACATGATGTGAAACTTCCCTCTGGCCCTATAGAAGATCAGACCTTTCCTCTATGCCAGGGAGAGGGAAAAGACTGCTCAGTGATGCTGCCCAGAAATGGAGACTGTTCTCCAAAAAGGCTTAGCCTCATTTCATGATCACTGTCACAGCAGCTATTTCTTGTCCTCTCATGATCCCTAGATCTCTTTTATTATCACTCCATTTTAAAATTTCTAAAGTACTTTTTAGAATTGTCTACATGTGTATCATATATTAATCATTTGTGTTTTCCATTTCACCTGCTTCTTCCTCCCATGCCTTTCACTCTCACCCAAACTTCTGTAATTATTATTATTAATATTATTATTATTGCCATTACTATTATCATTACACATTTATTTTTGGAAAATCAATAAATCGGCTATTTATGAACAGTTTTAAAGAATATGTAAACTTTATAAGTCCATTTGAACTATATAACCAAACTGGCATAAAGACTCTGTAGCCAACAAGATTTATCGTGTCCCACCCAGTCTCAGAGATGTTCCCATGTAGAGGGATCAGCATGTCACCTATCTTGCAGTTTTTTCTTGTTTTCTTTCATCATGTCTATGGCCAAATTTTTTTGGAGGTCTCCCCAAATCAAATCTGATCTTTATTCATTTTTGAAAGTATCCATAGGATTTTGTTTCCATAGGAAACAAAAACATAAACTCTCCCCAAATGCAACACATTTTCTGACTTCTATTCTGAAATTAAGACAACTTTAAAATATATAGGTGGTTTTAATACAGCAGTTTTTCCACAATATAATATCTCTCAGCAGGTCTTTTGTTCATTAGCATTTTAAAATTATAAAGTAAATCAGGCTATAATCTCCTGGGTCATGTCCCACACTCTACCCCCAATCACTGAAGCTCTGCTAACCTTGGGGCAGCCTCCCTATACCCCCAAACCATCCAGAAAATAATCTGTGATCATTGAAGTCTTGTCCCTACCCCCACTTAGAGAGGTGAGTGCCTGGAGCTCCTGCTGCAGGACCCTACTCTGTAGGCCTTAATTACCTGAGGTAGGTCCTGAGCCACATCCCCTCCAATCAAAACCTCAGAGACCTGAGGGCAGCCTGCCCATAACAGAAAACATCCTGCATTGTATCTGAAACAATCTGAGCCTTGACCTCACCCCCACCTGGAGAGGTAAGTCCCTGGGAACCTTTAAAGGACCCTACCTACTAAGCACTAGTTGCCTGGTGCAAGTGCTGCACTCATCCCCACAGACCAAAGGCCCAGAGACCTAGGGGCAGCCTCCCCATGCCCCAAACTACCCACCATGGTAGGTGTGACCAGAGAAATCTTGGATTCAGCTACATGTACAAGAGCCCAAGAGTTGTATCATCATCCAGCAGAGGCACAGACCTGCCTAGATATGTAGGAAGAGTGACTACCTAAGCCACAGGCCCCACATAAATACTCTGGAGGAAGAGTGACACCCTGAAGCATGGGTCCCACCTGCAACCACTAAAGGAAGAGATGGGTAGATGACAAAATAAGAACAATATGACACCTCCAGAAACTAGGAGTTCTGCACCAGTAAGACTTGACCATGCCAACGAAGACAAAGCAGAAGGAAATGACCTTAAAAGTAAATTTATAATAGAGAGCCTTAAAGAAAAAATGAGAAACTCCCTTAAAGAAATGGAGGAAAGGTCAAAAAATGGAAGAAATCAACAAATCCCTTAAGAAAGTAAGTAAAACCAAGAAAAAAATCAAACAGGTGAAGGAAACAGTTCAAGACTTTAAAACTGAAATAGAGACAATAAAAAAACAGAAACTGAAGGAATGCTAGAAATTGGAACTCTGGGTAAATGATCAGTAACTATAGATGCAAGCATAACCAAAAGAATACAAGATATAGAAGAAAGAATCACAAGTATTGAAGATACAATAGAGTAAATAGATTCATGAACCAAAGAAAATGTTAAATCCAACAAATTCTTAACACAAAATATCCAAGAAATCTGGAATAGAATAATAAGGATAGAAGAGGTCCAGCTCAAAGGTGCAGAAATTATATTTTACAAAATCATAGAAAACAACCTATACAACCTAACAAAGGACACACCTATGAAAGTGCAAGAAGCTTACAGAACACCAAATAGACTGGAACAAAAAAAATGCCCTTTCACCAGATAACAATCAAAACCATAAACATGCATAATAAATCAAGAATATTAAGGAAAAAGACCAGGTAACATATAAAGGCAGATCTATCATGATAACACCTGACTTCTCAATAGAAACTCTGAAAGCCACAAAGTCCTGGATATACATTCTATGAACAATAAGAGATCGTGGATAACCAGGACTACAATGCTCAGCAAAGATTTCAACCACAATAGATGACAAAAAACCAAAATAATCTATGACAAAATCAGATTTAAATAGTACATATAAAAAGCAATCCTACAGAAAGAACTGGAAGAAAAATTCCAACCCAAGGAAATTAACCACACCCACAAAAACATAGGCAATAGATAATTCCACATTACCAAATCCAAAAATGGAGAAACACACACACAATACCAACAACAATAAACACAAAAATAAAAAGAATCAACAATCAATAGTCATTTAGATCTCTCAATATCAATGGTCTCAATTCCACCTCAGCTTCAAAAACAGACGTTACCACAGAGTAAACAATTAGAAAAAGATTTTTCAATCAAATGTATATAAGAAAAATAGATTTCAAACTAAAATTAATCAAAAGATATGAAGAATGTCATTTCATATTCATCACGAGGAAAAATTATTCAGGATGAAGTCTCAATTTTGAACATCTATGTCCCAAATCAAGTATGCCAACATTTGTAAAAGAAACATTACTAAAGCTTAAATCACACATCACACTCCATACACTAATAGGGAGAGACTTCAACACCCCACTCTCACCACTGAACAGGACTGCCAGACATAAACTTCACAAAAAATCAAGGAATTAACAAAAGTTATGACTCAATTAAGCTTAACATACATCCATACAACATTCCATCTAAACACAAAAGATTATAGTTTCTTCTCAGCACCTCATGGAACATTCTGTAAAAAACCCACATAATTGGCAGCAAAACAAACTTCAACAGATACAAAAATTGGAGAAACCCCCTGTATCTTATAGTTTAAACTTAAAATTCAACAACACTACAAATTTCATATACTCCACAAACTCATGGAAATTAAGAAATGCTCAGTTGAATCACTTCTGGGTCAAGGAAGAAATAAAGAAATTAAGGACTTCTTAGAATTCAACAAAAATGGATCTCACCACATACTGTACTTATGGAACACTTTAAAAGCCATTCTAAGAGGAAAGTTCACAGCACTAAGTGCCTACTTAAATAAAATGGAGAACTCTCACACTAGAAACTTAACAGGACACCTGAAAGCTCTAGACCAAAAAGAAGCAAATTTACCCAGGAGGAATAGATGCCAGCGAATAATCAAATTGAGGGCTGAATCAATAAAATAAAAAAACAACACAAGGAATCAATGAAACAAAGAAAATCAATAAGATGGACAAACCTTTCTTGAAACTAACCAAAAGGCAGAGAGAAAACATTAGAATTAACAAAATCAGAAGGGAAAAGAGGGACATACCAAACACTGAGGAAAACAAGAAAAATTAGGTCACACTTCAAAAACTTGTATTCCACAAAATTGGAAAATTGAAAGGAAATGGACAATTTTCCTTATAGGTATCATGTACCAAAATTAAATAAAAAACAGACAAAAATTTAAATAGACTTACAACCCTTAAGGAAAAATAATCAGTCATCAAGAGTCTCCCAACCAAAAATTTTCCAAGGCCAGATGGTTTCACTACAGAATTCTACCAGAAACTCAAAGATCTGATACCAATACTCCCAAAATTGTTGTACACAATAGGAACAGAAGGAATCAAACTCACTTGAAGAGGCTACCATTGCCCTGGTACCCAAACCACACGAAGATGTAACTAAGAAAGAGAATTACAAACAAATCTCCCTCAAGAATATTGGTGTACAAATACTGGCAAACCAAATTCAAGAACACATCAGAAAAATATTCCACCAGGATCAAGTACACTTCAACCCAGAGATTCAGACATAGTTCAACATGTTAAATTTTGTCAATGTAATCCACTAGATAAACAATCTGAAAAAAATCATATTATTACCACATTAGATGAAGAAAAAGCCTTCAACAAAATTTAATGCCCTTTCTTGATAAAGGGATTGGAGAGATATGGGATATAAGAAACGTACCAAAATATAATAAAGGCAATATACAGCAAGCAAACAGGTAATATTGAATTAAATGCAGCAAAACTCAATATGATTCCACTAAAATCAGGAACAAGACAAAGCTGTCCTCTCTCTACATATCTATCCAATGAAGTACTTGAAGTTCATGCTAAAGCAATAAGCCAACAAAAGGACATCAAGGGAATACAAACTGGAAAGTGACAAGTCAAACTTTTTGCTATTTGCAGATGAGGTGATAGAATACATAAGTGACCCAAAAAATTCAACCCAGGAACTCCTACAACTGAAAAACACCTTCCATAAAAGGGGAAAGAGTTGTATTAACTCAAAAATCAGTAGCCCTAGTATATACAAATGATAAAGGGGCTGAGAAATAAATAAGAGAAATATCACCATTTACAATAACCACAACAATATAAATATCTTGGGGTAACTCTAACCAAACAAGTGAAAGACCTGTATGACAAGAACTTTAAGGCCCTAAAGAAAGAAATTAAAGAATATACCAGAAAATGGAAAGATCTCTTATTCTCTTGGCTAGATGGGTCAACAAGACCGACAGTGGGGAGGCCAGCATGGGACTGATCTGGACCACCCAAATGTGAGTGTCAGCAAGAAGGCCTGGGCAACCTATGGGGCCCTGAGCTGTGGATCAGTGTCTATCCCTGGTATACAAACAGTCTTCGTGTGCCTATAGCACAAAGAGGGATGCTCTCTCAGCCTGGACTCTTAGGGGAGTGCCTCGACCCTACCCAGAGTAAAATGACAGACTCTAGATATCCCCTATGTGGAAGGATTTGGCAATAGGGTGGGAGGGTGGGGGGGAAGGGAATGTGGGAGGAGGGGAGGGAGAGGGAACTGGGATTGACATGTAAAACAAGCTATTTAAAATTAAAATAAAAAATGATAAAAAAAAGAAAAAATGGCAATCCTACCAAAAATAATCTACATGTTCAATGCAATCTCTATCAACATCCCAACACAATTCTTCACAGACCTTGAAAGAACAATACTCAAATTCATATGGAAAAACAAAAACCCAGCCACTTCTGCCCACACTCAGGGCAGAGGTCAGAGGTGAGTACCGGTCCCCATCTTAGACCCGATTTCCTCCTGCTCACCCTCTCTTGGGTCGCCTGGCTTGGGGATGGCAGCCGGGTCCACTCCCCTGGAAGGACGACAAAGTGACCAGGAGCCTGCAGAAAGAGCTGCTCCACTTCCACCCAAACCCAGGGCAGAGGGCAGAGAGCAGAGGCTAGAGAGTATTGGATTTGCTTGCACCCACCAAAAGGGAACCCTGGTCACCTACCCACCAGGAGAGGAAGAGACTCTTTCTACACCCACTGAAAGAAGTGATGGGGAAAAGGCAATATAAGAACACATTCAGCAACAGAGAAACAAATATGACACCACCAGAGTCTAGAGGCTCTACACCAGTAACACATGAACACACTAGGAGAAATTGATTCATCCATCAAGAGAAATCTGAAATCCAACAAATCCATAACACAAAATATCCAGGAAATATGGGACACCGTGAAAAGACGAAACCTAAGAATAATAGGCATAGAAGAAGGTGAAGAAACCCAACTCAAAGGGATAGAAAACATATTCAACAAAACCATAGAATAAACTTTCCCAACCTAAATAAAGACATGCCAATGAAGGTACAAGAAGCTTACAGAACACCAAATGGAGTGGATCACCAAAAAAGTCACCTTGCCACATAATAATCAAGACCCCAAGCATAAAAAAATAAAGAAAGAATGCTTATAGCAGCTAAGGAAAAAGGTCAAATAACATATAAAGGTAAACCTATAAGAATTACACCTGACTTCTCCATGGAAACTCTGAAAGCCAGAAGGTTCTGGATAGATATTCTATCAACACGAAGAGACCACGGATGCCAGCCCAGACTACTATACCCAGCAAAGCTTTCAATTACTATAGATGGAGAAAACAAGATATTCCATGACAAAACCAGATTTAAACAAAGGTATCCACTAATCCAGCACTAAAGAAAGTTCTGGAAGGAAAACTCCAGTCCAAAGACATTAACAACAACCAGAAAAACATAAGAAATAGATAATCCCAATTTACCAATACCTAAAAGAGAAAAGGGGTGGAAATTCACATACAATTACACCAAGAACAACCATTCCAAAAAAAATGAGAACCAGCAATCAAAGGTCATTAATATCCCTCAAAATCAAGGGTTGTAATTAACCCATAAAAAGGCACAGGTGGACAGAATGGATTTGAAGACAAAACACATCCTTCTGCTGAATACAAGGAACATTACTTCAGAGATAAGGAAGGATTGGGAAAAGAATTTCCAATCAAACGTCCCAAAGAAAAAAGCAGGGGTAGAAATCCTAATCTAACAAACTAGACTTTAAACTAAATTCAATCAAAAGAGATGAAGGAGGTCATTTCATATTCATCACATGAAAAGTCCACCAAGATGAAGTCTCGATTCTGAACATCTATGCCCCAAATATAAAGGCATCTACATTCATAAAAGAAATATTACTAAAATTCAAACCACACACAAAACCTCACACATTAATAGTGGGAGACTTCAACACCCCACTGTCACCACTAGACAGGACTACAAGACAGAAACTTAACAATGAAACAAAGGAACTAGTAGAGGTTATGACCCAATTGGTTTTGACACACATCTATACAACATTCCATCCAAACACAAAAGAATATACCTTCTTCTCAGTGCCACATGGAACCTTCTCAAAAACTGACCATATACTTGGCAACATAACAAACCTCAACAGGTACAAAAAAGTTGGAATAACTCCATGTATCTTATCAGACAACCATGCTTAAAAGTTAGAGTTCAACAACAACACAAACTGCAGGAACACTACAAACTCATGGAAATTGAATAATGTGCTATTGCACCATGCCTGGGTCAACGAAGAAATGAAAAAAGAAATTAAAGACTTCCTAGAATTCAGTGAGAATGAAGACACAACACATACAAACTTATGGGACACTTTGAAAGCAGTGCTAAGAGGAAAGTTCATAACACAGGGGCCCAGATGAAAAAACTGGAGAATAGTTACACTAGAGAACTAGCAGCACAGCTGAAAGCTCTAGAATACAAAAAGCAAACTCACCCAGGAGGAGTAGACACCAGGAAATAATAAAATTGAGGGCTGAAATCAATAAAGCAGAAACTAGGAAAACAATACAAAGGACCAATGTAACAAAGAGTTGGTTCTTTGAGACAATCAACAAGATAGACAAACCTTTATCCAAACTCGCCAAATGGCAGAATGTGAACATGCAAATTAACAAAATCAGAAATGAAAAGGGGAAGCAACAACAGACACTGAGGAAATCCAGAGAATCATCAGGTCATACTTCGAAAACCTGTACTCTACAAAATTGGAAAAGTTTAAAGGAAATGGACGACTTCCTGGATAGATATCACCTGCCAATATTAAATCAAGAACAGATAAGCAATTTAAATAGACCTATAACACCTAAGGAAATAGAAGCAATCATCAAAAGTCTCCCAATGAAAAAAAGCCCAGGGCAGATTGCTTCAGTGTAGAATTCTATCAGAAATTCAAAGAATAGCTTATACCAATTCTCCTCAAAGTATTCCATGCAATGGAAGCAGAAGGATCTTTGCCAAACACTTTTTACGAGGCTTCAATAATATTGATATCCAAGCCACACAAAGATACAACTAAGAAAGAGAACATCAGCCAATTTCCCTCATGAACATTGATGCAAAAATACTCAATAAAATACTGGCAAATCAGACCCAAGAACACATCAGAAAACTCATCAAACATGATCAAGTACGCTTCATTGCAGGGATGGCTCAACATATGAAAACCATCAATGTAATCCACCATATAAACAAACTGAGAAACAAAAATCACATGATCATCTTACTAGATGCTGAAAAAGCCTTTGATAAAATCCAACACCCTTTCATGATACAGGTCTTGGAGAGATCCAGGATAACAGGAACATACCTAAACATCGTAAAAGCTATATACAACAAACCAACAACCAAAATCAAACTGAATGGAGAGAAACTCAATGCAATTCCTCTAGGATCAGGAACAACAAAAGGCTGTCCCCTCTCCCCATACCTCTTCAACATTGTACTTGAAGTTCTAGCTAGAGCAATAAGACAACAAAAGGAGATAAAGGGGATACAAATTGGAAAGAAATAGTTCAAACTTTCACTATTTGCAGATGATATGATAGTTTACTTAAGTGACCCAAAAAACCACCAGGGAACTCTAACAGCTGATTAACACCTTCAACAAAGTAGCAGGATACATGATCAACTCAAGAAAATCTGTAGCCCTACTCTATATAGATAATAAAAAGGGCTGAGAAAGAAATCAGAGAAACATCACCCTTTACAATTGCCACAAACATCATAAAATACCTGGGGGTAATGCTAACCAAACAAGTGAAATACCTGTATCACAAGAACTTAAAGAAAGAAATTAAAGAAGACACCAGGAAATGGAAAGATCTCCCATGCTCTTGGATAGGTAGGATCAATGTAGTAAAAATGGCAATCCTGCAAAAGTGATCTACAGACTTGTAACATGTAGTTTTCCTCTGCCAGCTACTTTGGTTTTTCCCCACCAGCTGCTTGGGCTCTGCCGCAGTTGCAGTCCCCAAATAACACACAGGAGGCTATATTAAATATGAAGCTGTTTGTCATTTGCTTGTTTCTTACTAGCTAATCCATAATTGTTAATCTAAGTATTTCTCTTACTGGAGAAAAAAGGTCCAGACATCTTACTTCTCTGGTGGGCTACATTGTCTCTGCTGTGTCTCTCTTTCCCAGAATCCTCAACTCCTAGTCCCACATATCATGATTTGCTATTGACCAACAGCACTTTATTGACATATATACAAGTCTTCCCCATCATCTCCTCTTTTCTGTCTAAATTAAAAGAAAGGTTTTAACTTTAACATAGTCAAATTATATATAACAGAACAGTTACCAAGTAAGAACATAGTTAAAATATTTTGTCCATTAACATTTAGTAAGATTTAAAGAAAGTATCATCTACCCTATCTTTGTGAGTCTTAAGTCTTATATGTAATTTATATTTTATCATAACTAAGGAAAACTATGATTATAACTATTTGCCTTCAACTCCATCAAAGACCACAGAAGGATAACATATAAACACTAGAATTGACAGAGACATCTTGCTACCTGGACAGTCACCCAGAGTTCATCTGTAATGTTGGGGCATCCATCTTCAGCCCATAGGCCACAATGTGTCTGGAAGTCTTCTCAGCAAAGCAGGAAATTTCAAGCTGTCCATCGGCACTGGTAGTCTGTCAGTCATTTTCTGTGTCCTGGAGAAAGTCTGGCAGACTCTTCCATGAATCAGGAACCCTGTAAGACTGAGTTCAGCAGTCACTTTCCTGTGGGTCCTGCATGTCCAGTTTACACAGCAACAGCCAAATAGTCTAGGCAAGAGCATTTCTTGCCCAAATGGCTAACTTGTTATGTTGAAAGCAAACTCCATAACGAGTTTGTTTGATGCCCATCTTCCTCTCATATGTAATTGATGCTGCCTGGAGCAGACATTTCTCATTGTCAAGAAAAACAATAACCCATTTTAAATGCCACTTGCTGAAGGTCTTTGAAAGGTTTGAAGTCTATCTATCTATCTATCTCAAATACATCTCTATATATCTATAAAACCTAACTTACCTAACTATAAGTTCTTACTATTATAAGTGACTATCTATAATCTGCATTTAATTATGTATCATATTTTAAAAGATCAGTATAAACACAATACTTAAACAAGAGGAGAACTATACATATCACAAAATTAACACTGAATTTGTATCAATAAATGAAAAATTATACCCATATTAAGTATTCATTTCCATGCCATAATTCCCCTTTTACCATTAAAAAGAGATTGGTTGTGATCATTAACCAATTCTAAGCAACCCCATTTAAATGTAAATTAAGATTTATAAACAATATGGGAATTTGGACATTGATCATTCCAAACTGCTTCCTGCTGGATGGAAGTGCTGTTCATACCATGGGGATTATGACAAAACTCAGAAACCTAGGCCAAGTCATTTTTTTGTAGTCTGTAAGGCTACATCATCTCAGCTGTCTTAATTGTTAGGACACCTGGCCCATCGCTTCTGGGGGTCTTGGTTCATCAAACCACAGAAGCCTGGAAGGAATCCACAGCTTTCCATTTTCTATGGAAACAGAAATAAAATATCTTTTCCAAAGTAACATATCCTTATACTTAAATTTGGAAGTCAAGGCATTTTCAAAAGATATTGGTTGAATTAATTCAGCAGCATTTATAATCAAGTGTACCATAGCAGTTGTTTCTTCCTTAGCAATCAAAAAACTGAAAAACACAATAGCATACAGTATCCACACTCTCTGTGTATTTTCCATATTTACAATTATTTATTTATCTATTATTACTCTATTCCTTTTACTTTTATTTAATTATTTTTCTGAGACAGCATTTCTCTGGAATCTGCCTGCCTCTGCCTCTGGAGCGTATGCCACCACAGCTGACTTCTATATTTATTTACCACTATGCCGTTTCTTTTTCTCTCCCAATCCTACATATGTTTTTAAACACACTGTAAACCTTTAGAGTTTTTTCTTCATCCACGTCTGACTTTACTGTAAATCTTTATGTTGTTCTGGCCATGTGTCTTATCTGTTAAAACCGTGGCTGTTCAAACTGCAGTTTTTCCAAGATGGCAGGCATAAGTGTGACTCCAGCCCATCACCTCAGTCTATGCTGACATCCAGCAAAAGCTGCCGGCTTGAAGATGTGGTCATTGACACTTCCAGCTGTATGTACACACCTTTCAATTGTTATCAAAGCCTCTTAAAAAACCTTGTTTTTTCTTTTTTTTCTGCTTATGCCGAGACAGGAAGACTCCCTTAAGCAAGCCACCTGCGTCTCTGCTTGTCTAGCAAAACAGAGCTCACCTGAGAAAAATGCTGCTATTAAGAAGCCATGCTTCTCTCTATTCTTTTGTTTATAAAATCCCTTTAAAGCTTTTGTCGTTCTATGTGGAAATTCAATCCCACATGCTGACACCAGTATGCAACATGTAGTTTTGCTCTGCCAGCTGCTTTGGTTTTTCCCTGCCAGCCGCTTGGGCTCTGCCACAGTTCCAGTCCCCAAATAAAGCACATATTAATTATAAAGCTGTTGGATTTTTGCTTGTTTCTTGCTGGCTAACCTATAATTGTTACTCTAAGTATTTCTCTTACCGGAGAAAAGGGTCTGGACACAGACTCAATGCAATCCCCATGAAAATCCCAGCATAATTCTTCACAGACTTTGAATGAACAATTATTAACTATATAGGGAAAAACAAAGAACCCAGGATAGCCAAGACAACCCTGGCCAACAAAGCAACATTTGAAGGAATCAACATCCCTGAATACAAGCTCTATTATAGAGCTTGATTTGGGCACAAAAATAGGCAGGTAGACCAATGGAATTGAATTGAAAGCCCTGAGATTAATCCACAAACCTATGAACACCTGATTTTTGACAAAGAAGCTAAAATTATACAATGGAAAAAAGATAGCATCTTCAACAAATGGTGCTGGTATAACTGGATATTGGCATGTAGAAGACTGCAGATATTAAGGCTAAATGGATTAAAGACTTCAACATAAATCCAGCCACACTGAAATTCTTAGAAGAGAAAGTGGGAGTTACCATTGAATGAATTAGTACAGGAGACAGCTTCCTGAACATAACACCAGTAGCACAATCACTGAGATTGACAATTAATAAATGTGACGTCCTGAAACTGAGAAGCTCCTGTAAGGCAAAGGACACAGTCAGCAAGACAAAAAGGCACCCCACAGATTGGGAAAAGATATTCACTAACCCCACACCTAACAGAGGATTGATCTCCAAAATTTACAAAGAATTCAAGATGTAAGTCTCCAAAACACCAAAGGATCCAATTAAAAATTGGGGGTAATCAATTGAGCCTTGGGTAGTAGATGAGTATTTATCCCGGGTATAAAAACGGACTTTGAGAACCCATCCAACAATGAGAGATGAACTCTCACCCTGGACTCATGGGGGAGGGTCTAGACCCTGCCCTGGATGAAATGACAGACTATGGACACCCTCATGGAGGGACTCACCCTCCCTGGGGAAATGAGAGGATATTGGATGGGTTGGTGGGAGGGCACGGGAGGAGGGGAGGGAAAGGGAGAGGGACCTGAAATTGACATGCGAAACAACCTTGTTTCTAATTTAAATTTAAAAATAAAAATATATAAAAAAATTGGGGGACTGAACCAAATAGAGAATTCTCAACAGAGGAGTATAAAATGGCTGAGATACACTTAAGAAAGAGCTGAACATCCTTAGCCATTAGGGAAATGCAAATCAAAACAACTCTGAGATATCATCTTACTCCTGTCAGAATGGCTAAAATAAAAACCACCAATGACAGTTTATGCTGGAGAGGATGTGGAGAAAGGGGAACACTCATTCATTGCTGGTGAGAGTGCAAAATTGTACAGTCACTTTGGAAATCAGTATGGAGATTCCTCAGGCAAATAGGACTCAGTCTACCACAAGACCCAGCAATTCCAGTCTTAGGCATATACCCAAAACATGCCCATTCATACAACAAGAACATCTGTTCCACTATGTTCATAGCAGCATTATATGTAGTAGATAGATCCTGGAAGAAACCTAGATGCCCCTCAACTGAAAGTGGATAGAGAAAATGTGGTACATTTACACATGCAGTATTATTCAGCGGAAAAATCAATGGAATCTTGTAATTTGCAGGCAAATGGATGGCACTAGAAGAAACCACCTTGAGTGAGGTAATGCAGTCACAAAAAGACAAACATGGTATATACTCATTCATATATGGATTTTAGATATGGATCAGGAGAGTATCAGCCTACAATCCCACTGCCATGGAGTCTGGACAACAGGGAGGATCCCAAGAGAAATGCATGATACCCCAGAGAAGAGGAATAAGCCAACATCCCCTGAGCAGATTGTGAATATTGGGGGAGGGGAGTAGGAACCAGGAAAAAGAGAAGGGGATAAGAGGAGTGGAGAAAAAAGCATGGGGGAGCAGGAAGGATGAGTTAAGGTAAGAACAGAGGAGAGCAGGATGAGAGATACCATAATAGATGGAGTCATTGTAGGCTTAAGGAGAGAGATGACACTAGTGAGATCTCCAGAGATCTACAAGGATAACACCAACTGGCAAACTAAGCAGTAGTGGAGAGACTACATTAAATGCTCCTCCTTGATGGTAAGGTTAATGACTACCTTATATGCCATCCTAGAACCTTCATCTAGTGACTGATGGAAGCAGAGACAGATATCCACAGCTAAACACTGACCTGATCTCCTGGAACGCAGTGACAGAGATGGAGGAGTGATGAGCAAAGGGGTCAAGACCATGCTGGTGATACCCACAAAGACAGCTGACTGGACAAGGGGGAGCTCTTGAACCCCACACTGATGGCTGAGAGGCCAACAGGGGACTGATCCAGACTCCATGAATGTAGTGTCAGTGAGGAGGCTTCAGAAGTATCTGTGGCCTTGGGTGTAGATTAGTGTTTCCCATGGCATATGAATGAACTTTGGGAGACCATTCCAAACAGAGGAATGCTCTTTCAGTCTAGACACATGGGGAAAGACTTAGGTCCTGCTCTGGATGAAATGGCAGACTCTGGAGATGCCCCCAAGGAGGGCCTCACCCTCCCTAGGAAATTGTGTGGGGATTTGATGGGGAGCTGGATTGGGGCTGGTGGAGGGACAAGGGAGGAGGGTGGAGAGAGGGAGCTGGGATTGGCATGTGAAACATCCATTTTCTAATTTAAATAAAAACATGTATTGAGGGAAAAACATGAATGTGTTCCTGCCAATTATTTATCCTCTTCAGAATGGCCAAATGGGAAATTCCATGTATGTCTCCAAAAATGTTAATAAGTAAAGGAATCTTGTGTGATATCATGTGCGTGCCACACTCAGGATAGAAACAGTCCAGGTCAGTCATTTTCTCCACAATATGTTTTTATTTAAATTAGACATGCTCCACATGTCAATTCCAGCTCCCTCTTCCACCTCTCCTCCCTTGTCCCTCCCTCAGTCACCCAAGCCCCACACACAATCCCCACATCATTCCCCAGGGAGGGTGGGGCAGTAAGTCTTTAGCCATGGTTTTTCACATGTGTGCCTCAAACTGTTGATCTGAATTATTTAGTAAACAGTTATGTGCACAAAGAATGAGTGTAGTCCCTTTTCCTGTCACTCTTCCTCACTTCACAATGATTACTGGTGCATAGGTGGCATTGGGGTTAAATGAATCAGTTATAAATGGAATATATATGAGAATATGAGAGGATGCATTTATCTCCATCCAAACCCTGCCCCATGTTAACAGGGGACTCAGAGCATCCAGAACATTAGGGGCTCATGAAAAATTTCCATGGGTTCTGAGAATAATCTGTATATTTGATCCACAACCTAAGTTCTTAACTACTGCAATTCTGTTTACTATATTGATTTCTTCTTTTTGCTTTTGGAAGCCAAGTCTCTATTTATGTCCTGTTCTAACCTGGTGCACACCTTTATCCCAGGATTACAGTCATGAGTCACAATGCTAGCTGTACCTGAGTGGTGACCAATCATTTTCACCATGTAACATTTTTCCTTTCTGTACCAGATCAATAAAGAAATGCCCCAAATCTACTAGTGGATGAGCAGAGAATGGTCAGTCATTCCTCACAACCAGACTGAATGGGAGACTGGTCTTTGAACTGACTGGATTAAACACCTCACACTGATAATCTCCAGTATCCTCCCTCCTGACAGGATTTATGAAGAGTGCGCACTTTGTCGGGGACAGTGTCATCCTATCTGTGAATTGCAGACTTTGGTTATTGAAGATCCACCGGATGGAGACTCCAGTATCATCTGCCAGGCAAGTGAAATCCACAGAGCTGCTGAGGACCACCGAGTTTTGTGCTGTAACTGTGGTGCTGGTGACTTGGATAAATGGCTGTGTCACAGGCTCTGTGAAGAAAAGAGGGAGTGTAAATGACAATAACCCTTCAGAGATCTCGACTACCTCCTCTGTAGTCAATGGACACTTACTAAACCCTCCAGGGTGGAGACTTTGGGTCTGTGACATTAGACAGATTTCTTGTTATTTGCATCAATCTCCCATGACCTTTGTAGCCCTAGTTTAGCCTCTGTGCTTCCAGGTCTCTCTTTCCCTTCACCAGTGCACACAGTGCATGATCATTGTTAGGGCCCCAATTGAGCTTAGATATGAGCAATGGCCTGATCCTTGGATGGGTAGCTACACAAATCAGTAGCATCTTTTACTATTTACCTCCAGAAGAGAATTCCCTATGCTGAACCCCTCAGGACAAGGACCTGCTTGGAGACCTGTCACCTCTGTCCATCCCCTTAGACAGCCTGGACTTTCTCTGAAGTCTCCTAAGCCCATAAGAAGAGTTGGCTTACTTGTGGCAACTGTCCACTGAAATTCACGTGTAAAACATGCCCAGGTGACCTAGTTAACTGAAGCTGTCATGACAGTACACAGTTAGTTCAACACTCTGTGTATATTGAACAGTTGGTTGAAGGCTTGTTCCATGTCAGCTTGACAGGAAGTCAAAATCTAGCCCTGAAGACAAGCTCTCCATGGTCACCTGGAGTTGAGTCTGGAACAAAGTTCTTAATCCAGGGATTCCTGATGTTCACCTCACCATGATGAAAACATAGTTTCCCCTATAGACCATGCCTGACTCCCACGAGGTCTTCCTCAAGGACATGTTCATGGTGAAGACCCCAATATTCTGAGGCTGGCTAATATACTTGGGCTGAGTTACTCAGCACACATCCTCCTCTGTAGGTGGAGTGAGGTGAGGGATTCTGGTCTATTTTAGTATGTCTAACCAATGGGTGTCCTGCTCTAAGTGCTCAAACCCCAACCTGGAGACAGAATATAAATAGGAAACAATCAATCTACAACACTCAATCCTGTGTGTGATAAGGGAAATCAAACCCGCCAGAGTCCAGAGGTCACAAAGAATCACTTACTGTATATGTGGAGGTACACATGTGTTTCTTGAGTTTTAAACTGCGTATTTAAGGTTTGTAGGGTGTAGAGTCCAGTGTCATTTTGGGTGGTGTTGTAGAGCACCAAGGATCCGTTGGGGTACACAGTCACTCTACGGCTGTATGCGGGCCCCAGCCAACTTTCATTATCAGTTATTTCCTTCCATGCAATTAAATGTCTGGTGAGGATGTTTACCTCTTTGTACCAGGAAAAGGCTTGAAGGTTCTCTGGGATATTATGAACAAGTAGGAGAGCATTTGTCCCTTCAAGAACATTGGGTGTCATTAAATCAATAAAGAGCTGGGAAGGAGGAATCCTGCAGGCTAAAAGGGAGGGTAGAAGGAAAGAGAGACAAATCCATCAATACTGAGACTTCGGTTTTGGTGAAAATCTGGGGTCTGATTACTGAGAAGCTTATTCCATCATTCAACTGAGGTGGGTGTGAGTGTCTGTCACACTCAGAGGGAGAAAGTAGCAAACGACATCTATAACCTCTGAACCTGCCTGTGTCACTTCTTGTCTCCTCATGTGTTTACACACTCACTGTTCTCACATGCCCGCCCACACTCAGAAAATGAGGAGGTGGGGTGCCTTCCCTCAGATTTTCCACTGCAGACCCCAGTCTTCCCAATCTGACCTCTTTGATCTCTCTGGAAAAAGTTAACCCCCCGACTTCACATTGATATGGAATTCTAGTCTGTATTCCAGTCCACTAGAGCTGGAGTCTTATTAGAAAAACTGGTTTGATCTTCCTGGAATACTGGATACCTAGGCAGGCTCAGATACTGGAGGGTGGATTGAAGAAGGAATGTCATTGTATTTTCATGTCCAGCTATTTATGAAATTTTCATGTGTGGAACTACTGACACAAATACAACTCCAGGCTTCATTAAATTGTGTGTGTGTGGAGTGAGTGTGTGCCTGTGGGTGGGTATGAGTGTGTGTTTGTGCATAAGCATATGTATGCCATCCTGTGTGTGTGTGTGTGTGTGTGTGTGTGTGTGTGTGTAAATGCAGGTGACAGGACTTAGATTGAAGACTTTCCTATCCTTCCACTTTAGGAGATTCCTGCCAGTCTGTGAACTCACCTTCCCCTTACATGATCAGACAGTGTTCTCTTCTACTGTGAGCAGGAGCCACTACCAGTTTGCAGAACAGTTCACAGTGGGCCTTCACAGGGTGTGCCATCTGTTCTGCCCTCACTCTGTGTAGAACAGCTTTTCCTCAAGCATTTCCCCAATATTTACAGACCTCCATTCTCTGAGCTCTGCCTCTTTACAGGCAGGGGCAATTCTGAGGTTAATGTGAATGTTGTCAAGAATGGTGTCCAAGGCCATTCTCTGTCCTTACAATTCTTAGTCCTGCCTGGTGTCCCAGTCAGGTTCTCTATATATTTTTAAGTCCTGCACACCATGCAGTGAGGAACAAGGCTGATGATCAACTCTGTGACCTAGGACAACAACAGCCCCCCCCAGGGCTGCCCTCTGCTATGTTCTCCCAAACTTTATGATACAGAATCCTAGCAGAGCACCTACTCTGCCTTGTATTCTCAATGCTCTGAGAAGGAGGGATTTAATCCCAACTGAAAGGTGACACAGATGTCTATTAAAGCTTGAAAGGGGCCATCTGAGTAATGCCTGGGAAAGGGACCAGACCCACTCTCAATAGAATCACCAGACAGGGCCAACAAAATCAAGGAATAGATTCCTGAGGATACGAAGCAGGAGGTGACCTGAGTCCTGGAGAAAGGGTGGTGACTCCATCAAACTAAGAAGAGTTTCAGAGGAACCCTCCATCTTCCCATGATGGTAGAGCCATGTCTTGGGTCTCTACGTACCCATCCTGGTATGCAACAGACATCTGTCTAGGTGAAGTCTTAATGGGATTTATAGGGTGATAATGGGTGTTAACATAGGGTCCTCTGGTAGAGAAGTGTGATTAGAAACACAGGAAGCAATCAGGATGTCTAAGAATGCTGTAAGTGACCTCCAGATCTATAGGGACATGGATGGAAGGTAGGCTACAATTAAGCTCATGGGTCCTAGAAATACACGTCTAGGTATTTATTTCGTGTCCTTCTATAGCCACCTAATGGTTACTAGAGGAACTGTCCCTCATGTCTGGGAGATTTCCATATCAGTACCTCTGCTACTAGTTACCTGAAGGAGAGAATTCCAAAGCTGGACCCTAGAGGACAATCACTTGCAAAAGGATTTCTGTCCATTATTACTTCACTTGGGGATCCTAACCTTCCTGTGAGGACTCATAATTCCATCAGGACAGTTACTTAGCTATATGGGAAACTGACCAGATACACTCTCCATGTGCTATCCTTAAGTAAGGCATCCTGGTGACCTAAGCTGACTGTAGCTCTCATGACAGTGCACTAGCTGGTTCCACATACCAATAAAGTCTTGTTCTCTGCCCTCTCTAACAGGAATTCAAAACCAAACAGTAACTAAAAGTTCCCCAGTGTCATCTGATGTCTAGTCAGAGACACAAATTTGTAGCCAGGGCTTCCTGACATTCTCTGTGAGGATTCCATGACTTCATCACCAGGCCCTGCCTGATTCCCACACTGTCTTTCTGGGGAAATCTACATGAAGGATCCAAGTGTCTTGGCTACAGCTGACATCCTGGGACTAAGTTTACCAAGCACAGGTCCACAACTCTACAAATAAATAGTGGTGAGTGTTTCTGATACATTACAATTTGTCTACTCCTGCAGTGCAGGTCCAAACCCCATGTGGGGACACAATGGGGAGAAGGAACCAGGCACAGCCCAGTCCTGGGGGCTAAGTGTATGAATTAGGATAAGCTACACCCAGCAGCTGGAGATGATAGAGAATCACTTACTGTACACATGGAGTAGTATATATGCTATTTCAAAATGTAAATCACTTTTGAAAATTTGTAGTGTATAGATTCCTGCATCACTCTCCATGACATCCTGGAGCAAAAGGGATCCATTGGGGTACACCATTGCTCTTCTGCTGTAGAGAGGCCCCTTGTAGATGTAATTCACATCTCTTCTGTATGCCACAATTTTATAATTTGGGATGCTATATGCTGATTTGAACCAGGCAAAAGATAGCATATTTTTGGGTAGATTATGAACAAGGAGAAGAACGCTTTCCCCTTTAACAGCATTCTGTGGCACTGGCTCTATCATGAGTTGGACAGAAGTGAGAGGGTTGCAGCACACAGAAAGGGAGGCTGAAACACAAAAGAAAAACAGTTATCTCAAGGATTGTTGTGCTTGGTGGAAAGAAAGCAACCTATATTCTAAACAGATAAGTTCATCACTCAGTCTAAAGATTAAGGTGTGGGTGTTTGCAACCCACTTGGTGAATATTAACAACATGACCCTCATTTCCACAGTGTCCCTGAATTTGTCATTTCTTCTACATGGAATTCTCTCCTGGGGTGTCTATACGGCTGCCCTTCACTGCCCTCAGTCAAGCACTGCACACTGAGGTTGATATTATGCCTTCTCTGAACTTTTTCTCCACAGACCCCACATCTTCATTCTATAGCTTTTTTTTTCTCAGATTCCTTTGTGGCTCCAGTCAATCCTTGACTTCAATTTCTACATGCCTTTGCTACATTGCCCTGAATTCAACAAGTCTAGGTCTGTGTAAGGTATAGAAAAAGTCTGATATGCTCGGCAAGCTTGGGTGTTAGAAAAGATTTATATGAGCATGGCTGGTTTTATGTAAATGTAACACAAGCTACAGTTGATTTGGAAGAGGGGGACTCAATTGAAAATGCCAGCACCATGTTAATCTGTGGGCAAATTTATAGTACAATGTTTTAAATCAGTGATTGATGTGGGAGGGTCCAGTCCACTGAAAGTAGTTCTGCTCCTGTCCTAAGGGTGATATAAAAGAGAGGGCCGAGCAAGCAATAAAGAGCAGACTAATAGGCATCACTCCTCCTCTGTCTCTGCAACAGTTCTTAGATTTTTTTATGAAATTCATGTTTGGAGAAAATAAATTCCCCAGTTTGACATGGACAACCAAAAAATGTTGCTCCCATTCAGCACTAAGAGGCATAATCTAGCCCTTCCAAAATATCCCATATTGTCAGTAGCAGTTGAGCCTAGGACAGTTAGTATGAATAAGGCTTCCTGGAGACTGCCTCTCTGTTAAAATTTCAAAACTGCCTCAATCAGCCCCTACCTGAGCAACTCTTAGACTGAGTTTCTTTACATCAAGGACTTTCCTGACAGAGGGGGAGTCAGATGATGTAGTATGATATCAACATGTGTCTCCATCATGTGTGACCACAACTAAATACCAAAACACCAACATTGGGACACTAAGTGGAGGCCAGAAAAGACAGTGATATGTGTATAAATATTAAAGAAGATTGAATGATCACAGAGAATCACTTACTGTCTACCAGAAGTTGTCCTTGCGTTAATCCAACTTTCCCATCTCTGGTCAGAGTTTTTAGGGTGTAGGATCCAGTGTCACTCCTGGTCAAATTCTGGATCAGCAGGGATCCATTGCTGTACAGTGTCTCTCTACCACTGTGTGCAAGGCCCACAGTGTTTGTGGGCCTTGAATTTGTGTTTACACTGTATTTGGCAATCTCATGGTCCTTGATCACAATTGTTCCTTTGTACCAGTAAATGGCTAAAATATTCTTTGGGAGACTGTGAACCACTAAAAGAGCACTTCCCCCTTCAGCAGCACTGGGTGGAACTGATTCAATAGTAGGCTGAGCAGAGGTGGGATAGTGATGACAATGAGAGGCTAGAAGAGAAGAAAGATCCATTAGTAGTAGGAATTTGGTATTTATTTATGTTGGGACCCTGTGTCCTGAGCAGGTGTGGCCATTGCTCAGCCAAGATGTGTGTCTCCTAGTCCTACTAGGTGACTCAGGACATGTGCTCTATGCATTCAGAGTCCATGCACATGTCAGCTTCTATGTATGACACTCTGATCAGTTGTTAACATAGCTCCGGTTCACTTCCCTCAGGATCCTGCTCACATTCAGTGTAGATTGGCATTGGGGGATGACTTCCTTGCTTGTTTCCCTAAAAACCCTCACACCTGACACTCTGACTTTCCTGTGCTTTAGGTTCTTTCCTCTTGTGATTCAAGCCAACCCGTAACTTCACCTTTGAGGTTTTTAGTGAACTATCTTCAAGTTCACTTGGAGTACACTTTTGTGAAGACCATGGTTAATCTCATTTTTGGAAGGAATGCTACCTAGAGAAGGTCTAGTATGTCCAGGGTTTAATTTAATTCTTTACATATATTTCAATTTCAATTGTTCATAAATTCATGCAGGTGTGAATACATGTGCATTCCTAAATAGATGGGTATGTTGATGGGTGTGTGCCACAGTATGTGTGTGGCAGAGGACAACATTTAGGAGTGAGAGGATTCTCTTCTTTGGCCATGTGGGATCTGGGCACTAAATTCAAGTCAATGGGCCTGACAAATTTTGCCTTCACTCAATGAAACACCTCACTGATCCACACAGGTCAGATTCTTTTCTTTGTCATCTGTTCTAGCTGGAAAACTCCGCCTTCAGAATATAGCAACCAACCTGATTGCCATTAAACAGAAAACAATCTGGCTTTCAATTCAACCATTTGCCATTTCCTGTTCACTGAGAGCTTCCTGCTGCTGGACCTCTATCCCCCTTTGTTATCACCCCCACTAAGTGGGCAAGCAGACACCTTTATTCTCCTTCAGACTCTTGTTCTCCTCAGACATTCTAACCAGCGCCTGAACTCCTCCCCTAGCCACACACACACACGGCTAGGAAATTCTCTTCACTTATGAGACTAGCTGCTGCCCATGGTGACCCTTGGCAAGTTCCAAGGGTATCTTGATCCCTTGGAACATGGTGGGGTCTCCAAAGGACCCAGCATAGCTACCACACTCTTTGGTTCCAGAGTTAATTCTGCTGTTCCAGAGTCAGCTCTTCTCTCCCACAGTAAGCACTGCTGTCCTGAAGTCACTCCAATGTGTCTGAGTCAGCTTTAGTGTCCTAAAGTCACTCTGATGAACCTGAATCAGCGACTTCTGAGCTAAGCCTGCTGCAAGGCAGAATCACATCAAAGAGTCACATGGACTGTGGGTGGATCCTTGTCCAAGGCAGTTCTCCCTCCTCTCCTTGGCACTGATTTGTAATTCTTTTCACAAATCTCTTTATGTTCAGGCCTCCTGACCACACAGTGAGCAATGAGCCAATAATTATCCCTGTGTCCCAAAGCCCAACAGCTCACACCAGGGCTGACCACTGCTTTGTCCTGGCCTTGGTGTGTAGCACAAAAGAGGGGGGATTTCTCACCCCTATGCATTTTCTGTGACACAGAGACTCTGCTTTGAACCCAGTTTTCCTTGTGTCCACCATGCCCTGGTAAGGTGGAATTTGTTCTCGTACAGAAGGCGGCATGTGTCTGTGTTACCTAGAAAGGTGCCACATGAGTGATGGCAGGGGAAGGACACTCATTGCTTATCACTAGAGTGACTATTCAAGATCATATCCAGGATAGACATCCAGGAACAGTTGTATCAGGAGATCCATGTCCTGTCTGTTGAGAAGGTCACCTGTGACCTTGAAAGGGGTGATCTCACACTGCTGTTGAGAGTTTCAAAGGGAAACCTGAATTCCAGACTCTTTTGTTGTCTGAGGTATGGTTCAGGTTTGCTCATGTCCACCTTGACATTTTAGAGACATCTCTGTCCTTTGCTTGGTAATTCCCCTGTGGTTCCCCTCTTTCCCTGTGCTAGAAAGAAGGATCCTGAACGTGATTCCTAGAATACTACTTTTCTCAGACAAAGGAAGCACCAACATGTCAGATTGGTCTGTAGGAGGGACATCCAGATGTATTGGAACAGAAATGGAAATCACGTATATTTCTTTCTTCTCCACAGAACCAACAACTCAGGGTTTGACTGTGAGCAAATATCACCCCCTGGTGGTCAACAGGATGACTGTAGCTCATGTCTGGGTGGTGTAAAGACAATCAGAGCCTGTTACCATTTGGCTACATGAGGGAAATCCGGGGGGGGGACCCCAGGGGAGAAGCACATGCCTAGTGGACCTGTGTCCTCTGTTCTTCACCTTGGAGAATATGATCGTCTTGTGAATTTTCATAAGTCCATCAAAAGAGTTGGCAGATGGCTCGGCACCTGTCTAATTCTGTCCTCCATGCTGAGTCTCAGAAGGAGGTGTCCTGGTAACATAGCTTGTTTGTGGCTCTCAGATCAGTGCACTAGTTGGGTTCACATGCTGTGAAATATGGAAATCCAAAAACTGTTGTTCCCTCTCAGCTCCATAAGGAAGTAAGAGTTCAAACCTGGAAAATACTCCCCAAGGTCACTTGTAATCAAGACTGGGAGAGAGGGATGGAGCCAGGGTTCCTGGCCCTCACCTCTCTCCGAGGATCCCAATGCCAAAAGGGTCCTTCTCAGTACCATGTTCATAGTGAGAACACCAAAGACAAAACAGAATCTAATGCATTTGCACTGACTTATCCTTTCACACACACACACACACACACACACACACACACACACAACTCTGAGGGTTGAGTCAGAGCAAGAGTATAATCTATGGTCATTTGTCTCTAGTACGTGTGTCCTGCACTAAATGCTCAAATACCAACATGAGACATAGTACAGAATGAAGTTATGCACAGGTCAGACAAAAGAGCCACCCAGAACTGAATAATCACAAAATCACTTACTGTCCACCTGGAGTTGCACATGTGCTAATTCAGTTTTCATGTCTCTACTCAGAGTTCGTAGCGTGTAGAATCCAGTGTCAGCCCAGGTGAAATTCTGGAGCAGCAGGGATCCATTACTGTACACTATCTCTCTACCACTGTGTGCAGGGCCCAACACAGTTGAATTTGTGGCTTTTATGTGCCAGACAATCTCAGAGCTCTTGAACACAATTCCTCCTTTGTACCAGAAAAAGGATCGAAGATTCTCCGGGATATTATGAGCCACTAGAAGAACATTTGTACCTTCTACAATGCTTGATGGAATTGACTCAATAGTGATCTGAGCAGAGGAGCAAGGGCACCCACAATAGGAGGCTAGGAGGAAAGATAGACATTGGTCAATAGTCAGACCTTCATATTTGGCTCAGTTGAGGCCCTGTTTCCTGAGCAGGTATGTCCATAGCTTACTTTAGATATGTGAGTGGATTCTTTCTGCTATTTATTTCCATGTCCTCAGTGACCTTGCACTTGTCATTTCCTATGTATGGCACTCTCTGCTTAGGTGACAATATGGCCCCAGTCCACTGCTATCAGACCTCCTGCTCACATTCAGGGTAGATTGTTGATGGGGAATGACTTCTTGGATTATTTCCTCTAGACAATGACACCTGACTGGATGATATTTTGTTGGTTATGTACATTAATCTTGTGGTTCCAGTCAACACCTGACTTTACCTTCAGCTTTCTTTACCTTTAGTCCACTGGTACTATGGAATTGTGATAACCTGGAGTTGTGTTAGATTTTTCAAAGAAATGATGCCTGGAAAATGTGTTGATATCTTGTTTATACACATAAAGCTTCTCTGAAGATCAGAGGATGGAACTTGTCACTCTATAACCATAGAGGTCAGGAGGTTTGTTCAGAAAGACAGGAAAGGAGATGGCTGGGCACAAAAAGGAAGTGAGAAGGCTGGGAATAGATAGGAAGTGAGATGGATGGGCAAAGACAGGAAGTAGGGTGTATGTGTGGAGATAGGATATAAGTGGAAAAAAGTAGGAAATTGCTTTTATCCACTGGGGAAACTAGTGAGGTAAAGGTGGTTTGGCTTGTTCCTATCCTCTCATCTATCAGCATTTTCTCTATGTTTGAATCCTGATTTTTATTATTTTGACCAATAAAGAACTCCACTTACGGATCTTAGCAAAAGCAATCTACATTTTCAATACAATCTCAAGCAAAATCCCAGCAAAATTCATCACAGACCTTGACAGAACAATGCTCAACTTTATATGAAAAGACAGGCCCCAAACTCTGGTGAGACCAGCTGCAGGTGAGCTTGGGTCTCGGGGAGGGGGACATTCCCCATCCTCTGCCTAACACCCATCCCCTCGATCTTCTGGGGCCTCTCGTGGCACCCAGAAGACTCGCCCACACAGGAAAGACATCAGCCCTTCCAGGTTCCAAACTCTGGCAAGCCCAGCTTCAGGTGAGCTTCGGTCTCCAGAGGGACACTCCCCATCTCCTGCCCAACACCCATTCCCTGGAGCTTCTGTGGGCCATTCCTGGCAACCAGAAGGCCTGCCCACACAGGAAAGACATCAGCCCTTCCAGGCCCAAAACTCCAGTGATCCCAGCTCCAGCTTAAGCTTCACTGTAAGCATCCCCAGCTTCAGCTTCAGGAAGGAAGGAGATCAGTGGATATGGAAAGACCCCACCAGCACCCACTGCGAGAAGAGATGGGAAGAAGACAGAATAAGAGTTCACACAGCAATAGAAAGACCAACATGACTCCACCAGAATCTAGGGTACAAACACCAGCAAGACCTGAAAAGCACTACATAGACGAAGCAGAGGAGAAAGACCTTAAAATTATTTTATGAAGATGATAGAGTCCCTCAACGAAGAAACGAGGAAATCTAGAAGAAAAACAAACAAAAACATCCATGAAATGGGGGAAATTTTCAAGAAATAAATCTCTCAAAGAATCTAAAGAGCACCAAGAAAAAATAACCAAACAAATGAAAGAAACAAATCAAACAGTTGAAGGATTGAAAGCTGAAACAGAAACGATAAAGAAAGAAGAGAATGAGGGGATGTGTGAAATAGAAAAGCTGGATAAATGATCAGGAACTACAGATGCAAGTATCATCAATAGAATAAAAGAGATAGAAGAGAGAATCTCAGATGCTGAAGACTCACTAGAGGATATAGAGTTGTCAACCAAAGAAAATCTCAAAACCAACAAATCCCTAACACAAAATATCCAAGAAATATGGGACACTGTGAAGAAGCCAAACCTGAGAATAATAGGTATAGAAGAAGGCAAACAAATACAGCTCAAACGTACAGAAAACATATTCAACAAAATCATAGAAGAAAACTTCCCTAACCTAAAGAAGGATATGCCTATGAAAATACAAGAATCCTACAGAACACCAAATAGCCTGGACCAGAAAAAGAAGTCACCTCACCATATAATAATCAAAACATCAAACCTACAGAATAAAGAGAAAATATTAAGAGCAGCTAAAGAAAAAAGCCAAGTAACATATGAAGGCAGACCTCTCCAAAATATACCTGACTTCTCAATAGAAGCAATGAAGGCCAGAAGATCCTGGATAGATGTCATACAAGCACTAAGGGAACAAGGATGCCAGCCCAGACTACTATATCCAGCAAAGCTTTCAATTACCATAGATGGAGAAAACACAATATTCCATGACAAAGCCAGATTTAAACAATATGTATCCATGAATCCAGCTCTACAGAAAATGCTAGAAGGAAAACCTAGATCCAAGGAAGATAACTATGCTCACAAAGACACAGGCAATATATAATCGCACTTTACAAAGCACCAAAAGAAAAAGGGAGGAGAAACTACACAAAATGACTTCACTACCAATAAATCAAGCACAAACAAGAATCATAAATCAGAGTGCCTGGGGATCGCCTGGGAACTGCACAGAGCTTCAAATCCTGGTGGGAGCCAAACACCCCAGAATCCAGGAATTCTCTCCCACCAACGAGACCAGGAAACGAGAGGAGCCAGGGAGACCAGGGGAGCAGCTGTTCCGGCCGCAGGATCAGGTACAACAGGATCCAGCAAAGGGTCCAGGGGACCAGGTGGGAGGCTAAGTGTCCCAGATTCCTGTTCTTTGCCACCCACGGGACCAGAACAAGGACAAGGAATAGAAGAACCACCAAATTATTGGACTTGCTAGCACCAAACAAAGGGAACTCTGGTTCCCTAACCACAAGACCAGTAAGGGGCTCTTTCTGCACCCACTAGAAGAAGAGATGGGAGAGAGACAATACAAAAACACACTCAGCAACAGAAAAACAAATATGACACCACCAGATTCTAGAGACTCCACACCAGCAAGACTCCAATATTCCAATGCAAAAGAAGCAGAAGAGAATGACCTTGAAATCACTTTCATGAAAATGATACAGGCTAAAAGAGGATATAGGAAAATCCCTCAAAGAAATGGAAGAAAAAGCAAACCAAAAATGCAAGAAATGGAAGAAAGAACAAACCAAAAAATTCATAAAAGACAACAAATGGGCAAAAAGATAAACCAAAAATTGCAAGAAGCAATGCAAACACTGCAAGGGTTGAAAACTGAAATAGAGACATTAAAAAAACACAATCTGAAGAAAGGCAGGAAATAGAAAAGCTGGGCAAACAGCCAGGTACTACTGATACAAGCATTGCCAACAGAATAGAAGAGATGGAAGAGAGAATTTCAAGTCTTGAAGATACACTAGGAGAAATGGATTCATCAACCAAAGAAAACCTTACGTCCAGCAAATCCTTAACACAAAACACCAAGGAAATATGGGACACCACGAAAAGACCAAACCTAAGAATAATAGGTATAGAAGAAGGAGAAGAAAACCACCTCAAAGGGGCAGAAAACATATTCAACAACATCATAGAAGAAAACTTTCCCAACCTTAAGAAAGACATGCCAATGAAGGTACAAGAAGCTAACAGAACACCAAATAGAGTGGACCACAAAAAAAGTCCCCTCGCCACATAATAATCAAGACCCCAAACATACAGACTAACATATAAAGGCAGACCTATCAGACTTACAACAGACTTCTCCATGGAAACTCTGAAAGCCAGAAGGTCCTGGATAGATATTCTACCAACACTAAGAGACCATGGATGCCAGCCCAGACTACTATACCCGGCAAAGCTCTCAATCACTATAGATGGAGAAAACAAAATATTCCATGACAAAACTAGATTCAAGCAATACGTATCAACTAACTCAGCCCTACAGAAAGTTTTGGAAGGAAAACTCCAGCCCAAGGAAGTTAACTACAACCAGGAACACATAGGCATTAGAGAATCCCTCTCTACCAACAGCCAAAAGAACAAAGGGGTGAAATTCCACACGTAATTCCACCACCAACACCCATTGCAAATCGAAGAAGAATGACCAATCAATGGGCGTTAATATCCCTCAACATTAATGGCCTTAACTCACCCATAAAAAGACACAGGCTAGCAGAATGGATTCGAAGACAGAACCCTTCCTTCTGCTTCATAAAAAAAACACACCTCACCCTCAAAGACAGGCATTACCTGAGAGTTAAAGGTTGGGAAAATTTTTCCAATCAAATGGACCCAAGAAACAAGCAGGGGTAGCAATCCTAATATCTAACAAATTAGACTTTAAAATAAAATCAATCAAAAGAGATGAAGGAGGTCATTACATACTCATCACAGGCGAAATCCACCAAGATGAAGTGTCTATCCTGAACACCTATGTCCCAAATACAAAGGCATCCATATTCATAAAAGAAACATTACTAAAACTTAAATCACATATAAAGCCCAACACACTTATAGTGGGAGATTTCAACACACCACTCTCACCACTAGACAGGAATACCAGACAGAAACTCAAAGAAGCAAAGAGTCTAATAGAAGTAATGACACAACTGGGATTAACAGACGTCTATAGAGCACTTCATCCACATAAAAAAGAATATACCTTCTTCTCACCACCACATGGAACCTTCTTAAAAGTCGACCACATACTTGGCAACTTATCCAACCTCAGCAGCAGCAAAAAAATTGGAATAACTCCATGCATCTTATCAGACCACCATGCTTTCAAATTAGGATTCAACAACAACACAAATTGCAGAAAACCTACAAACTCATGGAAATTGAATAATGCACAACTGCACCATTCCTGGGTCAAAGAAGAAATAAAAAAGAAATTAAAGCCTTCCTAGAATTCAATGAGAATGAAGACACAACATACCACTACCTATGGGACACTTTGAAAGCAGTGCTATGGGGGAAGATCATAGCACAAAGTACCCACATGAAGAAACTGGAGAATAGTTATACTAGAGAATTAACAGCAGAGCTGAAAGCTCTAGAACATGAAGAAGCAAATTCCCCGAGGAGGAGTAGACACCTGGAAATAATAAAATTGAGGGCTGAAATCAATGAAGTGGAAACTAGGAAAACAATTCAAAGGACCAATGCAATGAAGAGTTGGTTCTTTGAGAAAATCAACAAGATAGACAAACCTTTGTCCAAACTTACCAAACAGCAGAGAGTTAACATGCAAATTGACAAAATCAGAAATGAAAAGTGGGACATAACAACGGACTCTGAGGAAATTCAGAGAATCATCAGGTCATACTTTGAAAACGTGTACTCCACAAAATTCAAAAATTTAAAGGAAATGGACGACTTCCTGGATAGCTATCACTTGCCAAAATTAAATCAAGAACAGATAAGGAATTTAAATAGACCTATAACCCCTATGGAAATAGAAGCAGTCATCAAAAGTCTCCCAATAGAAGCAGAAGGGTCTTTGCCAAACTCTTTCTATGAGGCTTCAATATCCTTGATTCCCAAGCCACACAAAGACACAACTAAGAAAGAGAACTTCAGACCAATATCCCTCATGAACATTGATGCAAAAATACTCAATAATATACAGGCAAATCGGATCCAAGAACACATCAAAAAAATCATTCACCACGATCAAGTAGGTTTCATCCCAGGGATGCAGAGATGGTTCAACATACAAAAATCCTTCAATGTAATCCACCATATAAACAAGCTGAAAAACAAAAATCACATGATCATCTCACTAGATGCTGAAAAAGCCTTTGACAAAATCCAACACCCCTTCATGATAAAGTTCTTGGAGAGATCTGGGATAACAGGGGCATACTTAAACATAATAAAAGCTATATACAGTAAACCAACAGCTAACATCAAACTAAATGGACAGAAACTCAACGCAATTCCTCTAAAATCAGGAATAAAACAAGGCTGTCCACTCTCTCTATACCTTTTCAACATTGTACTTGAAGTTCTAGCCATTGCCATACAACAACAAAAGGGGATCAAGGAGATACATATTGAGAATGAAGAGGTCAAACTTTCACTGTTTGCAGATAGTTTACATAAATGACACAAAGGACTCTACCAGGAAACTCTTACAGCTGACTAACACCTTCAGCAAAGTAGCAGGCTACAAATCAACTCAAGAAAACCAGTAGTCCTACTATATACAGATGATAAAAGGGCTGAGAAAGAAATCAGAGGATAAGTTCTTAAGAGTTCTATAATTGCAACAATAACTATTTACAGTGAATTGGTGTCCGGTAAGTCTGGTTTCACTTTGTTCCTTCCCCCCTTGTAAACAAATATTTTAGATAGACAGAAACTTATGAAGACCCGATATTTTACCATTAATCAAGTGAACACCTATTTGTTTTGTTTTCTTTGTTGAGATAGGGCCTCTTTATGTTTCCCAGGTGGCACTGAATCTACTATCCTTTACCACAGTCTATAAAGGGAAAGGATTACAAGTGGGTGCAACAGCCGGGCGATGGTGGTGCATGCCTTTAATCCCAGCACTCGGGAGGCAGAGGCAGGCAGATCTCAGTGAGTTCAAGGCTGGGCTGGACCGACAGCCTCCAAATAATACAAAGGAAACCCTGTCTCATAAAACCAAAAAAAAACAAAGGGGGTGCAACAATACCCACGTGAACACATTCTCTTGGGTTCAGTTATGTGCTGGATATTTTATATCAGTTTAGCACTAGTAGAGTCATAAGAGGAAGGAGCTCCAGTTGAGAAAATGCCAAATGCAAGGCATTTTCTTCTTCTTTTTTTTTGGGACAGGGTTTCTCTGTGTTGTTTTGGAGGCTGTCCTGGAACTCACTCTGTAGAGCAAGCCATTTGAAGCAAGTCAATAAACAGTTCTCCTCCATAGCCTATGTATCAGCTCCTACCTCTGGTATCCTGCTCTGTTTGAGTTCCTGTCCTTATTGTCTTCACTTAGGAGAAGAATAAGCCAAATAAACACTTTCTTCCCACCCCCCCAAAAAAGAATCATCAATCAATGGTCATTAATATCCCTCAATGTCAACAGTATCAACTTGCCTATAAAAAGACACAGACTAGCAGAATGGATACGAAGACAGAACCCATCCTTCTGCAACATGCAAGAAACACATCTTAACGTCAAAGACAGACGTTACCTCAGAGTAAAGGGTTGGGAAAAGATTTTCCAATCAAACGGACCTAAGAAACAAGCTGGTGTAGCAATCCTAATATCTAACAAACTAGATTTCAAATTAAAATCAATCAAAAGAGATGAAGAAGGGCACTATTTATTCATAAAAGGAAAAGTACATCAAGATGAAGTCTCAATTTTAAACATCTATGCCCCAAATACAAAGGCACGTACATTCATGAAAGGAACATTACTAAAGCTCAAATTGCACATAAAATCTAACAGACTGATAGTAGGAGACTTCAACACTCCACTCTCATTAATAGATAGGACCTCCAGACAGAAACTTAACAAAGAAACAAAAGAACTAACAGAACTTATGACACAACTGGGTTTAACAGACATCTATAGAACATTCCTCCCAAACACAAAAGGATATAACTTCTTCTCTGTGCCACATGGAACCTTCTCTAAAACTGACCAAATAATAGCAAACAGCAAATCTCCGCAGATGCAAAAAAAATGGAATAACCCCCTGTATCTTATCAGACCACCATGCATTAAAATTAGAATTCAACAATAACACAAATCGCAGAAACCCTACAAACTCATGGAAATTGAACAATGCACAATTGCACCATCCCTGGGTAAAGGAAGAAATAAAAAAAGAAATTAAAGACTTCCTGGAATTCAATGAGAATGAAGACACAACATCCGCAGTGCTGAGAGGAAAGTTCATACCACTAAGTGCCCACATGACAAAACTGGAGAACATTCATACTAGAGAATTAATAGCACAGTAGAATGTTCTAGAACAAAAAGAAGCAAACTCACACAGCAGGAGCAGATGCCAGGAAATAACCAAATATAGGACTGAAATCAATCAAGTAGAAATGAGGAAAACATTGAAAATAATCAATGAAACAAAGAGTTGGCTCTTTGAGAAAATCAACAAAATAGACAAACCTCTGTCCAAACTAACCAAAAGACAGAGAGAGAGCATGCTAATTAACAAAATCAGAAATGAAAAGGGGGACATAACAACAGACTCTGAAGAAATCCAGAGAATCATCAGGGAATACTTTGAAAATCTGTACTCCACAAAATTCGAAAATTTAAAGGAAATGGATAATTTCCTAGAGATATCACTTGCCACAACTAAATCAAGAGCAGATAAGCAATCTAAACATACCTATAAGTCTAATGAAATAGAAGCAGTCATCAAAAGTCTCCCAAACTTTAATAAAAGCCCAGGCCCAGGTGGCTTCAGTACAGAATTCTACCAGAAATTCAAAGAAGAGCTAATTCCAATACTCCTCAAAGTATTCCACACAATAGAAGCAGGAGGCTCACTGCCAAATTCTTTTTACCAGGCTACAATTACCTTGATACCCAAGCCACACAAAGACACAACTAAGAAAGAGAACTATAGACCAATTTCCCTCATGAACATCGATGAAAAATACTCTATAAAATACTAGCAAACCGGATTCAAGAACAAATCAGAAAAATCATCCACCATGATCAAGTAGGCTTCATCCCAGGAATGCAGGGATGGTCCAACATTAGAAAATCTATCAATGTAATCCACCATATAAACAAACTGTGAAAGAAAAAAACCACATGATCATCTCACTAGATGCTGAAAAGGCCTTTGACAAAATCCAGCACCCCTTAATGATAAACGTCCTAGAGAAATCAGGGATAACAGGAACATACCTGAATATAATAAAAGCAATATACAGTAAACCAACAGCTAACATCAAACTAAATGGAGAGAACCTCAACACAATTCCTTTAAAATCAGGAACAAGACAAGGCTGTCCACTCTCTCCACATCTCTGCAATATTGTACTTGAAGTCCTAGCTACAGCAATAAGACAACAAAAGGAGATTAAGGGGATACAAATAGGAAAAGAAGAAGTCAAATTTTCACTATTTGCAGATGATATGATAGTTTACATAAGTGACATGAAAAACTCTGCAAGGGAACTCCTAGAGTGGATAAACACCTTCAGCAATGTGGCAAGATACAAGGTAAACTAAAAGAAATCAGTGGCCCTATTATATACAGATGATGAAGTGACTGAGAAAGAAATCAGAGAAACATCACCCTTTACAATAGCCATAAACAGCATCAAATATCTGGGGATAATGTTAACCAAGGAAGTGAAAGACCTGTATATCAAGAACTTTGAGTCATTAAAGAAAGAAATCACAGAGGATACCAGAAAATGGAAAGATCTCCCATGCTCTTGGATTTGTAGGATCAACATAATAAAAATGGCAATCTTTCCAAAAGTAGTCTACAGATTCAATGCAATCCCTATCAACATTCTGGCACAATTCTTCAAGGACCTGGCAAGAACAATAATCAACTTCATATGGAAAAACAAAAGGCCCAGGATAGCCAAAACAACCCTATATGATAAAGGAACTTCAGGAGGAATTACCATACCTGACTTCAAGCTCCATTATACAGCTATAGTCCTGAAAACAGCTTGGTACTGGCAAAAATAGGCATGTAGACCAATGGAACTGAATTGAAAACCCTGATGAACACGTATTAACACTTGATTTTTGACAAATAAGCTAAAGTTATACAATGGAAAAAATAAAGCATCTTCAACAAATGGTGCTGGCATAACTGGGGTACTGGTATGCAGAAGACTGCAGATAGATCCATGTTTATCCACTTGTACAAAACTTAAGTCCAAATGGATCAAAGATCTTAACATAAATCCAGCCACACCGGGCGGTGGTGGCGCACGCCTTTAATCCCAGCACTCTGGAGGCAGAGGCAGGGGGATCTCTGTGAGTTCGAGGCCAGGCTGGACTGATAGCCTCCAAAACAATACAAAGAAACCCTCTCTCATAAAAACCAAAAAATAAATAAATAAATAAATCCAGCCACACTGAAAGTTGTAGAAGAGAAAGTGGGAGATACTCCTCAACAAATTGGTACAGGAGACCACTTACTGAACATAACACCAGTGGCACAGACACTGAGATCGACAATTAACAAATGGGACCTCCTGAAACTGAAAAGCTTCTGTAAGGCAAAGGACACAGTCAACAAGACCAAAAGTCAGTCCACAGAATGGGAAAAGATAATCACTAATCTCACATCTTACAGAGGGCTAATTTCCAAAATTTACAAAGAACCCAAGAAGGAAGTCTCCAAAACACCAAAGGATCCAATTAAAAGGTGGGGTACAGAATTAAATAGAGAATTCTCAATAGAGGAGGCTAAAATGGCCAATAGACCCTTAAGAATGTGTTCAACATTCTTAGTCATCAGGGAAATTCAAATCAAAACAACTTTGAGATACCATTTTACTCCTGTCAGAATGGCTAAAATCAAAAACACCGAAGACAATTTATGCTGGAGAAGATGTGGAGAGAGGGGAACACTCCTCCACTGCTGGTGGGAGTGCCAACTCGTACAGCCACTTTGGAAATCAGTATGGAGATTCCTCGAGAAAATGGGAATCAATCTAACACAAGACCCAGCAATTCCACTCTTAGCCATATATCCAAATGAAGCAAATTCATACAACAAGGGCATCTGCTCCACTATGTTCATAGCAGCATTATTTGTAATAGCCAGAACCTGGAAGCAACCTAGATGCTCCTCAACTGAAGAGTGGATAGAGAAAATGTGGTACATTTACACAATGGAGTATTACTCAGCAGAAAAAAACAATGGAATCTTGAAATTCCCAGGTAAATGGATAGTACTAGAAGAAACCATCCTGAGTGAGGTAACCCAGTCACAAATGACAAACATGGTATGTACTCACTCATATATAGATTTTAGACATGGATCAGGATATTTCCAGTCTGCACTTCCACTGACAGAGAGTCTGGGAAACAGGAATGAACCTAAAAGATATGCATGGTACCCAAGAGAAGAGGAATGAGGCAAGATCCTCTAAACAGATGGGGACATGGCGAGGGGTGGGAGGGGAGTAGGAGCTGGGAAGAAGAGAGAGGGAGAAGAGGAAGAGAGAGTAGGTCATGGGGGAACAGGAAGGTTGAGTGGGGGGGTAGAATAGGGGGAAGAGGGAATCATATGTTAGAAGACAGATCAGGCACCAGTGTGACCTCTAATGATCAAAGGGATGACCCCAATTGGCAAGCTAAGCAATAGTGGAGAGACCACCTTGAATGCTCATTCCTGATAATGATCTTGGTGTCTGTAACCATCCGGTTACAGACCGATCCAGTCCATCCGGTTCCAGTGACTGATGGAAGCAGAGGCAAACACCCACAGTTAAACACTGAACTGAACCCAAGGAACCCAGTGACAGAGAGAAAGGAGCAATGAGCAAATTCGCAATGAATTGGCTGGTAAAACCAGCAGAGACAGCTGATCTGAACAGGGGAGAGCTCTTGGACCCCAGACTGACAGCTGGGAGGCCAGCATGGGACTGATCCGGACCCCCCAAATGTGAGTGTCAGTGAGGAGGCCTGGGGAAGCTATGGGGCCCTGAGCAGTGGATCAGTGTTTAATCCCTGGAATACAAACAGACATCTTGTGTCCATAACACAAAGAGGGATGCTGTCTCAGTCTGGACTCTTAGGGGAGTGCCTGGACCCTACCCTGAGTGAAAAGACAGACTCTAGATATCCTCTATGTGGAAGGAATTGGCAATAGGGTGGAGGCTGGCAGGGAATGGTGGAGGGGTGCTGGAGGAGGGGAGGGAGAGGGAACTGGGATTGACATGTAAAACAAGCTATTTAAAATTAAAATAATAATATAAAAGGGAAAATTAAAAAAAGAAAAAAAGCAGGATAACCAAAAGAACTCTATATAATAAAGGAACTTCCAGGGACATCACCATCCCTGACTTCAAGCTCTACTATAGGGCTATAATAATGAAAACAGCTTGGTATTGTCACAAAATGAGACAGATTGACCAATGGAATTGAATTGAAAATCCGAACATTGATCTACATTCCTATGGACACCTGATTTTCAACAAAGAAGCTAAAATTATACAATGGAAAAAAGAAAAATTCTTCAACAAATGGAACTGGGGTAACATGTAGAAGATTGCAGATAGATTCTTATCCATTGCCAAGCACAAAACTTAAGTCCAAATGGATTAAAGACCTCAACATAAATCCAGCCTCTGAACCTCTTAGAAGAGAAATTGTAAGGCACCCTTGAAAGAATTGGTAAAGGAGACCACTTTGTGAACATAACACCAGTTGCACAGACATGGAGATCAACAATTATAAAGGGGACCTCCTGAAACAAGAAATTCTGTAAGGCAAAGGAAACAGTTAACAAGACAAAATGACAGCCCAAAGAAAGGGAAAAGATCTTCACCAATCCCCCCATCTGATAGAGGACTGATTTCCAAAATATACAAAGAACACAAGAAGTTAATCACCAAAACACCAAATAATTCAAATAAAAAGTGAGGTGCAGAACTAAATAGAGAATTCTCAATAGAAGAATCCAAAAAGGACTGAAAGGCACTTAAGAAATTGCTTGAATGCCCTCCGGCCCTTGCCCTGCTCTGTGCTTGAGGTGAGTAGGGGCTCTGCTCTGGGCCCCAACTCCTGACACCCCACTGCTTCTGTCCCCCTGGGCCTGCTCCATGCCTAGAGTGGACCCACTCAGACAGAAACAACCACCTGACTCTGGCCACACCTCAGTATTCAGTTGCTTCTAGCCCCTGTCCTGTGCTTGAGGTGAGTGGGAGCTGTGCTCTGGGTCCCAACTTCCCCTGCTTCCAACTTCCTGGGCCTGGTCTGTGGCTAGAGTGGACCTGCCCTGCCAGAAATGAGTACCCTGAGTCTGGCCACACCTTAGTCTTCACTCCTCTCTGGCACCCTCCCTCAGCTTGAGCCTTCAGTCCCCTCCGTCCTCTCCCCTGTGCTTGAGAGTGTCTCAGACCCAATTGTACCCATCATGATACCCATCAGGTATTGGACCTGCTTGAACATTCTGGAAGAAAAGATGAGACCTATAACCACCAGGAGAGGAAGAGACCCCAGGAGATCCCACTGAAAGAAGGGATGGGAAGGCAGCAATATAAAACTACAAACAATGACAAATATGTAAAACACAAATTGCAGAAACCTGAAAAGCTCATGGAAATTGAACAAGGCTCAATTTCATCACCCCTGGGTAAAGGAAGAAATAAAGAAATCAAAGAATTCCTAGAATCCAATGAAAATGAAGGCACAACATACCCAAACCTGTGGGACACTTTGAAAGCAGTTCTAAGAGGGAAGTTCATAGCAATAAATGTCCACATGAAGAAACTGGAGAATAATTACACTAGAGAATTAACAGCACAGCTCAAAGCTCTAGAAACAAAAAGAAGCAAACTCAGCCAGGAGGAGTAGATGCCAGGAAGTAATCAAAGGGAGAGCTGAAATCAATAAAGTAGAAACTAGGAAACCAATACAAAGAAACAATGTGATGAAGAGTTGGTTCTTTGAGAAAAATCAACAAGATAGAAAAAAACCTTTATCCAAACTTACGAAACGACAGAGTGTGAACATGCAAATTAACAAAATCAGAAATGAAAAGGGGGACAGATGATGAGGAAATTCAGACAATCATCAGGTCATACTTGGAAAACCTATACTCCACAAAATTCAAAAATTTAAAAGAAATAGACAATTTTCTAGATAGATATCACCTGTGAAAATTAAATCAAGAACAGATAAGCAATTAAAATAGACCTATAACCCCTATGGAAATAGAAACAGTCATCAAAACCAACCAAAAAAAAGGTCGGGTCCAGATGGCCTCCATGAAGAATTCTACTAGAAATTCAAATAACAACTTACACCAATTCTTCTCAAAGTATTCCACACAATAGAAGCAGAAGAGCCTTTGCCAAATTCTTTTTAAGAGGCTTTAGTAACGTTGATCCCCAACGCACAGAAAGATACAACTAAGAAGGAGAACCTCAGACCAATGTCCCTCATTAACATTGTCGTAAAAATACTCAAAAATTATTGGCAAATCTTATCCAAGAACACATCAAAACAATCATTCACAACAATCAAGTAGGTTTCAACCCAGGGATGCAGGGATGGTAAAACAAATGAAAATCCATCAATGTAGTCCACCATATAAACAAGCTGAGAAACAAAAAGCACATGATCATCTCACTAGATGCTGAAAAATCCTTTGACAAAATCCAACACCCCTTTATGATAAAGGTCTAGGAGAGACCAGGATAAAAGGAACATACCTAAACAAAATAAAAGCTACATACAGCAAGCCAACAGCCAACCTCACATTAAATGGACAGAAAATCAATGCAATTCTGCTAAAATCTGGAACAAGACAAGGCTGTCCACACTCTCTATACATCTTCAATACTGTACTGGAAATTCTAGCTAAAGCAATACGACAACAAAAGGAGATCAAGAGCAAGGAAAGGAAGAGGTCAAACTTTCATTATTTGCAGATGATATGATAATTTACATGAGTGATCCAAAAAACTCAACTAGGGAACTCCTACAGCTGATAAATACTTTCAGCAAAGTGGCAGGATACAAGATCAACTCAAGAAAGTGAGTAGCCCTATTATATGCAGATTATAAATGGGCTGAGAATGAAATCAGAGGAACATCACCCTTTACAATTGCCATGAACAACATAAAAAATTTTGAAGTAATGCTTACCAAACAAGCGAAAGACCTGTATTTCAAGAACTTTGAGTGTTTAAGAAAGAAATTAAAGAAGACACCAGGAAATGGAAAGATCAATGTAGTAAAATGGCAATCCTGCCAAAAGTAATCTACAAATTCAATGCAATTCCCATTAAAATCCCAGCACAATTCTTCACAGACCTTGAAAGAACAATAATCAACATTATATGGAAAAACAAAACACCCAGGATATCCAAAACAACCCTATTCTACAAAGCAGCACCTGGAGCCATCACCATCCCTGATTTCAAGCTCTATTATGGATCTATAGTCCTGAAAACAGCTTGGTATTGGTACAAAAATAGACATGTAGACCAATGGAATCAAATTTAACACCCCAGTATTAACCCAAAGAAGCTAAAGATATACAAAGGAAAAAAGAAAGCATCTTCAAAAAATGGTGCTGACATAACTGGATACTGGCACATAGAAGAATGTGGATAGATCCATGTCTATCACCATGCGCAAAATTTAAGTCCAAATGGATCAAAGACCTCAACATAAAACCAGCTAAAATGAACTTCCTAGAAGAGAAATTGGGAAGGAGCCTTGAATGAATTAATACAGGAGACCATTTCCTGAACATAACACCAGTAGCATACCACTGAGATCAACACTTAATACATGAGACTTCCTGAAACTGAGAATCTTCTGTAAGGCAAAGGACACAGTCAACAAGACAAAAAGGCAGCCCACAGAATGGGAAAAGATATTCAATAAGCACACTTCTGATAGAGAGCTGATCTCAAATATTTACAAAGAATTCAAGAAGCAAGTCTCCAAAACACCAAAGAATTCAATTAAAAAGTGGTCTACAAAACTAAATAGAGAATTCTCAATAGAGGAGTCTAGAATATCTGAAAGGCATGTGAGAAAGTGCTTGCTATCCCTAGCCATCAGGGAAATGCAAACCAAAACAACTCTGAGATACCAACTTACTCCTGTCAGAATGGCTAAAATCAAAAACACCAATGACAGTTTATGCTGGAGAGGATGTGGAGAAGGGAACACTCATCCATTGCTGGTGGGAGTCCAAGATTGTACAGTCATTTTGGAAATCAGTATGGAAATTCCTCAGGAAAAAGTGTATCAGCCTACCACAAGACCCAGAAATTCCACTCTTAGGCATATATCAAAAAGATGCGCATTCATACAACAAGGACGTCTGTCCCACTATGTTCATAGCAGCATTATTTGTAATAGCTAGAACCTGGAAGCAACCTAGATGTCCCTCAAATGAAGAGTGGACAGAGAAAATGTCTCCAAAACACTAAAAGATCCAATTAAAAAGTGGGCTACAGAACTAAATAGAGAATTATCAATAGTGGAGTCTAAAATGGCTGAGAGACAGTTGAGAAAGTGCTCAATATCCTTAGCCATCCAGGAAATGCAAATCAAAACAACTCTGAGGTATGATCTCACTCCCATCAGAATGGCTAAAACCCAAAACACTGTTTCCCAGACTCTCTGGTAGTGGGATTGTAGACTGGCACTCCCCTGCTTTATGTCTAAAATCCATATATATCTTTTTGTGACTGGGTTTGCTGCACTCAGGATGGTTTCTTCTAGTACCATCCGTTTGCCTGCAAATTTCAAGATTCCATTGTTGTTTTCGGCTGAGTAGTACTCTATTGCGTACTTTGGGTAGTAGATCAGTATTTATCCCTGGCTCACAAATGGATTTTGGGTGCCCATGCCACAATGAGGGATGCTCTCTGAATCTGGACACTTGGGGGAGGGCCTAAGCCCTCCCAGGAACAAAATGATAGACTCTAGAGATCACCCATGGAGGGCCTTACCCTCCCCGAGGAAGGGAATGGAATTCTGTTTATGGCTGGGGGGGCCTGGAGTGGGGAGAAGCCAGAATGGAGTGGAGGGAATGAGATCTGGGACTGACATGAGAAGCAAGCTTTTTTCGAATTTAAATATATAATAAAAAGTGTTTAAAAATACTAATTACAGTTTATGCTGGAGAGGATGTAGAGAAATGGGAACACTCTCCCACTGCTGGTGGGAATGCCAACTTGTACAGACTTTGAAGATCAGTATGGAGATTCCTCAGGAAAATGGACATCAGTCTACCACAAGATCCAGCAATTCCACTCTTATGCATATATCCAAAAGATGCACATTCATGCAACAAGGATGTCTGTTCCACTATGTTCACAGTAGTGTTATTTGTACAGTAGTGTTATTTGTAATAATCAGAACCTGGAAGCAACCTAGATACATCTCAATTAAATAGTGGGTAAAGATACTGTGGTACATTTACATAATGGATACTACTCAGTATAAAAAAACAATGACATCTTGAAATGCTCAGTCAAATTGTTGGAACTTTCCTGAGTGAGGTAACCCAGGCACAGAAAGACAAACATGGTATGTACTTACTCATATATGCATATTAGAAATAGAGCAAAGGATTACCAGCCTACAAGTCACAACCCCAAAGAAGTTAGGAAACATGAAGGACCCTAAGAGAGACATACATGGTCCCTCAAAGAAGGAGAAAGGAACAAATTGAGAGCATGGGGGTTGGGGAGAGACAGGAGGGAGGTAACAGAAAGAGAAAGGCAGAAGAGGAGGGGAGAGGAGAAAATGAGGGATCAGGAAGATTCAGTTGGGGGAAGAAAAGAGTAGAGTAATAAAAGAGATACTTTAATAGAGGGAGCCATAATAGGTTTACAGAGAAATCTGGCACTAAGAAAATGTCCAGAGATCTACAATGATGACCTCAATTAAGATTCTAAGCACTGGTGGAGAGGCTACTTTAAATGACTTTCCCCTATTATTAGATTGATGACTACCTTAAATGCCATTCTAGAATCTTCATCGAGTAGCTGACGGAAGCAGAAGCAGAGATTCACAGCTAAGCAATGAGTCAATGGAATCCCCTTGTAGAGAGGGAGAAGTGATGAGTAAAGGGGTTTGACCATGCTGAGTAAGCCCACAGAAACAGCTGACCTGACCAAATGGGAGCTCACAGACATCAGTCTGACAGCTGGAGAACCAGCATAGGATTGAACCAGGCCCCTGAATGTGGGTGTCAATTAGAAAGTATGGGCAGTCTGTGGGGCCTCTGGCAGTGGAACCAGTATTTATTCCTAGTGCACAAATGGATTTTAAGGAGCCCATTCCCCATGGAGTGATACTTTCTCAGCTTAGATCCATGGAGGAGGGTCTAGGCCCTGCCCCAAATGATGTGACAGATGTTGATGACCCTCCATGGAAGGCCTCACCATCCTTGGTGAGTGGATGGGGGTGGAAACAGGGTATTGGTAGAGAGTATGGTAGTATTGAGAGCGAAGGAACTGGGATTTATAAGTAAATTAAGATTATTTATAAACTGTTATATTTTTGGTTGTGAGCCTAGCCTTTAACGCCTGAGCTATCCCTGAGCAAATTGGCAAAGAATGGGCTGGCAAAACCAGCAGAGACAGCTGATCTGAACAGGGGAGAGCTCTTGGACCGCAGACTGACAGCGGGGAGGCTAACATGGGACTGATCTGGACCCCCCCCAAATGTGAGTGTCAGTGAGAAGGCCTGGGCAACCTATGGGGCCTTGAGAAGTGGATCAGTGTCTATCCCTGGAATACAAACAGTCATCGTGTGCCCATAGCACAAAGAGGGATGCTCTCTCAGCCTGGACTCATAGAGGAATGCCTGGACCCTACCCGGAGTGAAATGACAGACTCTAGATATCCCCTATGTGGAAGGAATTGGCAATAGGGTGGGAGGCTGGGGGGGGAAGGGGAGTGCCGGAGGAGGGGAGGGAGAGGGAACTGGGATTGACATGTAAAACAAGCTATTTAAAATTAAAATAAAAATGATAAAAAAATAAAAATTAAAAAAGTTTTCTTAAAAAAAGATTATTTATAAACTAAATAAAAATTTGTTAAAAGGTGAAAAAAGAACACCCTTTGCAACAAAAACTCAGACATTTGTGGAGAATGAATGAATGATGTTGCAGACCCTGTATGCCCATGGATTTATTAAAGAAACTGACAGGTTTAGGGATACAGAGTTGAATTTTTCCATTTGCTCTTATTATGTGTGAGTGTGTGTACAAGAGAATGTCTCAGGGTGTGGCAGTGGGAGCGGGACACAGTAACTAGGTGGGGGGCAAAGGACTTGTGTCCATTAGTCACTGCTTTTCAGAAAAAAAACAAATGCTTATAACTATTGAGCCACATTATTGATCAACACCACCATGAGTTTTTTCTGGGTGCCAAGCCTACAAGACAAGTGTATCGTGGACACGCTGATTTAATATGGATAAGAAATAACCCTGAACTCCCATTACTTTTTCAGATTCACCAAGAAAAACAATAAATTTCCTGCTGCTGAATCTCTGGCCCACCCTGTGTCTTCTCCCCTACAAATCCAGTCTTCTCTAAAGCCCTGTTCCCCTTAAAAGACTCCAAACTGTAGATCAGTCCTCTTCTGTCACCTCGGGGTGTCCTCGTCTGTGAATAGATGTCGCTGAGAGTCAGTGACCCACTTCAGAGGGATACAAGAGTGCATCCCTAGTCTCTCTGGCCTGGTACATAATCCTCCTGTGGCATATCTGCTCCCAAGCTCTGCTATCCTTCCTCCATCTGAGCTGAGACTCCAAGCAGAAGCATCTCCCAGAGATCCATGTTCTGTGGGGGGGTTCTGTTCCAAACACTGCTCTGCCCCCTTACTCTAAGTCCCTCTCCATTTCTCTATTTATGTTCCACTCCTCCAAATCAAACAGTGATCAAACATGCTGTTGAGTATACCTGTGCTCTGAGACAACAGATGCTCACCCTGGGATTTACCTCTGTGATTTCCTGATCCAGGGTCTGTCAGTCCCAAAGTGGGAGCCTCTGTACTCCTTGTGAGACACAGAAACCCTGCCCCTTCTGGGCACCCAGTTGACCATGTTTATTCAATGCACTAAAAAAGATGTAATATCCACTTTGATGGAAGGGGACAGAGATGTCCCTAATGCTTCATTGAGATCACCTGAGTGGTGCATGGGGAAGGGGAGAAATCCACTCTCTTTGCCTCCTCTCTTTGTTCCCTTAGTGCCTTGACTTTCTTTTTCTGAAGTCTCATAAGCCCATCAGAACATATGGGTAATGAACTGAGCACCTATCAAGCTTAGTTCTCCCTGTTTAGTCTGTGAAGAATATATCCAGGGGACATAGACTAACCATATAGCTCATAACAGTGCTTTAGCTGGTTCCAAAGATGCAGGACTTAGACTATGAAAAGGCATTGTTTCTTGCCATCAGGAAGTCAATATCCAACCTTTATTAAAGGATTCTTAAGGCCACCTGTAGTTGATTATGGAACAGGGGTCTGGAGGCAGGGCATCTTGCTGCTCACATCTCAGAGACAATCACAAATTTTCCTTCATCAGGTCAAATGTTGATTCCCTTTGGGTCTTTCTCAAGGACACATTCCTGGTAAGAAGTCCAAGAGTCTAGACAGAGGCTGATATCCCTGGCTGAGTTACCCATCATGCATTCACCTATGTGCAAGGTGAAGTCAAAGGAAGGATTCTGACTTATTGCATCATTCTAAACCATGAGTGTCCTGAACTGAGGACTCATACCACAAAATAAAAATCAGTGCACAGGGAAGGAAGGCACAGGGGAAGAAGGCACAGGCCATTATAATGTGTGTGTGTGTGTCCAATGTAACAATCCCCACTAACAACCCAGAATTCACAAAGAATCACTTACTGTGCACATGAAGGTCAATGGTTGTTGTTGATACAATATCTTCTTGTCTATTTAAGGTTTGTAGGGTATATGAGCCTGTGTCCTTCCATGTGACATTTCTGAGCAATAGGGATCCATTGTGGTATAGTGTCTCTCTACCACTGTGTAGAGGCCCTGGAGCACTTAAACCTTTGTTCAGTGCATACAAACCAATTATATTGTCCGTAATTTTCACCCCTTTGGACCAAACTAACGTTGCAAGATTCTCTGGCAGATTGTCGACAAGAAGAAGGACATTTTCTCCTTCAACCACATGGGGTGGGACAGATTCAATGGTGACATGTGCAGTGGAGGTGGAGATGTGCCAGCATGTTAAAAGGGATGCTATATGGGAACAGAAAAAAGAAATTATCAATATTAAGCAGATGTGGTCATCACTCAGATTATATGTGGGGGTATGAATGTGTCCACCATCCTTGGTAGACATAGTAGCATGATTTCCATTCCCTTGAAGACAAGGGCTATGTCATTAACTCTCCTAGAAATACTCTGCCCAGGTTCTACCTGGTTCCCCCAACAGTTCCCTGTATTGCTTATCACACAGAGCATATGGTGAGGAGCAGTGCCCCTCTGAAGTCTTTCTCTGGAAAGATTCACTTTTTTCCTTTTTCTCTACCCCCTTTGTAATTTCAATCAACCCATGATTTCATGGGATACACTGACATCAGTTCCACAGGAGCCAGGGAGTTGTGAGGACAGTGATTAGTGTGACTGTTTTGCAAATTTAAGCTCCTTTTCAAACAAAAATGGATAAAACAAAAAGAGGTGAAAGATAGGAGGGAGGGAGGGAGGGAGGAAGGGAGGAAAATGCCCCTCGGAGATTAACTACATAGTTAACAAATTGGAGTTGGATAATAATTGTACTCCAGTGTAATTTAATTTGTTTTACGACTGCCCATGTGCTGTATGTGTGTAGTTCTGAAAGCATGTATGTGCATATATGCAGGTGAAAGGTATGCTGTATATGTGTGTGGAGGACAAAGTCTCAGTGTGGATATGTAGGGAAGCATGCCACAGTACATGTAGGGACAAAAGTATCCCACTATGTTCCAGTGTGGGTGCATGCCACCGCACCTCTAGGAAAAAGTGTCGCAGGGTGCCAATGTGTGGGTGCATGACATGGCACCTGGGTGCAGGACACAGAAGAGCCTGCATGAGGCTGTTCTCTCCATCTACCATGAGGGAGCAGAAAACTGAATTAAGGCTATCATGTCTCCACATACTAACCCATATTTGATTTCTATTTGGAGAATCACAATGTCATTTTGGAGAGCATCAGACTTCAGAGCATGGCAGCCAATGTCATTGATTGTGAACATGAAGTGTTTGAGGCTCTTCTCATGCCCTCATTACCTCCTGTACTCTGAGAGTTTCAGGATGCTGAGTCTCTGTCCCTCTTTGTACCTTCTGTCCCATGACTGCAAACAGTAATCTCAAGTTTAGTCTCATGTTCCAGTTCTATTTAGGAAACTCCAGTCTTCCTACAAGGTCCTACCACCCTCACAGTCAGAGAGTGAGTGAACTTACCTGTGAGCAGAAGCCCCTGCCAGGGACTGTACCCATTGCAGAGAAGGACAAAGGACGTCTCCATCACTCTTCCCACCTCGCTGTTCTCCCTTTCAAGAGAAGAACTTCAGCTTCTATAAGGTGCTCTATTTCTGCAGCTATCTTTCCCATGAGCTCAGTTGCCTTTCAGGCAATAGGCTGTGTCCAAGGCACTGTTCAATCCTTTCCACTCAAGTGGAACCCAACACCCAGTTCAACTTCCCTTTACGTTTCTCCTCCAAGCAACAATGCTGATGAGCATCCGCGTGCCCTAGAGAACAATGACTCATCAGGGCTGACACCTGCTGGGTCTTGCCTTGGGTCTGTCAGCAACAGAGGGAGTCTTGAACTAACCTATGTGTCCTTGTGACACAGAGATCCAGGTGAGCATCCTGCCTGCCCTGTGTTCTCAATGGGTATTTTTGTACTTCACTGAGGAAAGTTACAGAGATGTCTCTGAAGCCTGGAAAGGATCAGCTGAGTGATGACTAGGAATGAAGATAACTCTTTTATCACTAACATAACCAGTCAAACTTGTATCCAAGGACAGAGGCCCAGGAGAGGTTACATGAGGAGTTTCATATTCATAGTGTAAAACAGATGAATAATCATCCTTGAAAGGACTGTGGGCTCCACGTTACTATGGATCATTTCAAGTCAACATTCTAGCATTATGTGTTATGTAAGGGTGTTAGGTCACCCATGTCCTCTCTGATATTCCTGTGTCATCATTGCCCAATGCCTAGCTGATTCCCTAGTGGTAATCTTGTCTTCCTTTATGAGAGATGCCAGGAGAGAGAGGACCTTAGGAATCCTCATATAAAAAGGTCTCAGCAAAATGAAGCAGCCAGTAGGTGTGACTGAGACAAGGCAGGGAGCTCATGGTTATTAGGGACAGGGATAGAAACAAGTCTACCAAGCAAGATCATGCCTCACTCAAGGAAACAATTTTCTGACAGTGAATATGTGTCCTGATATTAATCCATGTGTTTAACTGGGAGAACTGCAATCTAGTGTCTGGGGCTACATCATGCATGGTCAAAAAAAGCCATTGTGACCTGCTCTGAAACACTGAATACATATGAGATGCAAGGTTTGCTCACTGTCCTCTCCTGAATTCAAAACACCACCTAGTATAGGGTAGGTCTAGAAGACAAGCTTTCAGAATTGTCCTGGGAATAACTAGTTGAAGTTGAAATGTTCAACAAGAGGCCAAGCATCCTCAGTAGGAGCCTTGTGGTGAGTAATGTTAGAGGAAAGTTCTAGGACATGAAAGAGGAGACATCCGGACATTGTGCTCCATGTCTGTAATTTCAAACTTGGTAGGCAGAAACAGGTAGATCTCTGTGAGTTAAAAACTAGCATAGTCTACTAAGTAAGTTCCAGGACAGACAATTATTACTCAGAGAAACCCATTCTTGTAAAATAGAGAAGACACCAATATACTAATGGAGGGGCTGCACATACACTTCAGAATCATCACTGATGTAGAAATCCCTCCTTCTCTTTGCCTACTGGGTGCTGAGAGGTTCTGTGCATGAGTACAGGGAATAGGGATTTCAAATGGTTATGTCATCTGCTCTTCGCTATACTATATTCTATATTTCTCTAACTCTGATTGAAAAAAAAATAGCCTGAGCAAAAAAAAAAGTCTTAGTAGAGAGTAAGGGTGCATTTCCTTTTGGGGCTGTATCAAAACATAGCACTGAAGGAAGTCAAGGCACAGAACATGATGCTTACTGAACGACTCCCTGGCTCACTCTCAGACTCAGGCTAAGCCAATTTCTTATGCAACCAAGACCATCTGCCTAGTGAGAGTGTTGCACACAGTGGCCTGGGCCCACCTCCATTAATTAAGATAATCCCTTACAGACATATACAGCCTGACCTGATAAAGGTAGTTACTTTGTTGATACTCCTTTTTTCACCCAGGTGACATTGGACTGTGTCAAAGTGACAGCTAGTGGCAAGTAGAACACTATTTCAAACTGCTACGTCCTCCTCCTCCACAGGGAGACTTAAAAAGAAGTTCCCCATAATTAAGTGGGTGCCCCTCTTTGTTTCCTGTGCTCATCACCAATCCAAGTGTCCACTGTCCCACACAGCTGGATCCTAGAGCCAGGGCACAGCTCAGGGGCACATAAATTGGTATATACTTCCTAGATCCTGGGTCCAGGGACACTGCGATGTCCACCACAGACATTGTGAAGAGTGAGTGAAACAATGCCATCAAGTATTAGTTTCATCCTGTCATCAGCTGTCCACTCCCACACTTTCTGTGGGGACTTTACACAGCATGTCTACTAAAATGTACAAATTATAGTTTATAGGTTCAGTGGCTGAGTTGGTGTCCCAATCCCTCTACTGGAAGTCTTGTCGGAGATGGTCTGGTCAGGTTCTACATCCCCCTTTGTTAGGAGTCTCAGCTAGAATCACCTCCATAGATTCTGGGGACTTTCCATTACACTAGGTTTCTAAATCCTCCCAGAGGTGCCCCAGGTTCCATTTGTCTCCCCCCAGTACTTTCCATGCACCATTCCTCCCCCTGAGTCCTCCTGTTTCAACATCCACCATCCCCATAAGACCGCTTTCCCCTTCCAACTGCAATGTCTATTGTAAATTCACTTCATAATGGGGCCTTGTTGGAGTAGTGTGCTGTTGTTAAAACTGTTTCACTGTGGAGATGGTATTTAAGGTCTCATATATGCTCAAATCATGTCCAATGAGCTTCTTCATCAAAATAGAAGGACTCTCAGCTCCTGCTCCAGCACCACATGAAACCAGGTTGCCCCATGAAGATAATAGACTAAAGTCCTAAAAATGTAAGACACCAGAATTAAATCTTTTTCCTTTATTAGAGTTGTCAATCTCATGCTATCTAGTCACAAAAACCATAAAAACCTAATTAACAGAGGCGTGTCCCTTGTATCCCTGGTCTCATCAAAACTTTTATCATGAAGGAGATTTAGACTTTGTCAAAAGCTTTATCAGCATTTAATAAGCAGATTGTGTGAGGTTTTTTTCCTTTCAGATTATTTATATTAGATATTACATTGACAGATTCTGTATGTTGAATCATCCTTGGATCTTTTTTATGTGTTCTTGCATATGGTTTACAGGTATTAAGTATTTTTGCAACTAATTGTCATGAAGGAAATTGGTCTATAATTCTCTTTCTTTGTTGTGTCTTTGTGTGATTTGGGTATCAGTGTGACTGTGCCAATGTTCCTTCCATTTCTATTTTATGGAGTAATTTGAGGAGTATTTATCTTACCACTTCTGTGAAAGTCTCATCAAATTCTCTCCTAAAACCATCTAGTTCTGGGCCTTTTGGTGGATTGGGAGAATTTTAATGTCTGCTTGTACTCGTTGGGAGTTATAGGCATATTCCAATTGTTTACCTGATGAATCTTTATTTAACTATGGTAACTGGTACCTGAAACAGAAATATTAAACTACACAAATTTAGGGATGTCCTATGATATTTATTGAAAGTGAAATCACTTATGTGAACAGCCAAAAAAGCTGAGAACCAAAGGTCCACAAGTAGCTCTCCAGGTCAAAACCAAAACCCACAGAGAAAGAGCTCTCTCCTCCTAGCTCTATTTACCCATAGGTACCCATGATCACACCCACACGGAAGTGGTCAGCTCTATGGATATATAAAATCACTCCCTATAATTTCCCTTTTAGTATAAGAAAATATTGAAGCTTGATACGAAGCTCAAGCATATGCAACATATATACACAGTAAGTATGATCACTCCCTACAGTTACCTATCAAGAAAACTTTTTTGTTAACTTCTTTTTTTTGTTTTTTTTAATCATTTTTATTTTAATTTTAAATAGCTTGTTTTACATGTCAATCCCAGTTCCCTCTCCCTCCCCTCCTCCCGCATTCCCCTTACCGCCCCCCTCCCACCCTATTGCCAAATCCTTCCACATAGGGGATATCTAGAGTCTATCATTTTACTCTGGGTAGGGTCCAGGCACTCCCCTAAGAGTCCAGGCTGAGAGAGCATCCCTCTTTGTGCTATAGGCACACGAAGACTGTTTGTATACCAGGGATAGACACTGATCCACAGCTCAGAGCCCCATAGGTTGCCCAGATCTTCTCGCTGACACTCACATTTGGGGGGTCCAGATCAGTCCCATGCTGGCCTCCCCACTGTCGGTCTGGGGTCCAAGAGCTCTCCCCTGTTTAGATCAGCTGTCTCTGCTGGTTTTGCCAGCCCATTCTTTGCCAATTTGCTCATCACTCCTCTCTCTCTGTCACTGGGTTCCTTGGATTCAGTTCACTGATTAATTGTGTGTTTGCCTCTGCTTCCATCAGTCACAGGATGAAGGCTCCCGGATGGTTATAGACATCAAGTTCATTATCAGGAATGGGCATTCGAGGTGGGCTCTCCATTATTGCTTAGCTTGCCAATTGGTGTTATCCCTTTAGATCCCTCGAGGTCACTCTGGTGCCTGATCTGTATTCGATCCTATGATTCCCTCTTCCCCCTATTCTACCCCCACCCCCTCAACTTCCTGTTCCCCCATTACCAACTCTCTTCCTCTTCACCCCCTCTCTTCTTCCCAGGTCCCGCTCCCCCCCACCCCTCGCCGTGTTCCCCATCCATTCAGAGGATCTTGTCTCAATCCTCTTCTCTTGGGTACTATGCATATATGCATATCTTTTAGGTTCTTTCCTGTTTCCCAGACTCTCTATCAGTGGAAGTGCAGACTGGCACTATCCTGATCCATGTCTAAAATCCATATATGAGTGAGTACATACCATGTTTGTCTTTTTGCGACTGGGTTACCTCACTCAGGATGGTTTCTTCCGGTGATATCCATTTCCCTGCGAATTTCAAGATTCCATTGTTTTTTCTGCTGAGTAATACTCCATTGTGTAAATGTACCACATTTTCTCTATCCACTCTTCAGTTGAGGGGCATCTAGGTTGCTTCCAGGTTCTGGCTATTACAAATAATGCTGCTATGAACATAGTGGGGCAGATGCCCTTGTTGTATGAACTTGCCTCATTTGGATATATGCCTAAGAGTGGAATTGCTGGGCCTAGTGGTATATTAATTCCCATTTTCCTGAGGAATCTCCATACTGATTTCCAAAGAGGCTGTATGAGTCAGCACTCCCACCAGCAGTGAAGGAGTGTTCCTCTCTCTCCACATCCTCTCCAGCATAAATTGTCTTTGGTGTTTTTGATTTTAGCCATTCTGACAGGAGTAAGAAGGTATCTCAGAGTTGTTTTGATTTGCATTTCCCTGATGGCTAAGGATGTTGAGCACTTTCTTAAGTGTCTCTTGGCCATTTTAGCCTCCTCTACTGAGAATTCTCTATTTAGCTCTGTACCCCACCTTTTAATTGGATCCTTTGGTGTTTTGGAGACTTTTCTTGAGTTCTTTGTAAATTTTGGAGATTAGCCCTCTGACAGATGTAGGGTTAGTGAATATCTTTTCCCATTCTGTGGCCTGCCTTTTTGTCTTTTTGACTGTGTCCTTTGCCTTACAGAAGCTTTTTAGTTTCAGAAGGTCCCATTTGTTAATTGTCGATCTCAGTGCCTGTGCCACTGGTGTTATGTTATGTTTAGGAAGTGGTCTCCTGTACCAACTCGTTGAAGAGTATCTCCCACTTTCTCTTCTAAAAGTTTCAGTGTGGCTGTATTTATGTTGAGATCTTTGATCCATTTGGACTTAAGTTTTGTACAAGGCAATAAACACGGATCTATCTGCAGTCAGTACCCAGTTATGCCAGCACCATTTGTTGACGATGCTTTCTTTTTTCCATTGTACAGTTTTAGCTTCTTTGTCAAAAATCAAGTATTCATAGGTGTGTGGGTTAAAATTAGAGCTTTCGATTCGGTTCCATTGGTCTACCTGCCTATTTTTGTGCCAATACCAAGCTGTTTTCAGGACTATAGCTCTATAATAGTGCTTGAAGTCAGGTATGGTGATGCCTCCTGAAGTTCCTTTATTGTATAGGGATGTTTTAGCTATCCTGGGCCTTTTGTTTTTCCCTATATAGTTGATTAATGTTCTTTCCAGGTCCTTGAAGAATTGTGATGGAATTTTGATAGGGATTGCATTGAATCTGTAGACTGCTTTTGGCAAGATTGCCATTTTTATTATGTTGATCCTACCAATCCAAGAGCATGGGAGATCTTTCCATTTTCTGGTATCTTCTTTGATTTCTTTCTTTAAAGACACAAAGTTCTTGATATACAGGTCTTTCACTTCCTTGGTTAACATTATCCCCAGATATTTGATGCTGTTTTTGGCTATTATAAAGGGTGATGTTTCTCTGATTTTTTTCTCAGTCACTTCATCATCTGTATATAATAGGGCTACTGATTTTTTTTAGTTTACCTTGTATCCTGCCACATTGCTGAAGGTGTTTATCAGCTCTAGGAGTAACCTTGCGGAGTTTTTTGGGTCACTTATGTAAACTATCATATCATCTGCAAATAGTGAAAGTTTGACTTCTTGTTTTCATATTTGTATCCCCTTTATCTCCTTTTGTTGTCTTATTGCTGTAGCTAGAACTTCAAGTACAATATTTCAGAGATATGGAGAGAGTGGACAGCCTTGTCTTGTTCCTGATTTTAGAGGAATTGTGTTGAGTTCTCTCCATTTAGTTTGATGTTAGCTGTTGGTTTACTGTATATTGCTTTTATTATATTCAGGTACGTTCCTGTTATCCCTGATCTCTCTAGGACCTTTATCATGAAGGGGTGCTGGATTTTGTCAAAAGCTTTTTCAGCATCTAGTGAGAGGATCATGTGGTTTTTCTTTCGCAGATTGTTAATATGGTGGATTACATTGATAGATTTTTCTAATGTTGAACCATCCCTGCATTCCTGGGATGAAGCCTACTTGATCACGGTGGATGATTTTTCTGATGTGTTCTTGAATCCGGTTTGTGAGTATTTTATTGAGTATTTTTGCATCAATGTTCATGAGGGAAATTGGTCTATAGTTCTCTTTCTTAGTTGTGTCTTTGTGTGGCTTGGGTATCAAGGTAATTGTAACCTCGTAGAAAGAGTTTGGCAGTGAGCCTCCTGCTTTATTGTGTGGAATACTTTGAGGAGTATTGGAATTAGCTCTTCTTTGTATTTCTGGTAGAATTCTGCACTGAAGCCATCTGGGCCTGGGCTTTTTTTGTTTGGGAGACTTTTGATGACTGCTTCTGTTTCATGAGTGGTTATAGGGCTGTTTAGACTGTTTATCTGTTCTTGATTTAGTTTTGGCAAGTGATATCTATCCACAAAATTGTCCATTTCCTTTAAATTTTTAAATTTTGTGGAGTACAGATTTTCAAAGTATGCCCTGATGATTCTCTGGATTTCCTCAGAGTCTGTTGTTATGTCCCCTTTTTCATCCCTGATTTTGTTAATTAGCATGCTCTCCCTCTGTCTTTTGTTTGGACAGAGGTTTATCTATTTTGCTGATTTTCTCAAAGAACCAACTCTTTGTTTCATTGATTCTTTTCAGTGTTTTTCTGGTTTCTACTTGATTGATTTCATCCCTACATTTGGTTATTTCCTGGCGTCTGCTCCTCCTGGGGGAGTTTGCTTCTTTTTGTTCTAAAACATTCAGCTGTGCTATTAATTCTCTAGTATGACTGTTCTCCAGTTTTTTCATGTGGGCACTTAGTACTATAAACTTTCCTCTCAGCACTGCTTTCAAAGTGTCCCATAAGTTTGTGTATGTTGTGTCTTCATTCTCATTGAAATCGAGGAAGTCTTTAATTTCTTTTTTATTTGTTCCTTTACCCAGGGATGGTGCAATTGTGCATTGTTCAATCTCCATGAGTTTGTAGGGTTTCTGTGATTTGTGTTATTGTTGAATTCTAATGTTAATGCATGGTGGTCTGATAAGATGCAGGGGGTTATTCCAATTTTTTTTGTATCTGTGGAGATTTGCTATGTTTCCTATTATGTGGTCAATTTTAGAGAAGGTTCCATGTGGTGCCGAGAAGAAGGTATATCCCTTTGTATTTGGGTGGAATGTTCTATAGATGTCTGTTAAACCCAGTTGGGTCATAACTTCTATTAGTTCTTTGTTTCTTTGTTAAGTTTCTGTCTGGAGGTCCTGTCTAGTGGTGAGAGCGGAGTGTTGAAGTCTCCTACTATTAGTGTGGGAGGTTTTATGTGCATTTTGAGCTTTAGTAATGTTTCTTTCACGAATGTAGGTGCCTTTGTATTTGGGGCGTAGATGTTTAAAATTGAGACTTCGTCTTGATGTATTTTCCTTTGATGAATATGAAGTGTCCTTCTTCATCTCTTTTGATTGATTTTAATTTGAAGTCTAATTTGTTAGATATTAGGATTGCTACACCCGCTTGTTTCTTGGGGCAGCTTGATTGGAACATCTTTTCCCAACCCTTTACTCTGAGATAACGTCTGTCTTTGATGTTGAGATGTGTTTCTTGTGTGCAGCAGAAGGAAAGATTCTGTCTTCGTATCCATTCTGCTAGTCTGTGTCTTTTTATAGGCAAGTTGAGGCCATTGACATTGAGGGATATTAATGACCATTGATTGGTGATCCTTGTTTGTGCTTGATTTATTGTTAGTGAAGTTATTTTGTGTAGTTTCTCCTCCCTTTTTCTTTTGGTGTTTTGTAAAGTGTGATTATATATTGCCTGTGTCTTTGTGAATGTAGTTATCTTCCTTGGCTCTAGGTTTTCCTTCTAGCATTTTCTGTAGAGCTGGATTCATGGATACGTATTGTTTAAATCTGGCTTTGTCATGGAATATTTTGTTTTCTCCATCTATGGTAATTGAGAGCTTTGCTGGATATAGTAGTCTGGGCTGGCATCCTTGTTCCCTTAGCGTTTGTAGGACATCTGTCCAGGATCTTCTGGCTTTCATCGTTTCCATTGAGAAGTCAGGTGTAATTTGGATAGGTCTGCCTTTGTATGTTACTTGGCCTTTTTCTTTAGCTGCTCTTAATATTCGGGGTAAAGGACTATGGGCGTGGTTCAAACCTTTGTGTAATGCTTCTGGGTCATGACAGTCATGAAAATGATCATGAGGGTACAGAAAAATATGTGTTGATTGTAGGAAAATCTACTTGATTATTGGGTTAAGGAGACTAAAGAGGGTAATTTCTCACTGCCTGGGAAGGCTCTCTGCCCCCTGACAAAACCCCCATTTCACATTCAATGACAGCCCAGGGTGATCCAGGAGAAATCTGTAATGCGAGGAGAAGAGGAAGAATCATAGCTGGAATCTCATGAGAGTATTGGGATTTTTTTGTGCTTAATGGAACAGACTGGGAATTAATTTCTGCATCTATCCATGAAATCAAGGCTTTACCTAAAGCTTAATTCTGTCATTTCAGGGATCCACTCCCCAAGGCCTGTAATATTTTCACTTTGCTTCTGTGACACCAATGGCCAATTTCTGGACAAAATATAGAATCTACAGCTATTTGTAGTCACATTGGGGATAAACTATTCTTGGCAGGATATCTGGTGCTCTCCATTGGTAAGCAAATGTATATCTGAGATTGATATGATCGGGTCATCTGAAATATCAGGATCTTACAGAATAAAACCACATGTGAAATCAGCAGAAGGAAGGAAAAATCCTCATCCATAGAGGGGTATATTATCTGTGCTATAATCTCAGATGAGCAGGTTGCAACCATAGAAGCATGCAGATTAGTAAAATGTATTCATGCAGAATACACAATCCCTGATATATCTTCTGTTGCTGGAGTTTTCTTGTCCCAGCAGGCCCCAAACCCTTGAGCCACAAATAAACTAACAGATTGGTATATTAATTATTAAATTGTTGTCCAAAGGCTGAAGCTTATTATTGTCTATCTCTGTTTTAATTATTAACCCATTTCTATTAAACTATGTATGTCCATGTGGTCTTGGCTAATGGGAGAATGCCCAGACCTGTTACCTCTTTAGAGGTGCATGGCATCCTTTCAAGACAACTCCCTGCTTCTCTCCCAGCCTTCTCCTTGTCTCCTAACCCTGCCTATCTTTCTGCCTGATCAATCAGTGCTTTATTTATCAACAAATGAGAGAAACATATATACAGATGGATATTCCCCATCAATCTTCATCACAATATAGGAAACACTCCCACTATACATACATATGTGCACTGAGTCTGAATCAGAGATGTCCCCTATCTCCATTACCCTCAGTCTGTCTAGGCAGGAGAACCTCAAAGCCTTATCCATTTTAGGTGTCTGTGTAGTAGATCTCCGGCATGACCTCAGGAGGAAAAAGAGTCCTTGCTCTAGCCATCTCATTGAGGCCTTTACAGCCATGGTGAAACAATAATTTCTTGCACAAAATATTCAAAGTGTATGTGTCTCTTTGAATGGCACACATTAAGTTGCAGGCTTCACATTCAGAGAGTCCTGCATCAGTCACAACATTCAGTAAATTCAGAGTCCATTTGCCCTTTGACAGATTAGCCTATTACCTCCTGAGAGGCTTTGACTATTTTTCTTAACAGGTAGAATGTTTCCTGACTCCCATGTTAATGCTTAAAGGTTATCATTCTTGCCCTCCATGAGTTTAGAGCTGTTGCTTGTGATGGTACACTTGGGTAGAAGTACTGTGCAAACAACAGAGAGAATAGTTTACCTTGTATTACCTCTGACTCTTGAAAAGGCCTCTTTCAAACTTTTTTGGCATTCATAACCTCCAGACTCAATCCATGTCCTTAGAGAACCAGGCATAAGATGATGCACAGATAAAATCATGAGGCCCTGAGTACTCAGGGATAGTGGGCCTCCTGTGCTGTTTGGGAGAAACAGTCTTTACCATAAAGGATCTGAACTACAGCTCTTGATGATACAGACCTAGGATCTTGAGTCAGATGACTATGATATCTCCTGGATTTCACTGACTCATGCCATGCCTTGCACCAAATGCTGTATCCTTCTTGATCTACTGATACCTACTGCTGAGCCTGGGACAGCATCCTCCATGGCATTGATATTGAAAGAAGTACTACTTCCTAGATCCTGAAAACAGTTTGGTATTGGCACAAAAACAGACAGGTAGACAAATGGAATCGAATTGAAAACCCTGATATTAAACCACACATGTATGAACATTTGATCTTTGACAAAGAAGCTAAAAATATGCAATGGAATAAAGAAAGCATCTACAACAAATGGTGCTGGCATAACTGGAGGCTGGCATGTAGAAGACTGCTGATCAATCCATGTTTATCGCCATGCACAAAACTTAAATCCAAATGGATCAAAGACCTCAACATAAATCCAGCCACACTGAACCTCTTAGAAGAGAAAGTGGGTGGTACCCTTGAGTGAATTGGTACAGGAGACAGCTTCCTGAACATAACAACAGTAGCACAGACAGTGAGATCAACAATTAATAAATGGGACCTCCTGAAACTGAGAAGCTTCTGTAAGGCAAAGGACACAGTCAGCAAGACAAAAAGGCAGCCCACAGAATGGGAAAAAATATTCACTAACCCCACATCTGACAGAGGGTTGATCTCCAAAATTTACGAAGAACTCAAGAAGCAAGTCTACGAAACACCAAAGAACCCAATTAAAAAGTGGGCTGCAGAACTAAATAGAGAATTGTCAATAGAGGAGTCTAAAATGGCTAAGAGGCACTTGAGAAAGTGCTCAACATCCTTAGCTATCCAGGAAATGCAAATCAAAACAACTCTGATATACTATCTCACTCCTGTCAGAATGGCTAAAATCAAAACACCAATGGCAATTTATGCTGGAGAGGATGTGGTGAAAGGGGAACACTTCTCCATTGCTGGTGGGAGTGCCAACTGGTTCAGCCACTTTGGAAATCAGAATGGAGATTCCTCAGAAAAATGGGAATAAACCTACCACAAGACCCAGCAACTCCACTCTTAGGCATATGTCCAAAAGATGCCCATTCATACAACAAGGATGTCTGTTCCTCTATGTTCATAGCAGCTTTATTTGTAATAGCCAGAACTTGGAAGCAACCTAGATGCCCCTCAACTGAAGAGTGAATAGAGAAATTGTGGTATATTTACACAATGGAGTACTATTCAGCAGACAAACACAATGGAATCCTGAGATTTGCAGGCAAATGGATGACACTAGAAGAAACCATCCTGAGTGCGGTAACGCAGTCACAAAAAGAGAAACATGGCATGTACTCTCTCATATATGGATTTTAGACATAGATCTGGGGAGTGCCAGCATACAATCCCATGGCCAGAGAGTCTGGGAAACAGATCCTTCATTCAGTGGCTGATGGAAAAAGAGGCAGACTCCCACGGCTAAGTACTGAGCTGAACTCAAGAAAGCCAGTAACAAAGAGGGAGGCCTGATGACCAAAGGAGTTAAGACTGGGCTGGTTTAACCCCCAGAAACATCTGACCTGACAAAGGTTAAGTCTTGAATCCCAGGCATCAGCCTGGGAATCCAGCATGGGACAGATCAAGACCTCCTGAATGTGGGTGTCAGTGAGGATTCCTAGGTAATCTATTGAGCCTTGGGCAGTAGATCAGTATTCATCCAGAGTATACACATGGACTTTGGACTCCCATCCAACAATGTGAGATGAACTCTCACCCTGAACTCTTGGGGGAGGGTCTAGGCCCTGCCCTGGATGAAATGACAGTTTATAGACACCCCCATGGAGGACCTCACTCTCCCTAGGGAAATGAGGGGATAATGGGTGAGTTGGGGTGAGGGCACAGGAGGAGGGGAGGGAAAGGGAGAGGGACCTGGAACTGACTTGTAAACCAACCATGTTTCTAATCTAAATTTAAACTTAAAATTAAAAAAAATTAATAATAAAAAAAACATCTGGTTCTGGGTCTTTTTATGGGTTGGGATAATTTTAATGACTGCTTATATTCCTTGGAGGTTATAGACATATTCAAATTGCTTATCTGTTTGATCTTGATTTAATTCTGGTAACTGCTATCTATCAAGAAAATTGTTTATAGTTTCCACTTTTGCTCCCCCGACCAGGCCTTCTAGCCCCCCACCCAATACCGACTCTGTTTCCCGGGGAGGGTAAGGCCCTCTATGGGGGATCTCTAGAGTCTTTCATTTCATTCAGGGCAGGGCCTAGGCCCTCCCCCAAGAGTCCAGGCTGAGAGAGCATCCCTCATTGTGGGATGGGCATCCAAAGTCCATTTGTATGCTGGGGATAAATACTGATCTAGTACCCAAGGGCCTATAGATTACCTAGGCCTCCTCACTGACACCCACATTCAGGGGGTCTGGATCAGTCCCATGTTGACCTCCCAGCAGTCAGTCTGGGGTCCAAGAGCTCTCTCTTGTTCAGGTCAAATTTAACTGTGCAGTTTAGAGCTGCCCTTTTCTGTGCTGGCAGAACCAGTTACTGTCTAGGTTCCTCCCTCCCAATAAATCTCTTGAATGAAGTTTGGGCAATGATCTTCTTTCACTCAAGTAGAAGGGGCAGAGAAATAACAAGTTCTGAAGGAGAAGACCAGAAATATAAAGGCTCTCACAAGATAAGAGTAGAACTATAACATCATTGTGAGGAAATATCCTTAGCAGAGCAGAGCAGAGCTGTAACAACCCTCATTAGAGAGTTCCAGAACTGTAGCAGGGAAGTCATTCCCCAACTGTAACAGAGCTATAGGTAAGGCTAGCTCCCAATGGCCAGGATTTCTTTCCCTTAAGAGCTGTAAATATTTTTGGTTGTGAGACTAGCCTTTAATGGCTGACCCATCTCCTGAAATGAGGGGAGGGAGAGAGAGCTGGGACTGACATGTGAAGCAAGCTTGTTTCTAATTTAAATTTTAAAAAGAGCTGTAAATACTATGTCATATGTAATACATATGTCATTGCCACATTAGGACATCTATCAATTTCTTATAGTTGGTTTAAAGTCTTTTACTTTGGCTTTAGGAATATTAGAATTTTCTCATCTTCATATCATATAATGCCTAGACTTGATGGTACCATATTGCCCTCATTGTTGTGAATTGTATTCTTGCACTAATATTTAGGCATCTGGGTTCAGGATGAATCTGTCTAGAACCTTATTTCTGAGTTTTCCTTTGTAGGATTGGTGTTTTGTTCCTGGGCTTCTGTTTTCTATTGATCTGTTAGTCTTTGTGGCCTGGATTTCTGGTGGCCAGCAGGACCTCTGATCTAGAGGATGCAGCTTCTCCAGATTACTTTTTCACCTCAGGGCCCTAGCCTAGGGAATTATGTTCTGCTGGTAAATAGTACAGATGATGATGCTGTGAACAGCTTCCCCATGCAAAGGTCAGACAGGTGCTTGGAACTAAGCTGAAGTCATGGGAAAGGCACTATGTTTCCTAGTACAGGGAGCCTGAGACACAGGAAACAGTACCTGAATCAGGCCCTGGGTTGCAGAGCTAACTAGTACGTTATGTCTAATGTCACAGCTACAAACTGCTCCCTCACAGAGTCTTTGTTAAGTATGAACTAAAGTCAGGCTTGTTGAGCTCTCTGAAGGACTAGTGTCATTTGGTGTCTCCTCTATTTCTTTACAGAGTGTATTATACAGTCCTTCCTGCAAATCAGTGACATCGAAGTCACAACACAAAAATCTGTGACAATGATCCAGTAGGTGAAGGCACTTGCTCCCAAGGCTGACATGCTGAGTTCAATTTCCAGATTCAACTTCATGAAATTAAAGAACCAATTCCCTCATGTCCTCTAACCTTCATATGTATACACTAGCATTTTCTTACTGGTACACTGATGTATGCATGAATAAACACACATGCTATCTCTCCAGCTCTTTCCACACATATAAAATGCATAAGTAATTTAAATTTAAAGTCAAACTGTTATATTAGCCTATCTTGTTATTACCAACATGAAATTCCTTCATATAAGTGCCCTTGTATTATCATTCATTCATTCATCAAACTGTATCTAAGATATTTACAGTCCAAAGCAGCACCAGCTCCCAAAGCCCTAGTGGAATCAACTGGAAGGAATCTAGAAGATGAATTCAGCATTTGATGTGAATCACAAGGGAACATGGAAAAAATGAGAAAGGAGGCCTTGGGAGATAACACAGTGTTGAATAGCAGTTACTGATCTTCCAGAGAACCTGAGTTCACTGCCCTGCCCCTGTGTGAAGAGACATCACATCTTCACCTAACTCCATATCCAGGTGATTCCATACAGTTCATGGGCATTCATTATCACACAGGCATCCTCTTCCGAGACTCAGCATGAAGTACCCAGTTGTTCAGTTTCCCAGGTTGTTAACCAACTGTTCTGATGGGCTTATGAGATGTCATAGGACAGTTAGGATCCCCAAGGAGATGGATAGAGAACATAGGTGTTGCTGATGACTCTATATCCTTAGGGATTAAGTCTAGCAAATTCTTTCCAGTTGAATCTGGAAATTGAACTCAGCAACTCAGCCTTGGGAGCAAGTGCCTTCACCCAAGTAGAATCAGATAGTGCTGGTCTGGACAGCTGTCCTGTCCCAGTGTCATATCCATGTTTATATTTGAGGCTACCCTATCACCATGGCAACATTCATTAATATGTGTGCCACACTGCAAAAGAAACACAGAAAACACAGTTTGTACATCTGTCTCACTGGCCATGAGTGACAAGCTGTCTGTGTTCAACCACATATCCAGTGTCTTCACCCTGGAGGCCTTCTCATGTGTACCTGGAGCAGGAACAGCTGTGTTTCACAGATGCTAAACTGGGACATCATCAGTTTGAGGAGATGTCTGTTTTATGAAGTGAAAACATATGGAGACTTAGATTTGACTCTAGTACTACACTACCTGAATCTGGAGAATTTCTGTCAAGTTCCATTACTCCATAGCCGACATACTGGAGAGGTAATCAAGTGTTTTCTGCTGCTATCACTACTCAGAAAGGAAAAGGACAGGACGTTACTTTGTATCTTCCTAAAGATCCAGTATTTGACACTGGACTCTCTCTTCACGGGGTATAACTGATTTCAAACTATTTAAGCATCTTTCTTTCATCATACCTCATTTTACTCTTTATATAAGAAATTATTTTGGGGATTGACCATAGATGCTCAGTATTATTAATAATGATCTCTTATGGAGAAAATTAGCATCCAATATTCCTTACCCTGATATATGAAACACACTTTTCCTTTCCAGCCATGGTTCCAGAAAATTATTGCTCTTTACCTTCTGCAATCTGATATGTTTCTGAAAGAATCCATCTGAGACTTCTGCAGAAATTGCTCAGTTGTTAAGAGGACTGTTTGCTTTTGTTAGGACAGAAGTTCTGTTCCCAGCACACAAATGGCTGGTCATAACCAGTCTGTAATTCCATTTCCAATGAATCCACGTTCCCAAGTGATTTCTTTGGGTACCAGGCATACTTGTGGTGCACAGATGCAGTGAAAATAAACATACACATGGAAAGAAACAAATATGTAACAGAAAGAAAGAAAGAAAGAAAGAAAGAAAGGAAGAGAAAGAAAGAAAGAAAGAAAGAAAGAAAGAAAGAAAGAAAGAAAGAAAGAAAGAAAGAAAGGGAGGAAGAGAAAGAAAGAAAATGAACTAATAAAGGAATAAAACAGCCACCCAAATTTCAAGAAATATGTTTCTATTGTCCTTAATTGTTCAAGAGAGGACATTTCAGTCCAAGACAATGGTTCTGTTTCAACCTCACCTATACCCTGTGTTTTTGGGTCTCCTAGATCATTCTGAGACTCATAATTTGCATTTAGGTTACCTGTGTTTCTTCTTACTCATCATCATTTACCTGATGAAAATCTTTATATATCTGGTCTTCTCCATCTAAAGTTGATATTTATCTACCCTCCCTACTTGTGGGAAAGAAGTTCATTACCCAGACCTCATTCAAGAGAGTTATTGGGAGGGAGGAATCCAGTCAGAAGCTGGCTCTACCAGCGCATTAAAGGGCAGGTCTAAGATGAAAAGTTAAGGACCTTATATATGTTCTAGTTGTGGAGTTTCTTTGGGGTAAAGATTTTCAATGTGGAAATTGGTCAGAATTCCATCCCTGAACTTGCACAAGTTCAGAGGTTGGCTGAATTTTTGCTTAGGGAATGGTTGATTTCATTCTTGGTGATTAGTTGTTTTTCCTGCTTAGGGATTTGTTAGTGTTCATACTGAGTTGGTCAGGGGCAGAGTGTGGTTCTTTGTCTCTGCTTTCAGTAACAAGGTACATTTCTTTGTCTCTGATTTCAGCATCAGACTGTAGGTTTTTTACTATGGGTTCGGTGCCAGGGTGGGTTTCTTTGGCAGGCCCCTTTACCGTACACAAACCCTCACACAAACTAACTAAAATGCAGGGACAGAATATCCAAATTAAGAAAATCGGAATCAAAAAGGGAAAAAAGCAACAGACCCTGAGGAAGTGTAAAGAATCATCAGGTTACTGTTCAAAAACCAAAATAAACAAAAAACAATTTTCTTCATAGATACAGTTACCAAAGTTAAATCAAGATTAATCAGGTAAACAATTTGAATATGCCTATAATCTTCAAGGAATATAAGCAATCATTAAAATTCTCTCAATCCAAATGCAAATCAAAACATCTCTGAGATATCATCTTACTCCTGTCAGAATGGCTAAAATAAAAATCACCAATGACAGTTTATGGTGGAGAGGATGTGGAAAGAGGGGAACACTCTTCCACTGCTGATGGGAGTGCCAACTCGTACAACCACTTTGGAAATCAGCATGGATATTCCTCAGAAAAATGGGAATCAGTCTACCACAAGACCCAGAAATTCCACTCTTAGGCATATACCTAAAAGATACACATTCATAAAACAAGGGCATCTGTTCCACTATGATCATAGCAGCATTATTTGTAATAGCCAGAAACTGAAAGGAACCTAGATGCCCCTCAACTGAAGAGTGGGTAAAGAGTGGTACATTTACATAATGGAGTATTACTATTCAGCAGAAAAAAACAATGGAATTTTGAAATTTGCAGGCAAATGGACAGCACTAGAAGAAACCATCCTGAGTGAGGTAACCCTGTCACAAAAAGACAAACATGGTGTGTACTCACTCATATATGGATTTTATAATTGGATCAGGGGAGTGCCATCTTACAATCCCACTGCCATAGAGTCTGGGAAACAGAAAGAACCATAAGAAAGATATGCATGGTACCCCAGAGAAGGGGAAAAAGGCAAGATATCCTGAGCACATTGAGAGCATGGGGAAGGGGGAGGGAGCCATGAAAAAGAGAGAGCAAGAAGAGGAGGGGAGAGGGCAGTGCAGGAAGGGAGGGAGAAGGAGATGGGATTGACATGCAAAGCAAGCTTGTTTTATGTTGGGGAAGTCCTGTTATTTGCCTGTTATTTGTCAATAAAGTACTGTTGAGCCTATAGGAATCTAGATAGGTGGGGCTAGGAGTCCAGGAGGATTCTGGGAAGGAGAAACACAGGAGAGTTCGAGATGTAACCCCATTGGGGTAGGAAGCCCGGAAACCTCTCCGGTAAGAGACATACTTAGATTAACAATTATGGGGTAATTACTTAAAGAAGAGCTAGCCAGTAAGAGACAAGCAAGGCCAACAGCTTCATAATTAATACAGTGTCTTGTGTGTTTATTTGGGGACTTCAAAGCGGCAGAGCCCAGGTGGCTGGCAGGGGATAAACCAAAGCGGCTAGCAAAGAAAAAGCTTCTCTTAACAGTTTTAGGACAGAATTCTACCAGACTTTCATGGAAGAGCTAAGACAAATGCTCCTCAAATTACTTCATAAAATAGGAATGGAAGGAACATTGACACAGTTACCCTGATACCCAAATCACACAAAGACTCAACAAGAAAGAGAATTATAGGTCAATTTCCTTCATGATCATTAGTTGCAAAAATACATAATAAAATACCTGGAAACCATATCTACGAACACATCAAAAAGATCATCCACCCAGACTACTATACCCGGCAAAGCTCTCAATCACTATAGACGGAGAAAACAAGATATTCCATGACAAAACTAGATTCAACCAATATGTGTCCACTAACCCAGCCCTACAGAAAATTTTGGAAGGAAAACTCCAACCCAAGGAAGCTAACTACAACCAGAAAAACATAAGCATTAGAGAATCCCTCTCTACCAACAGCCAAAAGAACAAAGGGGCGAAATTCCACCCATAATTCCACCAACAACAACCATCGCAAATCGAAGAAGGATGAGCAATCAATGGTCATTAATATCCCTCAATATTAATGGCCTTAACTCACCCATAAAAAGACACAGACTAGCAGAATGGATTCGAAGACAGAACCCTTCCTTCTGCTGCATACAAGAAACACACCTCACCCTCAAAGACAGACATTACTTGAGAGTTAAAGGTTGGGAAAAATTTTTCAATCAAATGGACCCAAGAAACAAGCAGGGGTAGCAATCCTAATATCTAACAAACTAGACTTTAAAATAAAATCAATCAAAAGAGATGAAGGAGGTCATTACATACTCATCACAGGTGAAACCCACCAAGACGAAGTGTCTATCCTGAACATCTATGCCCCCAATACAAAGGCATCCACATTCGTTAAAGAAACATTATTAGAACTTAAATCTCATCTAAAGCCCCACACAGTTATAGTGGGAGATTTCAACACACCACTCTCACCACTAGACAAGAATACCAGACAGGAACTCAACAAAGAAGCAAAGGGTCTAATAGAAGTAATGACCCAACTGGGATTAACAGATATCTATAGAACATTTCATCCACATAAAAAAGAATATACCTTCTTCTCACCACCACATGGAACCTTCTCAAAAATCGACCACATACTTGGCAACATATCAAACCTCAGCAGCTACAAAAAAATTGGAATAACTCCATGCATCTTATCAGACCACCATGCCTTAAAACTAGAATTCAACAACAACACAAAGTGCAGAAAACCTACAAACTCATGGAAATTGAATAATGCTCAACTGCACCATCCCTGGGTCAAAGAGGAAATAAAAAAAGAAATTAAAGACTTCCTCGAACTCAATGAGAATGAAGACACAACATACCCAAACCTATGGGACACTTTGAAAGCAGTGCTACGGGGAAGTTCATAGCACTAAGTGCTCACATGAAGAAACAGGAAAACAGTTATACCAGAGAATTAACATCACAGCTAAAAGCTCTAGAACACAAAGAAGCAAACTCCCCCAGGAGGAGTAGACGCCAGGAAATAATCAAATTGAGGGCTGAAATCAACAAAGTAGAAACCAGGAAAACAATACAAAGAATCAATGCAACGAAGAGTTGGTTCTTTGAGAAAATCAACAAGATAGACAAACCTTTGTCCAAACTTACCAAACAGCAGAGAGTGAACACGCAAATTAACAAAATCAGAAATGAAAAGGGGGACATAACAACAGACTCTGAGGAAATCCAGAGAATCATTAGGTCATACTTTGAAAACCTGTACTCCACAAAATTCGAAAATTTAAAGGAAATGGATGACTTCCTGGACAGCTATCATTTGCCAAAACTAAATCAAGAACAGATAAGCAATTTAAATAGACCTATAACCCCTATGGAAATAGAAGCTGTCATCAAAAGTCTCCCAACCAAAAAAAGTCCAGGTCCAGATGGCCTCAGTGCAGAATTCTACCACAAATTCAAAGAACAGCTTATACCAATTCTTCTCAAAGTGTTCCACACAATAGAAGCAGAAGGGTCTTTGCCAAACTCTTTCTATGAGGCTTCAATAACCTTGATCCCCAAGCCACACAAAGATACAACCAAGAAAGAGAACTTCAGACCAATATCCCTCATGAACATTGATGCAAAAATACTCAATAAAATACTGGCAAATCGGATCCAAGAACACATCAAAACAATCATTCACCACGATCAAGTAGGTTTCATCCCAGGGATGCAGGGATGGTTCAACATACGAAAATCCATCAACGTAATCCACCATATAAACAAGCTGAAAAACAAAAATCACATGATCATCTCACTAGATGCTGAAAAAGCCTTTGACAAAATCCAACATCCCTTCATGATAAAGGTCTTGGAGAGATCTGGGATAACAGGGACATACTTAAACATAATAAAAGCCATATACAGTAAACCAACAGCCAACATCAAACTAAATGGACAGAAACTCAACGCAATTCCTCTAAAATCAGGAACAAAACAAGGCTGTCCACTCTCTCCATACCTTTTCAACATGGTACTTGAAGTTCTAGCTATAGCCATACGACAACAAAAGGGGATCAAGGGGATACAAATTGGGAAGGAAGAAGTCAAACTTTCACTGTTTGCAGACGATATGATAGTTTATATCAGTGACCCAAAGAACTCTACCAGGGAACTCTTACAGCTGATTAACACCTTCAGCAAAGTGGCAGGTTACAAGATCAACTCAAGAAAGTCAGTAGCCCTACTATATACAGATGATAAAAGGGCTGAAAGAGAAATCAGAGAAACATCACCCTTTACAATTGCCACAAACAACATAAAATACCTTGGGGTAACGCTAACCAAACAAGTGAAAGACCTGTATCGTAAGAACTTTGAATCTTTAAAGAAAGAAATTAAAGAAGCCCTCAGAAAATGGAAAGATCTCCCATGCTCTTGGATAGGTAGGATCAATGTAGTAAAAATGGCAATCCTGCCAAAAGCAATCTACAGATTCAATGCTATCCCCATTAAAATCCCAGCACAATTCTTCACAGACCTTGAAAGAACAATAATCAATTTTGTATGGAAAAACAAAAGACCCAGGATAGCCAAAACAACCCTGTTCAACAAGGCAACGTCCGGAGGCATCACTATCCCTGACCTCAAGCTCTATTATAGAGCTATAGTCCTGAAAACAGCTTGGTATTGGCACAAAAATAGACAGGCAGACCAATGGAATCGAATTGAAAATCCGGGTATTAACCCACACACGTACGAACATCTGATCTTCGACAAAGAAGCTAAAAATATACAATGGAATAAAGAAAGCATCTTCAACAAATGGTGCTGGCATAATTGGAGACTGGCATGTAGAAAAATGCGGATCGATCCATGTTTATCGCCATGCACAAAACTTAAGTCCAAATGGATCAAAGACCTCAACATAAATCCAGCCACACTGAACCTCTTAGAAGAGAAAGTGGGTGGTACCCTTGAAAGAATTGGTACAGGAGACAGCTTCCTGAACATAACACCAGTAGCACAGACAGTGAGATCAACAATTAATAAATGGGACCTACTGAAACTGAGAAGCTTCTGTAAGGCAAAGGACACAGTCAGCAAGACAAAAAGGCAGCCCACAGAATGGGAAAAAATATTCACTAATCCCACATCTGACAGAGGGTTGATCTCCAAAATTTACAAAGAACTCAAGAAGCAAGTCTCCAAAACAGCAAAGGACCCAATTAAGAAGTGGGCTGCAGAACTAAATAGAGAGTTTTCAATAGAGGAGTCTAAAATGGCTGAGAGGCACTTGAGAAAGTGCTCAACATCCTTAGCCATCCGGGAAATGCAAATCAAAGCAACTCTGAGATACCATCTCACTCCTGTCAGAATGGCTAAAATCAAAAACACCAATGACAATTTATGCTGGAGAGGATGTGGTGAAAGGGGACACTCCTCCATTGCTGGTGGGAGTGCCAACTGGTTCAGCCACTTTGGAAAGCAGTATGGAGATTCCTCAGAAAAATGGGAATAAACCTACCACAAGACCCAGCAACTGCACTCTTAGGCATATATCCAAAAGATGCCCATTCATATAACAAAGATGTCTGTTCCACTATGTTCATAGCAGCTTTATTTGTAATAGCCAGAACTTGGAAGCAACCTAGATGTCCCTCACCCGAAGAATGGATAGAGAAAATGTGGTACATCTACACAATGGAGTACTATTCAGCAGAAAAAAATAATGGAATCATGAGATTCGCAGGCAAATGGATGACACTAGAAGAAACCATCCTGAGTGAGGTAACCCAGTCACAAAAAGAGAAACATGGCATGTACTCTCTCATATATGGATTTTAGACATAGATCTGGGGAGTGCCAGCCTACAATCCTATTGCCAGAGAGTCTGGGAAACAGAAACTTCATTTACTGGCTGGTTAAGTACTGAGCTGAACTCAAGAAAGCCAGTATCAGAGAGGGAGGACTGATGATCAAAGGGATTAAGACTGGGCTGGTTGAACCCCCAGAAACAGCTGACCAGACAAAGGTTAACTCTTGAATCCCAGGCATCAGCCTGGGAATCCAGCATGGGACTGATCAAGACCCCCTGAATCTGGGTGTCAGTGAGGAGGCCTAGGTAATCTATTGAGCCTTGGACAGCAGATCAGTACCCATCCCAAGTATACACACGGTCTCTGGACTCCCATAGAACAATGTGAGGTGCACTCTCACCCTGAACTCTTGGGGAAGGGTCTAGGCCCTGCCCTATATGAAATGACAGACTATGGACACCCCCATGGAGGGCCTCACCCTCCCTGGGGGAATGAGGGGATAACGGGGGGGGGATGGGGGGAGGGCACAGGAGGAGGGGAGGGAAAGGGAGAGGGACCTCGTACTGACTTGTGAAGCAACCTTGTTTCTTATCTAAATTTAAAATGGAAAATAAAAAAAAATATTAATATAAAAAAAATAAAAATAAAAATGAAAAAAAAAAAAAAAAAAAAAAGATCATCCACGATGACCTAGTGAGCTTCTTCACAGAGATCCAAGGATGGCTCAAATACAAAAATCTGTCCATGTAATCCCTCAGATAAACAAACTAAAAACAAAAACAACAACAACATAATCCATCTATTAAAAGCTGAAAAGGCTTTTAACAAATCTAACTCTCCTTCATGATAAAAGTCTTGATAAGATCAGGGATACATTAGTTTTCTTATTGTTTTGTGAATATATAGATTCCATGAGCATGGCAACTCTTATAAAGGAAAACCATTTAGTCTGGTGTCCTACATTTTTAGGGCTTTAGTCCAGTATCATCATGGTGCAAACTTGTTTCATTATAGTGCTGGTGTAGGAGCTGGCAGTCCTTCTATTTTGATGGAAAAGCAACAGGAAATCATCTGTCTCACTGGACATGGCTTGAGCATATATGAGACCTCAAAGCTGACCTCCACAGTGGCACACATTCTCCAACAACAGCACACCAACTCCAACTAGGCCACATTGTGAAGTCTCGTGGAGGTGGTGGAGTTTGGAGAAGAAGGAATTCAGTAAAGGAAAGATGCATGGAGAGTACTTGGGGGGAGACAAATGTAATCTGGGGGCACCTCTCAAAGGAGCTAGAAACGTAGTGTAGTGGAAACTCACTGGAATGTACAGAGGTAATTCTAGCTAAAACTAACAGTAGGGATGTAGAACCTGAATAGGCTATCTCTTGTATCCTGGCAAGACTTCCAGTAGAGGGAATGAGACACCTACACATACAATGAACAATTTATACTTTCTAGTAGACATGCTGTGTAGAGTAGCCATAGAAAGTGTGAGAGTGGACAACTAATGACGGGATGAAACTAATGTTTTTATTATATTGTTTTGCTCAGTCTTGACAGTGTCTGTGGTGGAAGTCAGTGTTCCTGAACTCAGGATCTAGGAAGTGAGAAAAGTAAATCCCTGGTTGCATGTCTTTGAGCTGTGCGCTGGCTCTCAAGGTCCCTCTGTGTGGGACAGTGGAGACATGAACATGTGATGAGCACAGCAAAGAGGGGCACACACTTGAAGAATAGGGAACTCCCTTTGAAATCTCCCTGTGGAAGAAGAGGACTAGGAGATTGAATCAGTTTTTGACTTATCACTAGCTGTCATTTCCACACAGTCCAATGTAAACTGGGTGAAAAAAAAAGAAGTCTCAACAAATTAACTACTTAACTCCATTTATCAGATCAGACTATACATGTCTATAAGAGAATGTCTTAATTAATGGGTGTGGGCACATGCCACTGTGTACAACACCATCCCTAGGCAGATGGTCTTGGTTGTATAAGAAACTGTCTAGCCATGAGTCTGATATTGCCAGGGAGTGGTCCTGTAAACATCATGTTTTCTGCCTTGACTTCCTTCAGTGCTACATTTTGATACAGCCCCAGAAGGAAATGCACCCTTACTCTTTTTTCCTCAATATATGTTTGTATTTAAATTAGAAACATGAATGCTTCACATGTCAATCCTAGCTCACTCTCCCACCCCTCCTTCCTTGTCCCCCCACCATCCCCTCCCAGCCCCCACCCCATATCATTCCCCAGGGAGAGTAAGGCCCTCCTTGGGGGGATCTCCAGAATCTGTCATTTCATCCAGGGCAGGACCTAGGCCCTTCCCCATGTGTCCAGGCTGAGAGAGCATCCCTCTATTTGAAATGGGCACCCAAAGATCATTCATACACCATGGTAAACACTGATCTACTACACATGGCCCCAGTGATTTCTGTGGCTTGCTTACTGACACTACGCTGACAGAGCATGGATCAGTTCCCTGTTGGCTTTTCAGGCATCAGTCTGGGATTCAAGAGCCCCCCCTTATCCGGTCAGTTGTCTTTGTGCATTTCACCATCATGCTCTTGACCCTTTTGTTCATCACTCTTCCATCTCTGTCACTAGGTTCCAGGAGTTCAGTTAGGTTTTTAGTTGTGAGTATCTGTCTCTGCTTCCCTCAGTCACTGGATGAAAGTTCTAGGATGGCATATTAGGTAGTCATCAACCTTATCATCAAGGAGGGACTATGAATGTAGTCTATCCACTATTGCTTAGTTTGCCAGTTGGTGGTATCCTTGTAGATCTCTGGAGATCTCACTAGTGTCAGCTCTCTGCTCAAGCCTACGATAACTCGATCTATTAAGTTATCTCTCATCCTGATCTCTATTCTTATCTCAACTCAACCTTCCTGCTCCCCCATGACTTCTTCTCCGCTCCTCTTTTACCCCTCTCTTTTTCCTGGTTCCCTCTCCCCTCCCCTGTTCCCAATCTGCTCAGGAGATCTTGCTTCATTCCAGTCTCTGGGGTATCATGCATCACTCTTGGGAACCTGCCTGTTTCCCAGACTCACTGGCACTGGGATTCTAGGTTGACACTTCCATGATTCATATTTAAAATCCATATATGAGCCGGGCAGTGGTGGCGCACACCTTTAATCCCAGCACTCAGGAGGCAGAGGCAGGCGGATCTCTGTGACTTCGAGGCTGGGCTAGACCGATAGCCTCCAAAACAATACAGAGAAACCCTGTCTCGAAAAACCAAAAAAAATCCATATATGAGTGAGTACATACCATGTTTGTCTTTTTGTGTCTGGGTTACCTCGCTCATTCGCTCATGATAGTTTCCTCTAGTGCCATCCATTTGCCTGCAAATTTCAAAATTCCATTGTTTTTTGTTCCACTGAGTAGTACTCCATTGTGTAAATGTACCACATTTTCTCTATCAACTCTTCAGTTGTGGGGCATCTAGGTTGCTTCCAGGAGCTAGCTATTACATACAATGCTGCTATGAACATAGTGGAATACGCATCCTTGTTGTGTGAATGGGCATCTTTTGGGTATATGCCTGAGAGTGGAATTGCCGGGTCTTGTGGTAGACTGAGTCCCATTTTCCTGAGGAATCTCCATACTGATTTCCATAGTGGCTGTATGAGTTGGCACGCCCACCAGCAGCGGAGGAGTGTTCCCCTTTCTCCACATCCTCTCCAACACAAACTATCATTGGTGTTTTTTATTTTAGTCATTCTGACATGAGAAAGATGATATTTCAGAGTTGCTTTGATTTGCATTTCCCTAATGGATAATGATTTTGAGCACTTTCTCAAATGTCTCTCAGTCATTTTACAGTCCTCTATTGAGAGTTTTCTATTTATTTAAGTCTCCCACTTTTTAATTGGATCCTTTGGTGATATGGAGACTTGTTTCTTGAGTTCTTTGTAAATTTTGGAGAACACTCCGCTGTCAGGTATGGGATTAGTGAATATCTTTTCCCATTCTGTGGGCTGCCTTTTTGTCATGTTGACTGTGTCCTTTGCCTTACAGAAGCTTCTCAATTTCAGGAGGTCCCATTTACTTATTGCCGACCTCAGTGTTTGTGTTACTGGTGTTATGTTCAGGAAGCGGTCTCCTGTACCAATTCATTCAAGGGTACCTCCCACTTTCTCTTCTAACAGGTTCAGTGTGGATGGATTTATGTTGAGGTGTTTGATCCATTTAGCCTTAAGTTTTGTGCATGGATCTATCTGCAGTCTTCTACATCCCAATATCCAGTTAGGCCAGCACCATTTGTTGAAGATGCTATCATTTTTCCATTATATAATTTTAGCTTCTTTGTCTAAAATCAGGTGTTCATAGTTTTGTGGATTAATCTCAGGGTTTTCAATTTGATTCCATTGATCTACCTGTCTATTTTTGTAACAATACCAAGCTGTTTTCAGGGCTATAGCTCTATAATAAAGCTTGAATTCAGGGAAAGTGATGCCACCAGACATTGCTTTGTTGAGCAGGGTTGTCTTGGCTATCCTGGATTTTTAGCTTTTCCATATAAAGCTGAGAATTGTTCTTTCAAGGTCTGTGAAGAATTGTGCTGGGATTTTGATGGGAATTGCACTGAGTCTGTAGATTGCTTTTGGCACTATTGCCATTTTTACTACATTGATCCTACCTATCCAAGAGCATAGGAGATCTTTCCATTTCCTGGTGTCTTCTTTAATTTCTTTCTTTAAAATCAAGGAATTTAATGACAGAGAGGGAGGACTGATGACCAAAGGGGTTAAGACTGGGCTGGTTTAACCCCCAGAAAGAGCCAACCTGAAAAGGGTTAGCTCTTGAATCCCGTTCTGATGGCAGGGAACTGATCAAGACCGCCTGAACATGGGTGCCAGTGAGGATGCTTAGGTAATCTATTGGCCTCGGGTAGTAGATCAGTATTTATCCCAGGTATACAAATGGACACTGGGCACCCATCCAACAATGAGAGATGCACTCTCACCCTGACTCTTGGGGGAGGGTCTAGGCCCTGCCCTGGATGGAATGACAGACTATGGACAGCCCCATGTAGGGCCTCACACTCCCTAGGGATATGAGGGGATATTGGAGGGGTTGGTGGGAGGGCACGGAAGGAGGGGAGGGAAAGGGAGAGGGACCTGGAATTGACATGTGAAGCAACCTTGTTTCTAATTTAAATTTAAAAATAAGTGTTTATCCCTGGCATACAAACAGATGTCGTATGCCCATAACAGAAAGAGGGATGCTCTCTCAGCCTGGACTCTTAGGGGAGTGCCTGGAACCTACCCTGAGTGAAATGACAGACTCTGGATATCCCCTATGTGGAAGGAAGTGGGGATAGGGTGGGAGGCTGGGGGGATCGTGGAGGGAAAGGGAACTGGGATTGACATATTAAGCAATCTATTTAAAATTAAAGTAATAAAAAATAACAAATGGACTTTGGGTGCCCATCACACAATGAGGGATACTCTCTCAGCCTGGAATCTTGGGGGAAAGTCTAGGCCCTGCCCTAAAAGAAATGACAGACTCTTAATAATCCTCATGGAGTACCTCACCCTCCCTGGGGAATGCAATGGGGATTGGGTGGGAGGTTGTGGTTTTGGATGGGTTGGGGAGGTTGGGAGGAGGTGTGGGAGAGGGGAGGGAGTGAAAGCTGGGATTGACATGTGAAGCAACCTTGTTTCCAATTTAAATTTAAAAATCTAAAAAATATATACAATATGTATATAAAAAAGAGGTAGGCTTCTATCTAGTCTGGCTATTGCTCTCTATTCAATCCCCAGTCAGAACAAACTATTGTGTTACTCACATTAAATTGAAAAGTTACAAGAAGCCAGCTACAGTGGTTTCTGGAAAGAACAAAATCAAGAACAGTACCTTGGAGCCTAGAGTTTATTTGCTATAGCATGTTCATTATTATTTTGTGTAAAAGTTACTTAATTTACAAAAAATGGAATGTATGTTTATGAATTAACTTATTGTTTTTTCTACTTTAAGGCCTTTAATAAAGGTATAAACATTTTAAAAAACTCAACTTTATTTTGATACAGGTCTTTCACTTGTTTGGTTAGCGTTCCCTGCAGGTATTTTATGTTGTTTGTGGCAATTGTAAAGGATGATGATTCTCTGATTTCTTTCTTGGCCTTTTTATCATCTGTATACAGTAGAGCTACAGATTTTCTTGAGTTGATCTTGTATCCTGCCACTTTGCTGAACATGATTATCAACTGTAAGTGTTCCCTGGTAGAGTTTTTTGAGTCACTTATGTGAACTATCATATCATCTGCAAATAGTGAAATTTTGAATTATTTCTTTCCAACTTGTATCCCCTTGATCTCCATTTGTAGTCTTATTGCTTTAGTTAGAACTTTGAGTACAATATTGAAGATGTATGGGAAGAGGGGACAGCCTTGTGTTGTTCCTGCCTTGAGTTTCTCTCCATTCAGTTTGATTTTGGCTGTTGGTTTGCTGTATATAGCTTTTATGATGTTTAGGTATGTTCCTATTATCCTGGATCTCTCCAAGACCTTTATCATGAAGGGGTGTTGGATTTTATCAAAGGCTTTTTCAGCATCTAGTGAGATGATCATGTGATTTTTGTTTGTCAGTTTGTTTATATGATGGACTACATTGATGGATTATCGCATGTTTCGCCATCCCTGCATCCCTGCAATGAAGCCTACTTGATCATGGTGGATGAATTTTCTCATGTGTTCTTGGATCTGACTTGCCAGTATTTTATTGAGTATTTTTGCATCAATGTTCATGAGGGATATTGGTCTGAAATTCTCTTTCTTAGTTCTGTCTTTGTGTGGCTTGGGTATCAATATTATTGAATCCTCTTAATAAGTGTTTGGCAAAGGCCCTTCTGCTTCTATTGCATGGAATTCTTTGAAGAGAATTGGTATAATCTGTTCTTTAAATTTCTGGTAGAATTCTGCACTGAATCCATCTGGCCCTGGGCTTTTCTTTGGTTGGGAGACTTTTGATGACTGCTTCTATTTCTTTAGGTATTAAATGACTATTTAAATTGTTTATCTGTTCTTGATTCAATTTTGATATGATATATTTATCCAAAAATTGTCCATTTCCTTTAAATTTTCAAATTTTGTGGAGTACAGCTTTTCAAAATATTACCTGATAATTCTCTAGATTTCCTCTCTGTCCATTGTTATTGTCTCCCTTTTCATTTCTGATTTTCTTAATCTGCATGTTCATACTCTGCCATTTGGTAAGTTTGGTTAAAGGTTTGTCTATCTTGTTGATTTTCTCAAAGAACCAACTCTTGGTTACATTGATTCTTTGTATTTTTCCTAGTTTCTACTTTATTGATTTCAGGCCTCAATTTTATTATTTCTTAGTGTCTGTTCCTCTGGAGTGAGTTTTCTTCCTTTTGTTCTAGAGCTTTCAGTTATGCTGCTAACTCTCTAGTGTGACTATTCTCAAGTTTCTACATGTGGGCATTTAGTGCTATGAACTTTCCTGTTAGCACTGCTTTCAAACTGTCCCATAATTTTGGGAATGTTGTGATGTCATTCTCATTGAATTCTAGGAAGTCTTTAATTTCTTTTTTATTTCTTCTTTGATGCAGGAGTGGTGCAATTGTGTATTATTCAATTTCCATGAGTTTGCAGGGTTTCTGCAATTTGTGTTATTGTTGAATTCTAACTTTAAGGAATGATGGTCTGATAAGATACAAGGAGTTATTCCAATTTTTTGTACCTGTTGAGGTTTGCTATGTTGCCAAGTATGTGGTCAATTTTTGAGAAGGGTCCATGTGGTGGTGAGAAGGTATATTCTTTTGTATTTGGATGGGGTGTTCTTAGATGTCTGTTAAACTCTATTGCATTATAACTTCTATTAGGTCCTCTGTATCCTTGTTAAGTTTCTGTCTTGTGGTCCTGTCTAACAGTGAGTGTTGAAGTCTCCCACTACAAGTGTGTGAGGTTTTATATGTGCTTTGAGTTTTAGTAATGTTTCTTTTATGAACATGGATGGCTTTGTATTTGGGGCATACATTTTCAGAATTGAGACATCATCTTGTATGATTTCTCCTGTGATGAGTGTGAAGGGACCTCCTTCATCTCCTCTGATTGATTTTAGTTTAAAGTCTAGTTTATTAGATATTAGTATTGCTATCCCCACTTGTTTCTTGTGTCCATTTGATTGGAAAATCTTTTCCCAACCCTTAACTCTGAAATAACATCTGTCTTTGAAGCTGAGGTGTGTTTCAGCAGAAGGATGGATCCTGTTTTCGAATCCATTCTGTTAACCTGTGACTTTTTATGGGTGAGTTAAGACCATTAATATTAAGGGAAATTAGTGACCACTGACAGCTCATTCTTGTTTGGTTTGGAATGGTTGTTGGTGGTGGAATTGTATGTGGAATTTCACCACTTTTTCTTTTGCCTGTTTGTAAAGTGGGATTATCTATTGCCTATGTTTTTCTGGTAATAGTTAACTTCCTTGGGTTGGAGTTTTCCTTCCAGAATTTTCTGTAGGGCTGAGTTAGTGGATATGTATTGTTTAAATCTGGCTTTGTCATGGAATATTTTGTTTTCTCCATCTATATTGATTGAAACCTTTGCTGGGTATAGAAGTCTTGGCTAGCATCCGTGGTCTGTTAATGTTGATAGTTTCCATGGCGAAGTCAGGTGTAATTCTGATAGGTTTGCCTTTATATGTAACTTGGCCCTTTTCCCTAGCTTCTCTTAATATTCTTTATTTATTCTGTATGTTTGGGGTCTTGATTATTATGTGTCAAGGGGATTTTTGGGGGTCCACTCTATTTGGTATTCTGTAAGCTTCTTGTACCTTCATTGGCATTAATTTCTTTAGGCTAGCAAAGTTTTCTTCTATTATTTTGTTTAATATATTTTCTGGCCCTTTGAGGTATTTTTATTCACCTTCTTCTAAACCTATTATTTTTAAGTTCGGTCTTTTCACAGTGTCCCATATTTCCTAGATAATTTGTGTTAGGGATTTGTTGGACTTAAAATTTTCTGTGGTCGATCAATCTAGTTCTCCTAATGTATCTTCAACACATGAGTTCTCTCTTCCATCTCTTGGATTCTGTTGGTTATGCTTGCATCTCTAGTACCTGACCATTTTCCCATCTTTTCTATTTCCAGCATTCCTTAACACTGTGTTTTTATTGTTTCTATTTCATATTTCAGCTCTTGCACTGTTTGAATTGTTTCTTGTAATTTTTGTTTTGTCTTTGCTCCATTTCTTGCATTTTTTGGATTGCTTTTTCTTCCATCTCTTTAAGGGATTTTCTTATATCCTCTTTGAGGGCCTCTATCATTTCCATGAAGTTGTTTTTTATGTCATTGTCTTCTGGTTCATTTGTGTTGGGGTGTTCCTATCTTGTTGGTGTAGGGTCTCTGGACTCTGGCAGTGTCATATTGGTTTTTCTGTTGCTCCTTGCATTTTTATATTGTCTCCTTCCCATCTGTTCTTACAGTGGGTTCCAGAGGGTGCTCTTCATCTCCTGGTGGGTGTGGGACTAGGGTTCCCTTCTGGTGGTTATAGGCAAGTCCACTGTTCTGGTAGCTCTCCATTTCCTGGTCTCATGGGTGGAGAAATGGACTAGGATGCTGGGGTATTTTGGATCCCCCAGTGGTATACTCAAGGCACAGGAGTGTGGCCTGGAGACAGGCCCTTTTAGTCTTAGTCACATGGGTGGTGCAGGAGACTAGGATGCTGGGGCGAGTGTGCTCCTGTCTCTGAGATGGAAGCCACCATGGCAGTTCCCAAACACCGGCAGCTGGTCTAGTCCTAGTTCCATGGGTGGAGCAGGAAACTACAGTACCTTGGCTCCTGCTGCCACCACCAGGATGGAAGCCTCAATGGCAGAGCCCAGGCCCAGGCAGGTGACCCGAAAATGGGCTCTCGTTTAACTGGACCTCCACTGGGTGGAGCAGTGTTGGCTCCTGCTGCTGGGATGGAAGATGCAGAGGTAGACCCCAAGCACAGGCAGCCTGTCTAGTCCTAGTTCTGTGGGTGGAGCAGGTAACTATGGTGCATTGGTTCCCGCGGTTGGCATGGAAGACACAGTGGTAGACCCCAAACACAGGCACCCAGCCTAGTCCCATGGGTGGAGCTAGAGATTAGGCTGTTGGGGTGCCTTGCCTCCTGACTCTCGCACCCTTACTCCTTAGTAAGCATTTTCCCCCTCAGGTTATTTTTTTTCAATCAGAGTGAGAGAAATATAGAATAGGGTATAGAGAAGTGAAGATGACACATCCATTTGAATCACTGTTCCCTGTACTCATGAACAGAACCTCTCAGTACACAATAGTCAGAGAGAAGGAATGATTCAGACACAAGTGATTGTCCAGAAGTGCATATGCAGGCCCTCCATTAGTACATTAGTGCCTTCTCTTATTTTTCAAGAATGGGTTTCTCTGAGTAATAGTTATCTGTCCTGGAACTTGCTTTGTAGACTAGGCTAGCCTTTAACTCACAAAGATCCACCTGCTTCTGCCTCCAGGTATTCTTAGAACAATTTTGGAACCTTGTCTAGACCTACCCTAGCTTGGTGATGTTTGGAATTCAAGAGAGGACAATGAATAGGATGACATACCCTGCATCTCATATGTTTACAGGGTTTCAAGGCAGATCACATTTCACTTTGGTTTCATGCATGATGGACATAAGATTGCAATTGTTCCAGTTATATCCATGGGTTGATATCAGGACACCCACCATTAGACAATTGCTTCCCTGAGTCAGGCATGACCTTATCTAGTAGACTTGCTTCCATTTCTGTCCTTACTAGCTGTGAGCCCCCTGCATAGACTTTGCTCAGACCTACGTGCTCTTCTTTTTTTCTGAAAATACCTAACTATAGGAGAATGCTAAGATCCCCTCTCTCATTGCATCTCTAATAGGGGAAGACAAGATTGCCACCAGGAAATCAGTAAGACAAAAGGCAAATATGACACATGAATATCAGAGAGGACATTGGCTCATCCATCACAGTTAATTAACACATAACTTGATACCCTCCATAGTAAGATGGAGCCCACAATGTTTTCAAGGACAATTGCTTGTTTGCTTCACAACACTAAGAATATGAAACTCCTCATAGAACTGCTCTCTCCTAGGACAGAACTTTAATAAAAGATTGATCTTCATTCCTAGTCATCACTCAGCTAATCTCTTTCCAGCCTCCAGACACATCTCCACCACTATGCTCAGTGAATTACAAAAGTACACATTGAGAACACAGGGCAGGAAGGGTGCTCAGCTGGATCTCTGTGTCACAAAGACACATAGGCTTCTTGAAGGCTCCATCTGGTGCTGACAGACCCAAGGCAAGACACAGCAGGTGTCAGCCCTGGGATAAGCCATTGTTCTCTAGGTCATGGGGATGTTTATTGCTCCTGTTGCTCAATGTGCTGCTTGGAGGAGAAACATAAAAGAAGTTGAAATGAGTGTTGGACAGTACTAAGAGTGGGAAGGATTGAGCTGTGCCTTGGACACAGATGCCACCACTACCAACCCATTGGATTCTGGGAAGCGCTCCTGCCTGAAAGCAAACTGAGCTCATAGGAAAGAAAACAGCAGAGACTGAACACCTTGCCGGAGATGAAGTTCTGCTCCTGAAAGGGAGGTCAGCAAGGTGAGAACAGAGATGGCGATGTCCTCCGTGCTTCTCTGCAATGGGTGCCCTCCCTGGCAAGGGCTTCTGCTCACAGGTAAGTGTGCTCACTCTCTGACTGTGAGAGTGGAGAGGAACTTGGAGGCAGACAAGAATCTCCTTAAAAGGACGGAAGTCTGAGAGGAGACTTAAGGTTTCTGTTTGCAGTCATGGGGCAGAAAGTACAGTGCTTCCTACCTTCCTTCCTATTCTCTATCCCTCCCTCCCTCCCTCCCTTCCTGACTTCTTTCTCTTTTTGTTTTATCCACTTATGTCTGAATCCTTTCCCGGACCTATGCTTCCAAATCAGTCACACTAATCCCAGCATCTGTGGAACTGATGACAGGGAATCTGCAAGATGAAGTCATGGGGTTTTTGGAATTACAAAAGGGGCAGAGAAAAAAGTCAGAAAGTGAAGCCACTCTGGAGGAGGAGTTCATATCAAATATGGGGACACTGTTGATGGAGCCAGTCAGACACCAAAGCAGAGTATTTTTTCCTCTGTTTTTTATTGCAAATACAACAATCTTATTTTTATACCAAAAATAAAAAGTCAGAAAGTGAAGCCACTCTGGAGGAGGAGTTCGCATCAAATATGGGGACACTGTTGATGGAGCCAGTCAGACACCAAAGCAGAGTATTTTTTCCTCTGTTTTTTATTGCAAATACAACAATCTTATTTTTATACCAATCCTGGTTCCCTTTCACACCTTTATTTACATGCCTCACACCAACCCCCCATCCCATAATGCATCCCCTTCCCAGGAGGGTGAGGCTTTCCATGGTAGATCATCAAAGTCTGTCACATCATCTGGGGCAGGGCCTAGGTGCTTGCCCATTTATATAGGCTGAGAATATCCCTCCATGCACTATGGATAAATACTGGTTCCTCTGCCAAAGGTCCTATAGACTGCCCTGGCCTCCCAACTGACACCCACATGCAGGGTGGCTCCTTCCATTCTATCCTAGATCCCCAGTTGTCAGACTGGGTCAATGAGCTCAGGCCTGCTCTGGTCAGCTGTTTCTGTGGATTTCCCAAACATGGTCTTGACCCCTTTGCTCATCATTCCTCCCTCTCCACATCTTGATTCCAGGGTTGGACTCAGTGTTTAGCTGTGGATCTCTGTTTCTGCTTCTATAAACTGCTGGGTGAATGTTCTAGGATGGCATTTAAGGTTCATCAATCTCATTATAGGGGAAGGGCATTTAAGATAACCTCTCCACTATTGCATAGATTATTAGTTGGAGTCATTATGTGGATCCCTGGACATTTCCATAGTACCAGATTTCTCTTTAAATCTATATTAGCTCCCTCTATTAAGGTGTCTCCTTTTTTGCTCTCTTTCTCTATTCTTCCCTCAACTCAATCTTCCTGATCCCTCATGATCTCCTCCACCTCTCTTCTTCCTCCTACCTCCTTCCCTTCTCCCCCATTCTCCAAATTTTCTCAGGAGTTCTTTTTTCTTTCCCCTTCCCTGGATGTTCATGTATGTCTCTCTTAGGGTCCTCCTTGCTTCCTAGCTTTTCTGGGATTGTAAATTATAGGCTGTTTATTGTTTGCTCTATATTTAATATACACTTATGAGTGAGTGCATACCATATTTTTCTTTCTGGGTCTGGGTTTAACTCACTCAGTATGGTTTCTTCTAGTTCCACAAATTTGCCTGTGGATTTCAAGATTTCATTGTTTTTTTTTCCGTGAGTAGTACTCCATTGTGTAAATGTACCACATTTTCTTCTGTTGAGTGGCAGCTAGGTGGCTTCCAGGTTCTATTGCAAATAATGTAATGAACATAGTTGGAGCCATGAACATAGTTAAACAGATAGATGTCCTTGTGGTAGAATGTGCATCCTTTGAGTATATACCTAAGAGTGAAATTGGTGGATCTTGAGGTAGACTGATTCCAATTTTTCTGAGAAACCGCCATACTGATTTCCAAAGTGACTGAAAAAGTTTGTACTCCCACTAGCAATAGAAGAGTGTTCCTATTTCTCCACATCTTCTCCATCATAAACTGTCATTGGTATTTATTACATACCACAGGGGTAAGGTGGTATCTCAAAGTTGTTTTGATTTGCATTTCCCTGATGTCTAATGATGCTGAGCAATTTCTTAAGTGTCTTTCAGCCATTTGAGATTCCTCTATTGAGAATTGTCTATGTCTGTACTCTACTTTTTAATTGAATTATTTGATGTTTTAGTGACTAGCTTCTTTAGTTATTTGTACATTTTGGAAACTAGTCATTTGTCTAATGTGAGGTTGGTGAAGAACTTTTCCCATTCTATGGACTGTCATTTTGTCTTGTTGACTGTGTACTTTGCTTTACAGAAGCTTTTCAGTTTCATAAGGTCCTCTTTAGTAATTGTAGATCTCAAAATCTATGCTACTGGTGTTTTGTTCAGGAAGTGGTCTCCTGTACCAATTCATTCAAGGATACTTCCAGATTTCTCCTCTAAGAGGTTCAATGTGGCTAGATTTATGGTGATATCTTTGATCCATTAGGACTTAAGTTTTGTGCATGAGAATACATATGGAAATATTTGCAATCTTCTATGTGTCTACATCCAGTTATGTCAGCATCATTTATTGAAGAGGCTTTCCTTTTTACATTGTATAATTGTAGCTTCTTTGTCAAAAATCAGGTGTTCATAGGACTGTAGATTCCATTCCTCTACCTGTCTCTTTTTATGCCAATACCAAGATGTCTTCATTACTAGAGCTCCACACTAGAGCATGATGTCAGGGATTTTTATGCATCCAAAAGTTGTACAGGGTTGTTTCGGCTATCCTGGGGTTTTTGTTTTTCTATATAAATTTGAGTATTATTCTTTCAAGTTCTGTGAAGAATTGTGCTGAAATTTTGATGGGGATTACATTGAATCTGTAGATTGCTTTTGGTAAGATGGCTATTTTTACTATGTTGATCCTTCCTATCCAAGAGCATGAGAGATCTTCCCGTTTTCTGGTATCTTTTTTATTTCTTTCTTTAAAGACTCAAAGTTCTTGTCATACAAGTCTTTCCCATGTTTGTTTAGAGTTACACCAAGGTATTTTATGTTACTTGTGGCTATTTGGAAGAGTGATGCTTCACTGATTTCCTTCCCTGATCACTTACAGTATAAATATAGGAAAGCTACTGATTTTTTGAGTTATTCTTGTATGATGCCAGTTTTCGAAGGTGTTTCGCAATTGAAGAAGTTCCCAGGTAGAATTTTTTGAATCACTTATGTAAACTATCCTATCATCTGCAAATAGTGAAAGTTTGATTTCTTGCTTTCCAATTTGATCTCCTTTGTTGTCTTACTGCTCTAACTAAAACTTCAAATAAATATTGAAAAGATATGGATAGTGTTGGCAACCTTGCTTTTTTCCTGATTTTAGAGGAATCACATTGAGTTTCTCTCCATTTAGTTTATGTTGGCTTTTGGCTTGCTTTATATTGCCTTTATTATATTTAGGAATGTTCCTGTAATCCTTGATCTCACCAAGACCTTTATCATGAAGGGGTGTTGTACTTTGTTGAAGGAATGACCAGGTGGTTTTCCTTTTTCAGTTTCATTATACAGTGAATTACACTGATGTATTTTTGTATGTTTAACTATCCCTGCATCCATGGGATGAAGCCTACTTGATCATGCTGGATGATTTTTCTTGGATTCTATTTGCCAGTATTTTATTGAGGATTTTTTCATTAATGTTGATGAGGGAGATTTGTTTGTAGTTCTCTTTCTTAATTATTTCTCTGAGTGGTTTGGGTCCCAAGGTAATTGAAGCTTCAGAAAAAGTTTGGCAATGACCCTTCTGCTTGTATTTTGTGGAACAATTTGAGGAATATTGTAATTAGCTGTTCTTTATAGTGGATTACACTGACAGATTTTCATATGTTGAACCATCATTGCTTCTCTGGGATGAAATCTACTTGATCATGGTGGATTACTTTTCTGATGTCTTCTTGGATTCAATTTGCCAGTATTTTCTTTTGTATATTTACATCGATGTTCATGAACAAGATTGGCATGTTGTTCTCTTTCATAGTTGTGTCTTTGTGTGGTTTGGGTGTGAGGGAAATAGTAGCCCTGTAAAAAGAGTTCTGCAATGACCCTTCTACTTCTACTGTAAGGAACAACTGAGTATTAGTATTAGCTCTTCTTTGAGTTTTTCTGTAGAATTCTGCACTGAAGCCATCTGGCCCTGGGCTTTTTTTGGTTGGGAAACTTTTTTTTTAATCATTTTTATTTTAATTTTAAATAGCTTGTTTTACATGTCAATCCCAGGTCCCTCTCCCTCCCCTCCTCGCGCACTCCCCTTCCCCCCCCACCCTCCCACCATATTGCCAAATCCTTCCACATAGGGGATATCTAGAGTCTGTCATTTTACTCTGGGTAGGGTCCAGGCACCCCTCTAAGAGTCCAGGCTGAGAGAGCATCCCTCTTTGTGCTATAGGCTCACGAAGACTGTTTGTATATCAGGGATAGACACTGATCCACAGCTCAGGGCCCCATAGGTTGCCCAGGCCTTCTCGCTGACACTCACATTTGGGGGGTCCAGATCAGTCCCATGCTGGCCTGCCCACTGTCAGTCTGAGGTCCAAGAGCTCTCCCCTGTTCAGATCAGCTGTCTCTGCTGGTTTTGCCAGCCCATTCTTTTGCCAATTTGCTCATCACTCCTCTCTCTCTGTCACTGGGTTCCTTGGGTTCAGTTCAGTGATTGATTGTGTGTTTGCCTCAGCTTCCATCAGTCACAGGATGAAGGCTCCCGGATGGTTATAGACATCAAGTTCATTATCAGGAATGGGCATTCGAGGTGGTCTCTCCACTATTGCTTAGCTTGCCAGTTGGTGTTATCCCTTTAGATCCCTCGAGGTCGCTCTGGTACCTGATCTGTATTCGATCCTATGATTCCTTCTTCCCCCTATTCTACCCCCACCCCATCAACTTCCTGTTCCCCCATGACCTACTCTCTTCCTCTTCACCCCCTCTCTTCTTCCCAGGTCCCACTCCCCCCCACCCTTCGCCGTGTTCCCCATCCATTCAGGGGATCTTGTCTCCATCCTCTTCTCTTGGGTACTATGCATATATGCATATCTTTTAGGTTCTTTCCTGTTTCCCAGACTCTCTATCAGTGGAAGTGCAGACTGGCACTATCCTGATCCATGTCTAAAATCCATATATGAGTGAGTACATACCATGTTTGTCTTTTTGCGACTGGATTACCTCAATCAGGATGGTTTGTTCCAGTGCTATCCATTTCCCTGCGAATTTCAAGATTCCCTTGTTTTTTTCTGCTGAGTAATACTCCATTGTGTGAATGTACCACATTTTCTCTATCCAATCTTCAGTTGAGGGGCATCTAGGCTGCTTCCAGGTTCTGGCTATTACAAATAATGCTGCTATGAACATAGTGGAGCAGATGCCCTTGTTGTATGAACTTGCCTCATTTGGATATATGCCTAAGAGTGGAATTGCTGGGTCTAGTGGTATATTAATTCCCATTTTCCTGAGGAATCTCCATACTGATTTCCAAAGAGGCTGTATGAGTCGGCACTTGCACCAGCAGTGGAGGAGTGTTCCTCTCTCTCCACATCCTCTCCAGCATAAATTGTCTTCAGTGTTTTTGATTTTAGCCATTCTGACAGGAGTAAGATGGTATCTCAGAGTTGTTTTGATTTGCATTTCCCTGATGGCAAAGGATGTTGAGCACTTTCTTAAGTGTCTCTTGGCCATTTTAGCCTCCTCTACTGAGAATTCTCTATTTAGCTCTGCACCCCACCTTTTAATTGGATCCTTTGGTGTTTTGGAGACTTGTTTCTTGAGTTCTTTGTAAATTTTGGAGATTAGCCCTCTGTCAGATGTAGGGTTAGTGAATACCTTTTCCCATTCTGTGGCCTGCCTTTTTGTCTTTTTGACTGTGTCCTTTGCCTTACAGAAGCTTTTTAGTTTCAGAAGGTCCCATTTGTTAATTGTCGATCTCAGTGCCTGTGCCACTGGTGTTATGTTTAGGAAGTAGTCTCCTGTACCAACTCGTTGAAGAGTATCTCCCACCTTCTCTTCTAAAAGTTCAGTGTGGCTGGATTTATATTGAGATCTTTGATCCATTTGGACTTAAGTTTTGTACAAGACAATAAACATGGATCTATCTGCAGTCTTCTGCATACCAGTATCCAGTTATGCCAGCACCATTTGTTGAAGATGCTTTCTTTTTTTTCATTGTACAGTTTTAGCTTCTTTGTCAAAAATCAAGTGTTCATAGGTGTGTGAGTTAAAATTAGAGCTTTCAATTCTGTTCCATTGGTCTACCTGCCTATTTTTGTGCCAATACCAAGCTGTTTTCAGGACTATAGCTCTATAATAGTGCTTGAAGTCAGGTATGGTGATGCCTCCTGAAGTTCCTTTATTGCATAGGGATGTTTTAGCTATCCTGGGCCTTTTGTTTTTCCCTATATAGTTGATTAATGTTCTTTCCAGGTCCTTGAAGAATTGTGATGGAATTTTGATAGGGATTGCATTGAATCTGTAGACTGCTTTTGGCAAGATTGCCATTTTTATTATGTTGATCCTACCAATCCAAGAGCATGGGAGATTTTGACATTTTCTGGTATCTTCTTTGATTTCTTTCTTTAAAGACACAAAGTTCTTGATATACAGGTCTTTACCTTCCTTGGTTAACATTATCCCCAGATATTTGATGCTGTTTTTGGCTATTGTAAAAGGTGATGTTTCTCTGATTTCTTTCTCAGTCACTTCATCATCTGTATATAATAGGGCCACTGATTTTTTTGAGTTTACCTTGTATCCTGCCACATTGCTGAAGGTGTTTATCAGCTCTAGGAGTAAACTTGCGGAGTTTATTGGGTCACCTATGTAAACTATCATATCATCTGCAAATAGTGAAAGTTTGACTTCTTCTTTTCCTATTTGTATCCCCTTGATCTCCTTTTGTTGTCTTATTGCTGTAGCTAGAACTTCAAGTACAATAATGAAGAGATATGGAGAGAGTGGACAGCCTTGTCTTGTTCCTGATTTTAGAGGAATTGCTTTGAGTTTCTCTCCATTTAGTTTGATGTTAGCTGTTGGTTTACTGTATATTGCTTTTATTATATTCAGGTACGTTCCTGTTACCCTGATCTCTCTAGGACCTTTATCATGAAGGGGTGCTGGATTTTGTCAAAAGCTTTTTCAACATCTAGTGAGATGATCATGTGGTTTTTCTTTCGCAGATTGTTAATATGGTGGATTACATTGATAGATTTTCTAATGTTGAACCATCCCTGCATTCCTGGAATGAAGCCTACTTGATCATGGTGGATGATTTTTCTAATGTGTCTTGAATCCGGTTTGCGAGTATTTTATTGAGTATTTTTGCATCAATGTTCATGAGGGAAATTGGTCTATAGTTCTCTTTCTTAGTTGTGTCTTTGTGTGGCTTGGGTATCAAGGTAATTGTAGCCTCGTAGAAAGAGTTTGGCAGTGAGCCTCCTGCTTCTATTGTGTGGAATACTTTGAGGAGTATTGGAATTAGCTCTTCTTTGAATTTCTGATAGAATTCTGCACTGAAGCCATCTGGGCCTGGGCTTTTTTTGTTTGGGAGACTTTTGATGACTGCTTCTGTTTCATTAGGGGTTGTAGGTCTGTTTAGATTGTTTATCTGTTCTTGATTTAGTTTTGGCAATTGATATCTATCCAGGAAATTGTCCATTTCCTTTAAATTTTTAAATTTTGTGGAGTACAGATTTTCAAAGTATGCTCTGATGATTCTCTTGATTTCCTCAGAGTCCGTTGTTATGTCCCATTTTTCATCCCTGATTTTGTTAATTAGCATGCTCTCCCTCTGTCTTTTGGTTTGTTTGGACAGAGGTTTATCTATTTTGTTGATTTTCTCAAAGAACCAACTCTTTGTTTCATTGATTCTTCTCAGTGTTTGTCTGGTTTCTACTTGATTGATTTCAGCCCTCAATTTGATTATTTCCTGGTGTCTGCTCCTCCTGGGGGAGTTTGCTTCTTTTTGTTCTAGAACATTCAGCTGTGCTATTAATTCTCTAGTATGACTATTCTCCAGTTTTTTTCATGTGGGCACTTAGTGCTATAAACTTTCCTCTCAGCACTGCTTTCAAAGTGTCCCATAAGTTTGTGTATGTTGTGTCTTCATTCTCATTGAAATCGAGGAAGTCTTTAATTTCTTTTTTTATTTGTTCCTTTACCCAGGAATGGTGCAATTATGCATTGTTCAATCTCCATGAGTTTGTAGGATTTCTGCGATTTGTGTTATTGTTGAATTCTAATGTTAATGCATGGTGGTCTGGTAAGATGCAGGGGGTTATTCCAATTTTTTGTATCTGTGGAGATTTGCTATATTTCCTATTATGTGGTCAATTTTAGAGAAGGTTCCATGTGGTGCCGAGAAGAAGGTATATCCCTTTGTATTTGGGTGGAATGTTCTATAGATGTCTGTTAAACCCAGTTGGGTCATAACTTCTATTAGTTCTTTTGTTTCTTTGTTAAGTTTCTGTCTGGAGGTCCTGTCTAGCGGTGAGAGTGGAGTGTTGAAGTCTCCTACTATTAGTGTGTGAGATTTTATGTGCATTTTGAGCTTTAGTAATGTTTCTTTCACGAATGTAGGTGCCTTTGTATTTGGGGCATAGATGTTTAAAATTGAGAATTCGTCTTGACGTATTTTTCCTTTGATGAATATGAAGTGGCCTTCTTCATCTCTTTTGATTGATTTTAATTTGAAGTCTAATTTGTTAGATAGTAGGATTGTTACACCCGCTTGTTTCTTGGGACCGTTTGATTGGAAGATCTTTTCCCAACCCTTTACTCTGAGATAACGTCTGTCTTTGATGTTGAGATGTGTTTCTTGTATGCAGCAGAACGAAGGGTTCTGTCTTCATATCCATTCTGCTAGTCTGTGTCTTTTTATAGGCAAGTTGAGGCCGTTGACATTGAGGGATATTAATGACCATTGATTGGTGATCCTTGCTTGTGCTTGATTTATTGTTAGTGAAGTTATTTTGTGTAGTTTCTCCTCCCTTTTTCTTTTGGTGTTTTGTAAAGTGTGATTATATATTGCCTGTGTCTTTGTGAATGTAGTTATCTTCCTTGGCTCTAGGTTTTCCTTCTAGCATTTTCTGTAGAGCTGGATTCATGGATACGTATTGTTTAAATCTGGCTTTGTCATGGAATATTTTGTTTTCTCTATCTATGGTAATTGAGAGCTTTGCTGGATATAGTAGTCTGGGCTGGCATCCTTGTTCCCTTAGCGTTTGTAGGACATCTGTCCAGGATCTTCTGGCTTTCATCGTTTCCATTGAGAAGTCAGGTGTAATTCGGATAGGTCTGCCTTTGTATGTTACTTGGCCTTTTTCTTTAGCTGCTCTTAATATTTTCTCTTTACTCTGTAGGTTTGATGTTTTGATTATTATATGGTGAGGTGACTTCTTTTTCTGGTCGAGCCTATTTTGTGTTCTGTAAGATTCTTGTACTTTCATAGGCATATCTTTCTTTAGGTTAGGGAAGTTTTCTTCTATGATTTTGTTGAATATGTTTTCTGTACATTTAAGTTGAATTTCTTCACCTTCTTCTATACCTATTATTCTCAGGTTTGGTTTCTTCATGGTGTCCCATATTTCCTGGATATTTTGTGTTAAGGATTTGTTGGTTTTGAGATTTTCTTTGGTTGACGACTCTATATCCTCTAATGAGTCTTCAACACCTGAGATTCTCTCTTCTATCTCTTGTATTCTATTGGTGATACTTGCATCTGTAGTTCCTGATCGTTTACCCAGCTTTTCCATTTCCAGCATCCCCTCATTCTGTGTTTTCTTTATTGTTTCTATTTCAGCTTTCAATCCTTCAACTGTTTGAGTTGTTTCCTTCATTTTTTGGTTGTTCTTTCTTGGTGCTCTTTAGATTCTTTGAGAGATTTGTTTATTTCTTGAATTTTTCCCCCATTTCATGGATTTTTTGTTTGTTTTTTCTTCTATTTCTTTAAGGGATTTCCTTGTTTCTTCTTTGAGGGTCTCCATCATCTTCATGAAATAATTTTTAAGGTCTGTCTCCTCTTCTTCGTCTATGTAGTGCTTTTCGAGTCTTGCTGGTGTTGAATCCCTGGATTCTGGTGGGGTCATGTTGGTGTTTCTATTGCTGAGTGATCTCTTATTCTGTCTTCTTCCCATCTCTTCTTTCAGTGGGTGCTGGTGGGGTCTTTCCGTCTCCACTGGTCTCCTTCCTTCCTGCAGCTGAAGCTGGGGATGCTGACATGGAGTTTGGGTCCTGGTAGGGCTGATGACTTTCCTGAAGCTGGTCTCACTGGGGTTGGGGTCTTGGAATTGTTGACTTCTTTGTGGGGTTGAGGTCTTGGAGGGGCTGATGTCTTTCCTGTGTGGGCGGGTCTTCTGGATGCTGGAGCGGCTCTGAAGATCAAGGGGGATGGGGGAAGGGCGGGCGGTCCCAGCCGGAGACCCAGTCTCACCTCGGTTGGGAAACTTTTGATGACTGCTTCTTTTTCATTAGATGTTATAGGTCTATTTAAATTTCTTATCTGTTCTTGATTTAATTTTGGTAAATTATATCTATCCAGAAAATTGTCCATTTCCTTTAAAATTTCCAGTTTTGTGGAGTACAGGTTTTCAAAGTATGGTCTGTTGATTCTCTAAATTTCCTCAGTGTCTGTTGTTATGCCTCAGTTTTCGGTTCTGATTTGTTAATTTGCATGTTTTCTCTCTGCCTTTTGGGTAGTTTGGGTAAAGGTTTGTCTATCTTACTGATTTTCTCAAAGAATGAGCTCTTTGTTTCATTGATTGTCTGTATTGTTTTCTTTGTTTCTACTTCATTGATTTCAACCCTCAATTTGATTATTTCCTGGCATCTACTCCTCCTGGGTGAGTTTGTTTCTCTTTGTTCTAGATCTTTCAGTTGTGTTATTAAGTTTCTACCTTGAATTTTCATCATGTGGGCACTCAGTGCTGTGAGATTTCCTCTTTTTGTTTTTGTTTTTTGAGACAGGGGTTCTCTGTGTATTTGGAGGCTGTCCTGGAATTTGCTCTTGTAACCCCAGCTTGTCTTAAAGTCACAGAGATCTTCCTGCCTCTGCCTCCCCAGTGCTGGGATTAAAGGCGTGTGCAACCAACACCTGGCAGTGAGCTTTCCTATTAGCACTGCTCCCAAAGTGTCCCAAAAGTTTGAGTATGTTGTATTTTCATTTTCATTGAATTCTAGGGAGTATTTAATTTCTCTTTTTTTGTTTCTTCCTTGAGGCAGGAGTGATGCAATTGAGAGTTGTTCAATTACCATAAGTATGAAGGACTTCTGTAATTTGTGTTGTTGTTGAATTCTAACTTTAAAACATGGTGATCCAATAAGATATAGTTGGTTACTCTAATTTTTTTGTGTTCAGGTTTGCTTTCTTGCCATGTATATGGTTGATTTTAGAGAAGGTTCCAAGTGATGCTGAGAAGAAGGTATATTCTTTTGTGTTTGGATAGAATGTAGTATAGATATCTATTAAACTCATTTGGGTCATCACCTCTGTTAGTTCCTTTATTTGTTTGATAAGTTTCTGTCTGGTTGTCCTATCCAGTGATGAGAGTGGGATGCTGAAGTCTTCCACTATAAGTGTGTGAGCATCTATGCATGACTTGTGTTCTAGTAATGTTTCTTTTATGGATGTGTTTACTTTTGTATTTGGTGCATAGGTGTACAGAATTGAGACTTCATCATCCTGGATTTTTCCTGTGATGAATATGAAATGACCTTCTTCATCTCTTTAGATTAATTTTAGTTTGAAGTCTAATTTGTTAGATATTCGGATAGATACTTATTATTTCTTAGGTCCATTTGATTGGAATATCTTTTCCTAACAATTTACTCTGAGGTAAGTCTGTCTCTGAAGTTGATGTATGTTTTTTGTATGCAGCAGAAGGAGGGATTCTGTCTTTATACCCAGCCTCTTAGCCTGTGTCTCTTTCTGGGTGAGTTAAGACCATTGATACTAAGCAACATTAATGACCATTGATTGTTGATTCTTGTTAGTTTGGATTTGTTGGGGGTGATGGTATTGTGTGTGGGTTTCACCAGCTTTTTCTTTTGGATTTTAGTTAGGTGGGATTATCTATTGTCTACGTTTTGTGACTATAGTTAATTTCCTTGTGTTGTACTTTTCCTTCCAATACTTTCTGTAAGCCTGGATTTGCAGAAACGTATTGTTTAAATCTGATTTTGTCATGGAATATCTTATTTTCTCTTTCTATAGTGATGGAAAGCTTTGCTGGGCATTACTAATCTGGGTGGCATCCATGGTCTCTTAGTATTTGAAGAACATATATCCTGAACTTTCTGGTTTTAAGAGTTTCCATTGAAAAGTCAGGTGTAATTCTGATATGCCTGCCTATATATGTTAGTTGGACTTTTTCCTTTTCTGTCCTTAGTATTCCTTTTCATTATGTATGTTTGGGGTTTTGATTATTATGTGACAAGGGGACATTTTGTGTTCTTTGTACATTCTTTGTTTTTTTTTTACTATTTTGTTTTTTATTACATTTTTATTAGAAGTAAACTTACTTCACATGTGGATCCCAGCTCTCTCTCCCTCCCCTCCTCCCATACTTCCCCAGCAGGCCCCCAAACCTCCCACCCTATCCCTACTCCCTTCTCCATAGGGGATATCCAGAGTCTGTCATTTCATTCAGGCCAGGGCCTAGGGCCTCCCCCAAGAGTCCAGACTGAGAGAGCATCCCTCTTTGTGGTATGGAAACACAAAGTCCATTTGTATGCCAGAGATAAATACTGATGTACTGCCCAAGGCCTCATAGGTTGCCCAGGCCACCTCACTGACTCTCACACTCAGGGGGTCTGAGTCAGTCCTATGCTGGCCTCCCAGCTGTCAGTCTGGGGTCTAAAATCTCCCCCTTGTTCAGGCCAGCTGTTTCTGCTGGCCTCTCCAGTCCATTCTTTACCCATTTTCTCATCACTCCTCTCTCTCTCTGCCACTGGGTTCCAGGTGTTCAGTCCAGTGTTCAGCTGTGGGTATCTGCCTCTGCTTCCATCAGTCACTAGATGAAAGTTCTAGGATGGCATATGAGGTAGGCATTACGTTCATTATCAGGGATGGACATTTAAGGGAGTCTCTCAACTATTGCTTAGTTTGCCAGTTGGTGTCATCCTGTACTCTTAGGGAAGGGCCTGGACCCTGCCCTCAATGAAATAACAGACTCTATATATCCCCTATGTGGGAGTGGGGATAGGGTGGGAGGCTGGGGGTATGGTGGGGGAGTGCAGGAGGAGAGGAGGAAGAGGGAGCTGGGATTGACAAGTGAAGCAAGCTCTTTTCTTAAACAACATGTAATAAAAAGATAATGAAAAAAGTTGGCACTCCCACCAGCAGTGGAGAAGTATTCCCCTTTCTCCACATCCTCTCCAGCATAAATTGTCTTTGTGTTTTTGATTTTAGCCTTTCTATGGGAGTGAGATGGTATCTCAGAGTTGTTTAATTTGCATTTCCCTGATGGATAAGGATGTTGAGCACTTTCTCGAGTATCTCTCAGCAATTTTAGATTTCTTTGCTGAGAATTCTCTATTTAGTTCTGTACCCCACTTTTCAATTGGATCCTTTGGTGTTTTGGAGACTTGCTTCATGAGTTCTTTGTAAATTTTGGAGATCAACCCTCTGTTAGGTGTGGGGTTGGTGAATATCTTTTCCAATTCTGTGGGCTGTCGTTTTGTCTCGTTGACTGTGTCCTTTGCCTTGCAAAAGCTTCTCAGTTTCAGGAGGCACTTATTAATTGTCGATATCAGTGTCTGTGCTACTGGTGTTATGTTCAGGAAGTGGTCTCCTGTACCAATTCACTCAAGGGTACTTCACACTTTCTCTTCTAAGAGGTTCAGTGTGACTGGATTTATGTTGAGATATTTGATACCTTTGGACTTAAGTTTTGTGCATGATGATAGATATGGATCTATCTGCTGTCTTTTACATGCCAGCATCCAATTATGCCAGCAGCATTTGTTGAAGATGTTTTCTTTTTTCCATTGTATAGTTTTAGCTTCTTTGTTAAAGATCAGGTGTTCAAAGGAGTGTGGGTTAATATCAGGGTCTTCAATTCCATTCTATTGATCTGCCTGTCTATTTTTGTGCCAATACCAAACTTGGGACTATAGCTCTATAGTAGTGCTTGAAGTCAGGGATGGTGACGCCACTGGCAGTTCCTTTATTACACAGGGTTGATTTGGCAATCCTGGGTCTTTTGTTTTTCCATATAAAATTGATGATTGTCCTTTCAAGGTCCATGAAGAATTGTGCTGGGATTTTGATAAGCATTGCATTGAATCTGTCGATTCCTTTCAGTAAGATGGCCATTTTTACTAGGTTAATCCTACCTATCCAAGAGCATGGGAGATCTTTCCATTTTCTGGTGTGTTCTTTAATTTCTTTCTTTAAATACTGAAAGTTCTTGTCAAACAGGTCTTTCACCTGTTTGGTTAGAGTTACCCCAAGATATTTTATGTTGCTTGTGGCTATTGTAAAGGATAATGTTTCTGTGATTTCTTTCTCAGCCCCTTTATTGCCTGCATATATTAGGGCTACTGGCTTTTTTAAGTTAATTTTGTATCCTGCCACCTTGCTGAAGATGTTTATCAGCTGTAGGAATTCCCTGGTAGAATTCTTTGGGTCACTTATGTAGACTATCATATGATCTGCAAATAGTGAAAGTTTTACTTCTTCCTTTCCAATTTGTATCCCCTTGATCTCCTTTTGTTGTCTTATTGCTATAGCTTGGAGTTCAATATTAAACAGATATGGAGAGAGTGTACACCCTTGTCTTGTTTCTGATTTTAGAGGAATTGCCTTGAGTTTCTCTCTATTTAGTTTGATGTGATAGTTGGTTTACTGTATATTGCTTTTATTATGTCCATGTATCTTCTTGTTATCCCTGATCTCTTCAGAACATTTATCATGAAGTGGTGTAGGATTTTGTCAAAGGATTTTTCAGCATCTAATGAGATGATCTTGTGGTTTTTCTTTTTCAGTTTGTTTATATGGTGGATTACATTGATGGATTTTCATATGTTGAATCATCCATGCTTCCCTGGGATGAAGCCTACTTGATCATGGTGGATGATTTTTCTGATGTGTTCTTGGATTCAATTTGCCAGTATTTTATTGAGTATTTTTGCATCAGTGTTCATGAGGGAAATAGATCTGTAGTTCTCTTTCTTAGTTGTGTCTTTGTGTGGCTTGGATACCACAGTAATTGTAGCCTTGCAAAAAGTTTCACAGAGAACCCCCTGCTTCTATTGTGTGGAACACTTTGAGGAGTATTGGAATTAGCTCTTCTTTGAATTTCTGATAGAATTCTGCACTGAAGCCATCTGGACCTGGGAAGTTTTTGGTTGGGAGACTTTTGATGACTGCTTCTGTTTCCTTAGGGGTTATAGGTCTGTTTAGATTGCTTATCTGTTCTTGATTTAATTTTGGAAAGTGATATCTATCCAGAAAATTGCCCATTTCCTTTAAATTTTCAAATTTTGTGGAGTACAGGTTTTCCAAGTATGACATGATGATTCTCTGGATTTCCTCAGTGTCCATTGTTATGTCCCCATTTACATTTCTGATTTTGTTAATAGCATGCTCTCTCTCTGTCTTTTGGTTAGTTTGGACAGTGGTTTGTCTATTTTGTTGATTTTCTCAAAGAACCAATTATTTGTTTCATTGATTCTTTGCATTGTTTTCCTGGTTTCTACTTTATTGATTTCAGCCCTCAATTTGATTATTTCCTGGCATCTACTCCTCCTGGGTGAATTGGCTTCTTTTTGTTCTAGAGCTTTCAGTTGTGCTATTAATTCTCTAGTGTGACTAGTCTCCAGTTTCTTCATGTGGGCACTTAGTGATATGAACTTTTTTCTCAGCACTGCTTTCAAAGTGTCTGATAAGTTTGGGTATGTTGTGTCTTCATTTCCTTGAATTCCAGGAAGTCTTTAATTTCTTTTTTATTTCTTCCTTGACCCAGGAATGTGGCAATTATGCAATGTTCAATTTCCATGAGTGTGTAGGGTTTCTGAAATTTGTGTTGCTGTTGCGTTCTAATTTTAATGAATGATGGTCTGATAAGATATATGGGGTTATTCCAAAAATTTTGTATCTATGGAGGTTTGCTATGTTTCTGATTATGTGGTCGACTTTAGAGAAGGTTCCATGTGGCGCTGAGAAGAAGGTATATTTTTTAGTGTTTGGATGGAATGTTTTATAAATGTCTATTAATCCCTATTGGGTCATAACTTTTGTTAGTTCTTTTGTTCTCTTGTTTCTTTGTTAAGTTTCTGTCCAGAAGTCCTGTCTAATGGTGAAGGTGGAGTGTTGAAGTCTCCTACTAACTAGTGTGTGAGGTTTTATTTGTGATTTGAGCTTTACTAATGTTTCTTATACAAATGTGGGTGCCTTTGTATTTGGGGCATAGATGTTCAGAATTGAAACTTCATCTTGATGGACTTTTCGTGTGATGAATATGAAATGTCCTTCTTCATGTCTTTTGATTGATTTTATATTGAAGTCTAATTTGATAGATATTGGGATAGCTACACCAGCTTAATTCTTGGGTCTGTTTGATTGGAAAATCTTTTCCCAACCCTTTACTCTGAGGTAACATGTGCCTTTGACATTGAGATGTGTTTCTTGTATGCAGCAGAAGGATGTCTCTCTGTCTCCACTAGTCTCCCTGAAGTTGAGTGTATGGGTATACGGAGGGTCCAGGGCACCTAGAAGGACTCACTTCCTTCCTCTCTGGGCAGATCCACTCAATCTCAGGAACAGGCCCCAGAAGATCAAGGGGGCAGGTGATGGGCGGGGATTGAGTCCCCAGGAGGACTCAAGCTCACCTGAAGCCATGCTTGGATGTGGGGAAGGCCACAGGTAGGATCTGAGAAGACTCATCATTTTCCTGTGTGGGCAGGTCTATTTGATACAAGGAGTGGGCCCCTGGAAGACCAAGGGCGGGTGTGGTGGGTGGGTTTGGGTCCCCAGCAAGACCCAAACTTACCTGAAGCCAGGGCACAGGTTTGGGGAGAGCTGGGGTTGGAGTCTAGGAGGACTCATGTCCTACTTGTGTGGGCAGGTCCACTCGATGCCAAGAATGGGTCCCTGGAAGATTAAGGGAGCTGGTGATGGGCTTGGAATGGGTCCCCAATAAAACCCAAGCTCACCTGAATTCAGGTTCACAGGTGTGGGCAATCTTTTTGTGCTTTAATTGGCATGTCTTTCTTTAGGTTGGGAAAGTTTTCTCCTATGATTTTGTTGAATATATTGTCTGCACCTTTGAGTTGGGCTTCTTCACCTTCTTCTATACCTATTATTCTTTTTTTTTTTTTGGTTTTTTCGAGACAGGGTTTCTCTGTGGCTTTGGAGGCTGTCCTGGAACTAGCTCTTGTAGACCAGGCTGGCCTCGAACTCACAGAGATCCGCCTGCCTCTGCCTCCCAAGTGCTGGGATTAAAGGCGTGCGCCACCAACGCCCAGCTTTATACCTATTATTCTTAGGTTTGGTCTTTTCACTGTGTACAGTTTTTCCTGGATATTTTGTGTTAGGAATTTGTTGGAATTAAGATTTTCCTTGGTTGATGAATCTATTTCCTCTAGTATATCTCCAACACCTGAGATTCTCTCTTCCATCTCTTATATTCTGTTGGTTATGCTTACATCTGCAGTTCTTGATCATTTGCCCAGATTTTCTATTTCCAGAATTTCCTCAGTCTATGTTTTCTTTATTGTCTCTATTTCAGCTTTTAAGTATTGAACTGTTTGAATTGTTTCCTTCACCTGTGTGATTGGTTTTTCTTGCCTTTCCTTGTTTTCTAAGAGATTTGTTTATTTCTTGCATTTTTCGGCTTGTATTTCCTTTCTTTTTTTAACATTTCTTTATTATGTATACAGCATATGTCTGTATGCCCACAGGCCAGAAGAGGGCACCAAATCTCATTACAGATGGTTGTGAGCCATCATGTGGTTACTGGAAATGGAACTCAGGACCTCTGGAAGAGTAGGCAGTGCTCTTAACCACTGAGCCATCTCTCCAGCCCCGGCTTGTATTTCCTAAATTTCTTGCATTTTTGTTTGTTTTTTCTTCCATTTCTTTAATGAAGTTTCTTGTTTCCTCTTTGAGTGTCTCTATCATGTTCACAAAGTTGTTATTAAGGTCATCCTCTTCTGATTCATCTGCTTTGGAATGTTCAGTTATTGCTAGTGTAGAACCCCTATACTCTGGTGGTGTCATATTAGTCTTTCTGTTTTGAATGTTTTCTTATACTGTTGTCTTCCAATCCCTTCTTCTGGTGGGTGCAGGTAGGGCCTCTCCCTCTCCTGTTGGGTATGGGTTCAAGGCTCTCTCTAAGTGGGTACAGGTTTGTCCAAGACTTCAATAGTGGCAGATGCTGGATGGTTTATTCTGGCCCCAGGTCTTTCTTATGGTGGGGTGCAAATTGGCCTAAGCCTCTCCATCTCCCAGTGAGTACAGGTGAGTCTAAGACTGCAATGGCAGCAGACTCTGGATGTCTTGGTCTGCCTGAATGGGACTAGTACACTTGTGGTCCCAGGGTCAGGAGACTCCAAGTCTGAGCAGAGTATTTCTAAGCGAGTTAATGACATAGTCAGAGTATTTGAGTGATGCTCGTATCTCCCAAGGAGGGCGGACACACTCATACCCCCACATATAAGCTAATTGATGATTACATTTGCTCAACATTGATTGTTTCTTTTTTCTGTTCCCTTCTAGCCTCCCTTTTAACATGCTGGCACGTCTCCACCACCACTGCCCATGTCACCATTGAGTCTGTCCCATTGAAAGTGGTTGAAGGAGAAAACGTCCTTCTTCTTGTCCACAATCTGCCAGAGAATCTTGTAGCCCTAGTCTGGTTCAAAGGGGTGGAAATTACAGACAATGTAATTGGATTATATACAGTGAACCAAGATTTAAGTGTTCCAGAGCTTGTATACAGTGGTAGAGAGACAGTGTACTGCAATGGATCTTTGCTGATCAGAAATGTCATGAAGAATGACACGGGATTCTATACCCTATGAACCTTAAATAAACATGTATATATTGCAACAACAACCATGTACCTTTTCGTGCACAGTAAGTGATTCTTTGTGAATCTGGGTTCCAGGTGGGATTCATTCCATTGGACACACACAGTATAATGGTCTATGCCTTCTTCCCCTGTGCAGTGCATTTTTATTTTTGAATATGGTTATTCAGTTTAGGACACTCATGATTTAGAATAATGGCAATAGGTCAGAAATCTTCATTTAATTTCCCTTTGCAGACAGGGGGACAGATAGTGGGTAACTCAGCCAAGGACATCAGCCTCTTTCTAGATTCTTGGACTTCTTATCAGGAATGTGTCCTTGAGAAAGACCCAAAGGGAATCAACATTTGACCTGATGGAGGAAATTTTGGGATCATCACAGAGATGTGAGCAGCAAGATGCCCTGGCTCCAGACCTCTGTTCCAAAATCAACAACAGGTGGCCTTGAGAATCAGTTGGTAAAGATTAAATTTTGACTTCCTGATGGCAGGAAGCAATGCTTTTTTTCTAGTCCAAGTCCTACATCTTTGGAACCAGCCAAAGCATGCCATGAGCTAGATGGTTAGTCTAGGTATCCTGGACATCTTCTTCACAGACTAAACAGGGAGAGCTAAGCCTGATAGGTACTCGGTTCATTACCTATATGTTCTGATGGGCTTATGAGACTTTACAGGAAAGTCAGAGAAAATAAGAACAGGGAGAGGTGACACATATCCTCCTGACAAGTGCCCTCTGTGTCCAGCTCAGGGAATTCTCTCCTGTAGTGAAATGGCTACAGGTTATGCTGATCTGGACAACTCCCAGACATGAGCTTTACTTACCCCAATGATTGCCAAGAATGTCATTGGGATAAGCAATGAACTGGCAGAGAAGATTTAGACTGAACCAGAAATGTACCTAGGAGCCTGGTTCCACTACTGTTTTTACAGACCCATAAATCATGGAAACAGTTGTCTTATACCTACTGCATTCTGAATGTGTGTGCAACACTGCTATAATGTCATGCTTCCATTCCCGCTTTGTGTATTTCCTTTTAGAATTATATGATATCCAAGAGGAACCTATTAGACAGAGATCCAAGACATCTCATAAAGACCATGAAGCCCATGGGAAGACCCATTATTCAGGTCTGCAAACAGTGAAGCATAAGCATTTTTGTCTCAAAATCTTGCCTGGGACAAAGGAGCTCACATCCTTTTTCCAGGAGTCAAGTTACCTCCTCCCACAAACCCAGGATGTGACACTCCTGACACATTCTGAACATTTGTCCTTGGTCAGAAACCTGATTGGTGATTCCACTGAGAATGTATTTGTTCTCTTCCCCACACACAACTGATCTGGTCCCTTTGGAGTCACAAATATATGTCTTTCGCCTTCCTGGTGGGAGCAAATTTCATGATTGCAGAGCATTGAGAACATGATAAAGTCTGGGCGCCAAGCTGGGTTTCTGTCCCATGCAGTTGCATAGACTTTCTTTGTTTGGTACTTTGAGACCAAGGCCAGAAGCAAGCAAAAGGCAGTCCTCAGGGGCAGCTGGTATTTTCTCATGTTAGAGGCTCTCACTGTGTGTTCTTGGGTACCAAAACATAAGGAAAGATGGATAGAGGGACTCGGGGCAACACTGAGAGTGGAGGAGGCAGAGCAGTATTTTGAACACAGACCCATAACAGCCTATGTGGCTCTGGAAGGTGCTCCTTCCTGGGAAGATCCTCAGCTCCAATGCAGGAAGGACAGAAGAGCTTGTGAGTTGTGCTGGAGCCGACATGCCACAGAAGGAATTAAGATCAGGCTACAGAGACTATGGAGTTGCCATCAGTACCCATCTGCAAAGGTCACCTCATCTTTCAGAGGCTTGAGGTCACAGCCAAAAAAACCATGAGTTGACTGTGTTGGAGAGGAGAGGATTAATAAACTTTCTGGATTCTCCCAAGAGGGACAAAGATGTGAGAAGAATCCTAGCGATTGTAGGGGAGTAGACAAATCACATGCCAGAGGCTCAGCAATGTTAACATTAACCCTTAAGGGAGAACTTGAAATAGCAATGGTGGGAGAGACTCTGTATGCTTCTGAAGGAAAAAGCATTCTTCTCTTATACGGGATGTCCTTCTGTATATATGTCTCTTTTATTGGTTGATGAATAAAACACTGTTTGTCCAATGGCCAGTGAAGCAGGAAGATGGGCAGAACTAGGAACGGAGAAGAATTCTGGGAAAGGTAGACAGGAGTATCCACCAGAGTCAGTTGCCAAGCAGCAGGTAAAGGAGTTGCAGGTCCAGGAATTCTCTGGTAAATGAACACTACGTAGATTGTTAGTAGTTATGGGTTAACGATTAAGACACAGCTAGCCAACAAGAAACCCAAGCCAACAGTTTTATAATTAATATATCATCTGTGTATTCACTGGGGGCTCAAATAGCTTCAGGAAACTTTACAACAAAATGGTGCCAGCATTTTCAAAATGGTGGGGCAGGAATTTCTGTGTAAAACGTTACAAAAGCTTAAAAGGGAATTCTAAAGACAAGATAACATTGTCAAGCATGACTTCTTTGCAACACCATTTTCTTCACAAGCAGAAGCTCACAGCTCCTTTATGAGAGGCTTCCTCAGCATAAGTGACAAAAAATGGCATGGCTCTTTTAGTTATGCTGTTCAGCAGATAAAAAACCTATAGCCAGAAAAATATAAAGATTTACAGCAAAAACAGATTCAGATGAAGAAAAACCTCTAAAAGGTTTACAGTGTGTTACAAAATAGGCTTGGAAGAGAAAAGAAAAAACAATAAAGTGGTTAAAAAATAAAGAACTAGAGTGCTCGTGAGGCACAGGCAAGCAGATCTCTGTTATTTCAAGGCCAGCCTGATTTACAGAGTGAATTCTAGGACAAGCAAAAGTACAGAGAGACTCTGTCTCAGAAAATGAAAAAATGAAAATAAATAAAGTAATTAAAAAAGACACTTGGAGATGGAAAATACACAGAGAGTCTGGATAGTATATCTTATTGTGTTTTGTTTTAATTGTTTGATTGCTGAGGAGTTAGCAACTACTAACAGACATTTGATTATAAATGCTGCTGGATTAATACAACTTTATATTTTGAAAATGCCTTAAATTCTAAATTCAAGTCTAAGGACATGCTACTTTGGAAAAGAGGCTTTATTTTTATTTCTGCAGAAATGAAAAGTTGTGGATTCCTTCCAGAATAATATGGTTTAACCAAGCAAGACCCCCTGAAGCAGTGGCCCAGGTGATCCAATATCTAAAAACAGCTGAAATGATGCATCCTCAGACTATTGCATTCAGGATTTGGCCAGAGATCTGTATTTTCTCCATATCCCATGGTATTGACAATGTGGATGACTATCCCATAGAGTGCAGAGTCAATGGTATGAAAGCTATACTTAGGCAGGTCTCCTGTGCATATCGTTCTCCTAAGACTAAGGTCACAAGTGTCTGGGCCATAAGTGTATGGTTCTGATGAGCTTATGAGACTTCATTGGAAGAAACTCAAGGCACCAAGGGAACAAAATGAGGAGGCCCTGAGAATGAATCTGTCCCCCATGCACCACACAACTGGTCCCTTTGAAGCCCCATAGACATCTCTGTCACCTTCCAGCTAAGATGATATTCCATCTTTTTAGAGCAGCTGTGATGGGAGATGTCATTCTGTAAATATGTCTCTCTTATTGGTTGTTAATAAAGCACTGTTGGCCAATAGGGAAGCAAGATAGGTGGGACTAGGAGTCAGTCTAGGAGGACTCTGGGAAATGTAGTCAAGGCTTGGAGTCCCCATGTGATCCCAGGAGGGACGAACACAAGTCTGGCATTCTTGTTAAGATTAGACCTTATAAAAATGTGTACTAGTAGTTATGGGTTAGTAATTAAGTCAGAGCTAGCCATTAAGAAACCATAACAGCCAACAGCTTCATAATCAATATAGTATCTCGTGTGTTATTTGGGGGCTAAAGCAGTGAGGGGACCTAGGTGGGATCCCACAACACAGCTAGAAAGCAGGGCTGACTGGGTGCCAGGCTAGGTTTCTGTGTCCTACAGGGAGTACAGAGGCCCCCACTATGGTGCTGACAGACCAAGGGCCAGGGTACAAAGGAGAGCAGCCCCAGAGTGAGCTGCTGTTCTCTCAGGATGCAGGGATGTTCATCAGCCCTTTTGATCATGTGTGATCTGGAGGAGTGGAGCATAAAGAGAGAAGTTGAGAGGAGCATGGGGAGACACTCAGAGTAAGGGGGCAGAGCAGTGTTTGAAACAGAGAACCCCACAGCACATGGATCTCTGGAAGATGCTCCTGGAAGGAGTCTCAGCTAGTATAAGGGAAACAATAGCAGAGTTGGGGAGTAGATGTACTGCATTAGGAGGGTGTATCAGGTCACAGAGAATGGATATGCAGCCTTGTATCCCTCTGCAATGGATTTCTGACTCTCAGAGACACCTGATCACAGATGAGGACACCATAGGTTGACACTGTGTGAAAGAAGAGGACTGATCTTCAGTTTGGAGTCTCCTAAGGGAGACAAGGACTTAGAGGATACTCCAGTTTGTAGGGGAGAAGACACAGGAGAGGACAGAGGCTCATCAGCAGGAAGTTTATTCTTATTCTTGGTGAATCTGAAAGAGTAATGAAAGTGGGTGGCAGTTCTTATCCAAACTTAATCAGTATGTACACAGTAATCTGAAGTCTGATGTTATAGGCTTGACATCCCAGAGGAAAAACTCAAGATGGTGCTTATCAGGGAAGTGACTCAATAGCTATACATATTTGCTTCATCTTCAGACAATCTTTATTTATCATAAGCAAGGCAACACCACATTATCCAGGCACCATTTCTTTAAAAGAAATATATGACAAATCCAGGTTCTCACGATTCCATAGTCCCAGTGGCTCGAAGGTGAAATCAAATGTTGACTGGAAACACAAGAGTAAAGAACATAAACAACAAAAAGTCATCCAGTCAGGTGTCATGGTCTAGAGGGAAAGATGCCAGGAAGTCATCCCCCCAACACCAATCTACACTGAATGTGAGCAGGGATCTGAGGGTGGTGAGCCAGGGTCATGTTGACACCTGAGCAGAGAGTGCCACACATAGGGAATGACAAGTGTAGGGCACCTGAAGACATGGAAGTCAGTAAATGACAGTAAGACACCCACTCACACACCTAAGCCAAGCTCGGGACACAGGGCCTCACCTTAGCCAAATACAAAGGTCCAGTTATTGATTGATCTCAATCTTACCTTACAGCCTCCCATTGTGGGTGCCCTTCCCCCTGTGCCCAGCTCACTATTGAATCAGTACCATCCAGTGTTGCAGAAGTAGCAAGTGTTCTTCTAGTGGTTCACAATCTCCCAGAGAATCTTCGAGCCTTTTTCTGGTACAAAGGAGCAATTGTTTTCAAGAACCTTGAGGTTTCCCGGCACATAATACCCACAAATTCATCTCTGTTAGGCCCTGCACACAGTGGTAGAGAGATAATGTACAGCAATGGATCCCTGCTGCTCCAGAATGTCACCTGGCATGGCACTGGATTTTATACCCTACGAACTCTGAGTGCAGATCTGAAAACTGAATTAGCACATGTGCAACTCCAGTTGGACGGTAAGTGATTTCTTGTGATCACTCAGTCCTGGGTTATGTGTACACACACAGGATACTCTTGTCTGATCTGTTCATACCTTCATTCTGTACTGTGTCCCATCTTGGTGTTTGATCATTTAGTGCAGAACACATATACTAGAGACAAATGGCCATAGATGAGACTCCTGCCCTGACTCAACCATCAGAGGTAGGTGTGCATGTGTGCGTGCGTGCATGCGTGTGTGTGTGTGTGTGTGTGTGTGTGTGTGTGTGTGTGTGTGGAGAAAGGGTAAGTCATTGCAAGTGTATTAGACTCTGTCTTGTCTTTGGCATTCTCACCATGAATATGGTACTGAAAGGGACCCTGATGGCATCAGGCATACCTTGCGATCCTCAGAGAGAGGTGAGCACCAGGATTCCCTGATTCAATCTCTCTTCAGGCTTGATTACAAGTGACCTTGGAAAGTATTTTGCCAGGTTTGGACTCTTACTTCCTTATGGAGCTGAGAAGGAACAATAGTTTTTGGATTTCCATATTTCACAGCATGTGAACCCAACTAGTGCACTGTTCTGAGTGTCACAATCAAGCTAGATCACCTGGGAACCTCCTTCTGAGACTCAGCATTGAGGGGACAGGTAGACTGGTGCCCAGGCCATCCACCAACTCTTCTGATGAACTTATGAAATTTCACAGGAAGACCATGGTACCCAAGGTGAAGAACAGAGAACACAGGTTCACCTGGTATTTGCTTGTCCTCTGGAGTCTCCCCCAGGGAATTTCCTCATGCAGTCAAATAGTAACAGGCTCTGATGGTCTTTACATTTCCCAGACATAAGCTTCAGTCATCCTATTGATCACCAGGGAGTGATATTACCTCACAGTCAAACCCTGAAGTACTGATTTCCTGGAGAAGATGAAAGAAATTTATGTGATTTCCATTTCAGTCCCAATACACCTGCAGGTCCCTTCCATAGACCAATCTGACCTACTAGTACTTCCTTTGTCTTAGAAAAGTACTATGCTCAGGGACCATGTTCAGCTTTCTAGCATAGGGAAAGAGAGGGTAACCACAGGGGAATTACCAAGGGAAGGATAGAGATGTTCCTAAAACATCAGGGTGGACATGGGCAATCCCAAACCATACCTCAGCCAACAAAAGAGGCTGGAATTCAGGTTTCCATTTGAAACCCTAAACGGCAGGGTGAGTCCACACCTTTCCAGGACACAGGTGACCTTCTCAACAGACAAGACATGGATCTCCTGATACCACTGTTCCTAGATGTCTGTCCTGGATCTGACTTTGAATGGTCACCCTAGTGATAAGCAATGAGTGTCCTTCCCCTGCCATCACTCAGGTGGTGCCTTTCCAGCCATCACAGACATCTGTCACCTTCTTATGAGAGCAAATTCCACCTCACCAGAGCATTGGGGTCACTAGGACCACTGGGTATACAGCAGAAATTTTGGAATCACAGAATGCATAGAGATGAGAGAGTCCCCTCTTTGGTGCTACAGAGCCAAGACCAGGACACAGCAGAGGGTCAGACACAATGTAAGCTGTTGGACTTTGGGACACAGGGTTGATTACTGGCCCATTGGTAACCGTGTGGTCTGAAACATAGAAAGATTTGGGAAGAGAATCACCAAGCAATGTCAAGAAGAAGAGGGAAAGTGCCTTGGACAAGGACCCATCTACAGTCCATGCAGCTCTTTGATGGGCATCTTACTTGTAGTATGCTTAGCCCAGAAGGGGACAGCACACCAGGGCTGACTCAGGTACATCAGAGCTGACCCCAGGAAAGCAGAGCTGACTGCAGGATAGCAGAACTGATTTTGGGACAGCAGAGCTGACTCTAGAACAGTTGATTCTGGGAGGGAGGGAGCAGTACTGGATCCATTGGAGGCCCCACCTTTTCCAAGAAATCAAGATCCCCACATAGTCCAAGGGACAGCATGGGCAAGGGTTAGTCTCAAAGTGAAGAGAGTTCCATGGTCATATATGGAAGGGGGAGTTCAGGCCCTGAGCATAGTCTCTAAGGAGGACAAGAGTCTGAAGGAGAATAAATGTGTCTGCTTGCAACCTTAGTAGAGGTTACATAGAGGGAGATAGCGTTCCAGAATCAAGAAGTTGTCAGTGCACAGGAAATGATAATGGGTAGGGTTGAAAGTCAGATTGGTTTTTATTCAGTGACAATCAGGTTGGCTGCTATATTCTTGAAATTGACATTCCCAAATATGACAGGTGACAAAGAAAAGAATCTAACTTGGGTGGGTCAGTGAGGTGTCTTGTTAAGTGAAGGCAAATTCTGCCATGCCCAGTGATCTGAGTTTAGTCCCCAGCTCCCATGTGGTAGAAGCAGAGAACCCTCCCTCTCACTCCTCAAAGTTGTCCTCTGCCACACACATACTGTGGCATGCAGCCAGTAATATACACATCTATGTTGGAATGCACATGTGTTCACACCTCCATGCATTCATGAACACTTGAAATGGAAATAAATATTAAAAATTAAATAAAACCCAGGACATGATGAACCTTGGAATATTTGTTGCTTATTCTCATGTTCATTCATTCATTCATTAATTCTCCATTCATCCTCCACAGCTGTGGCTTCCAAAAATGAGATTAACCCTGGTCTTCACAACAGTATATTCCAGGTGGAACTGAAGATAGTCCAGTAAAGAAAACTCAAAGGTGAAGTCAGCTGTTGGTTAGAACCACAAGATGAAAAAACATAAACAACATAAAAGTTAGAGAGTCAGGTGTTAGGGTTTATAGGAAAACAAGCCAGGAAGTCATCCCCCTAACACCAATCTAGAGTAAATGTGAGCAGGGGTCTGAGGGCAGTAAGCTGGGGCCATGTTAACAACTGATCAGAGAGTGTAATAAAGAAATAATGAAATGTGCAGAGACACTGAATGCATAGAGGTCATGTCCTGACTCAACTAGTAAGACACCTCTTGGTTGAGCAATAGACACACCTGCTCAGGACACAGGGCCTCAATTTAGGTGAATACAAATCCTACATCTAATGTATCTTTCTTCCCTTCTAGCCTCCCATTGTTGGCACCATCCCATCTCTGATGAGCTCAATATTGAATCAGTTCCACCCAGAGTTGCTGAAGGGGGAAGTGCTCTATTAGTGGCTCACAATCTCCCAGAGAATCTTTGAGCCTTTTTTCTGGTACAAAGGAGAGAATATGTTCAAGAACCATGAGATTGCCCAGCACATAATAGCCACAAATTCAAGTATGCTGGGCCTTGCACACAGTGGTACAGAGACAGTGTACAGCAATGGATCCCTGCTGCTCCAGAATGTCACTAGGAATGACACTGGATTCTATACCCTACGAACTCTAACCACGGATCTGAAAGTTGGAGTAGTGCATGTACAACTCCGGGTAGACAGTAAGTGATTCTCTGTGATCATTCGGTGTTATGTGATATTCAGACACATAGCATTGTCTTTTACAGCCTGTGTATAGTGTCTCCATGTTGGTGTTTGAACACTTACTGGTGGACACACATGATGGAGACAAATGGTGATAGATCATGCTACATCATCTGACTCCCCCTCTGTCAAGAAGGTCCTTGATGCTATGCTCAGGATGTGGTCTTCTATAACAATTTGTTCAAGGGTACTTCCCACCTACTCTTCTAAGAGGTTTAATGTGGCTGAATTTATGTTAAGGTCTTTGATCCATTTGGACTTAAATTTTGTGCATGGAAATAGATATGAATTTATCTACAATCTTCCACAATTCAGCATCCAGTTAATGCCAGCAGCATTTGCTGAAGATACTTTCTTTTTACATTGTATAATTGTAGCTTCTTTGTCATAAAACAGGTATTCATAGATTTGTGGATTAATATCTGGGTCTTCTATTTGATTCCATTGGTCTACTTGTCTATTTTTGTGCTAATACCAAGCTGTTTTCATTACTGTAGCTATAGAGCAGAGCTTGAAATAAGTGATGCTGATTCCTCCAGAAGTTCCTTTATTTTGTCAGGGTTATATTGGCTATCCTAGGTTTTACTGTTTACCATATAAAGTTGAGTATTGTTCTTTCAAGGTCTGTGAGAATAATTGTGCTGGGATTTTTATAGGGATTGCATTGAATCTGTAGATTGCTTTGGTAAGATTGTCATTTTTACTATGCTGATCCTAGCTATCCAAGAGCATGGGAGACCTTTCCATTCTCTGATATCTTCTTTAATTTCTTTCTTTAAAGACTTTTCATTATTGTAATACAGTTCTTTCTCTTGTGTGAAAATGTGGGATCAGGAAGATCAAGTTGGGGGGAGAATAGAGAAGGAGAGCAAGAAAAGAGATACCTTAATAGTGAGAGACATTATAGGTTTAAACAGAAATCTGGCACTATGGAAATATCCAGGGATCCAGAAGAACCTAACCAATAGTGTAGAGGATACCTTAAATACCCTTCCCCTATAATGAGATTGATGACTCCCTTAAATACCATCCTAGAGCATTCATCCAGTTGTTCATGGAAGCAGAAGTAGATATTCACAGCCAAGCACTAACCCAAGCTGCAGGATTCCAGTCATAGAGAGAGGAGTGATAAGCAAAAGGGTTAAAACCATGATGTGGAAATCCACAAAAACTGCTGACTTGATCACAAACCCAAGTCTGACATCTTGGGAACCAACATAGTACCAAACCAGGCGCCCTGAACATAGTGTCAGTTGAAAGTCTTGAGCTGTTTATGAAGCCTCTGCCAGTGGAACCAATATTTATGCCTAGGGCACACATGGGTTTTGGAAGCCCATTTGCTATGGAGGGATACAGTCTCAGCATAGATACACAGGGGAGGGCCTAGGTCCTTCCCCAAATGAGGTGTCAGACTTTGATGATTCCTCATGAGAAGCCTCACCCTCCCTGGGGAGTGAATGGGTGTGGGAAGGGAATTTGATGGAAGGCATGTGGGGATGGGAGGAAGAGGGTACTGGAATTGGTATGATTTGTATGTAAAATAAGATTGTTTTAATTTATATGAAATTAAGAAAGAAAGTCCTTGATGCAAAATAACTAAGCCTAAAATGTCAGATTATGCTCAGTATCATGGGGATCTCAATTCACATTTCAGTAAGAAAGACCATGTCGACATTAGGAAGGGCTGCTTGAGGTAGCCATGGCATCTTAACATAGAAGCAATCACAAGGAAATCTTGACCACACTCAATTGTCCTAGGCTCAACTGCTGGTGCCTATAGGGGACATTTTGCCAAGGTTAGACTATTAATTCCTCTTAGTGCTGAATGGGAGCAATGGTTTTGGTTGTCCATGTCAAAGTGGGGCATTTATTTTCTCCAAACATGAGTTTCATAAATAAAATCTAGGAACAGATACAGAGACAGTGGAGGAGTGATGCCTATTAGTTTGTTCTTCATTGCTTGCTCAGTCTTGTCTCTTATGTCACCCTGGATCTCTTAGGATAGGAGCAGAACTGCTTTCAGTGGGCCAGGCCCTCTCACATCAATCATTAGTTTAAAACTTAGTACTAGAGATTTGCCCACAGACCATATGGTGATGGCATTTTCAATTGTATCCTAATCTTTCAAATTGGGTGTAGCTTGCGTGATATTGACACAAAACCAGTCATCCTAGAATGTAAGTCTTTTCTAAACCTGATCTTGCCAAGACTATCAGATTTCTGGCCCTTATCCAGTCCTCGATTTGTGCGATTCAGAGCAGAGCAGCAAGAATATGTAGAAGTTGAAGTCAGAGGTTGACTGGAGGCACAAAGGAAACTGAGACAAAATAGGTATAGAATGAAGATGTCTGCTTTGTGAAGATAAAGTTCAGAGGAGGCCTCATTCCAACTTCAGTGTGCAGTGTTTGACTGAGGGCAGTGAGGGGTAGCTGTATAGACACACCAGGAGAGAGTTCCATGTAGAGGAAATGATATATTCATGGGAACTGAGGAAATGAAGGTCATGTTGTTGACATCGAATATGTTGGTCAGAAACACATCTTTAGACTGAGTGATGAACCCATCTATTTAGGATGAAGGTTGCTATCTTTCCACCAAGTACAATGATCCTTGTGATAACTGTTTTTCCTTTTGTCTTTCAGCCTCACTTTCTGGGTGCTGTAACCTTCTCACTTCTGTCCAACTTATGATAGAGCCAGTGCCACAGAATGCTGTTAAAGGGGAAAGCATTCTTCTCCTTGTTCACAATCTGCCAGAAGATCTGCTAGCCTTTGCCTGGTACAAATCATTGTATAGCACCCAGGGTTTTAAAATTGCAGAATACAGCAGAGTCGTGGATTACATCACCCAGGGGCCTGCCTACAGCAGAAGAACTATGATGTACCCCAATGGATCCCTTCTGCTCCAGGATATCATGGAGAGAGATGTAGGAATCTATACACTACAACTTTAAACAGAGATTTCAAAACTGAAAAAGCACATGTACAACTCCATGTCTCCAGTAAGTGTTTCTCTATGGACTCCAGCTGCTGGGTGTGGCTTATCCTACACTGAACTTCTAGGATTGGGCTGTGACTGCTAATACCCCCCCAATTGTTTCCCCACTCAGAGTTTTGGACACATACTGCAGGACACACATGGAACAGACAAACTGTAATGTATCAGAACCCTACACCTGTCTTTACCTGTAGAGTTGAGGTCCTGTACTTGGTAAACTCAACCCCAGGATGCCAACTGCAGCCAAAACACCTGGATCCCTCACCATACACAATCCCCAGAAAGATACTGTGGGATTCAGTAAGGTCATGGGAGATGAAGTCATGGGATCATCACAGAGAACACCAGGAAGCCCTGACTGCAAAATTCTATCTCTGACTAGACTCCAGGTGATACTCAGGAGCTTTAAGTTATTGCTTGATTTTGAGCTAACAGGAACAAGGCTATACTTGTGTGTGAAACCAGCTAGTGCAGAGTCATGGAAGCTATAGTTAGCTTAGGTCACCTGAATTTCTTACACAGAGATAGCGCATGAAGAGAATAGCCAGCCAGGTTCCCAGACAGCTGAGTAACTGTGCTGATGGAATTATTAGACCTTACAGGAAGGTCATGAACCCCAAGGGGAGTAACAAGGGGCAGAATCCTTTTTGCAAACAATTGTCCTCTAGGGTCCAATTCTGGAATTCTCTCCTGCAGGTAAACAGTAACAAAGGTACTGATCTGCACAGCTCCCACACAGGAGGGACAGTTCCTCTAGTAATCATTAGGTGGCTATAGAAGAACATAAAATCAATACCTAGAAAAATATTTTCAGGAGCCATAAGCTTAATTGTAGCCTACCTTCCATCCATGTCCCTATAGATCTGGAGGTCACTTGCAGTCTTCTTAGACATCCTGGTTGCTTCCTGTGTTTCTAAGCACACTTCTCTGCCAGAGGACCCTATGTTACCACCCACTACCTCCGGATATGTCCCATGAGGACTTCAACTAGACAGATGTCAGTTGCATCCCAATGAGGACATGCAGAGACCTATGGCATAGATCAACCATCACAGGAAGATAGAGGGTCCCTCTGAAACTCTTCCCAGGTTAATGGAGCCACCAATGTCTCTCCAGGACACAGGTCACCTCCTGCCTCATATACTCATGAATCTCCTCCTGGGTTTCATGCCCCTGACTGGTGACTTCATTGAGAGTGGATCTGTCCTCTTTCCCAGGCATCACTCATCTGGTCCCTTTCCAGCCCTCATAGACATCAATGACACCTTTCTGTGGGGATTGAATCCCAACTTCCTAGATCATTGAGAACAAAGGCAGGCTAGGTGCTCTGTTAGATTCCATGTCATAAAGGATACATTGAGAGAACATAACAAAAGGCAGCCCTGGGGGGGAGCTGTTGTTGTCCTAGGTCACAGAGATGATCCTCAGCCTTGTTGCTCATTGCATGGTCTGCAGGACTAAAAAAAATATACATAGAGAACCTGACTGAGAGTTGTAAGGACAGAGAATGCCCTTGGACCCCATTCTTGACAACATTCACATTAACCTCAGAAGTGCTCCTGCCTGTCAAGTGCAGAGCTCAGAGCGTAGAAATCTACAAAGATTGGGGAAGTGCTGGAGGAAAAGCTGTTCTCCACAGAGGGAGGCATAACACATGGCAGGCCCTGTGGAGGCCCACTGTGAACTTCTCTGCAAATGGAGCAGCCCCTACTAGTGACTCCTGTTCAAAGGAGAGGAGAACACTATCTGATAGTGCAAGTGGAAGGGCTAGAGCCTGGCTAGAATCTTCTAAAGGATAGGAAAGGCTGCATTCTAGGTACTGTTACCTGCATTCAGACACACATGCAGGATGGCATACACATGATCATGCACAATGTGTTCACACCCACCAACACCTACACACCCACTCCACACAAATGCATAAGTTAATGTAACCTGGAATTGTAACTCGTGTCAGTAACGCCACACATGAGAATTTCATAAATACCAGGACATAAAAATCCATGGACATTCATTCCTCCATCCATCCATGTGTATCTCAGCCTATTCATGTATTGGGCTTTCCAGAAAGATCAGATGGCTTTTTCTTTTTTTAGCATTTTTTTATTTTCCAGTTTAAATTTAGATTAGAAACAAAGTTGCTTCACAAGTCAGTTCCAGGTCCCTCTCCCTTTCCCTCCCCTCCTCCTGTGCCCTTCCCCCAAGCCCCCCATTATTCCCTCTTTTCCCCAGGGAGAGTGAGGCCCTCCATGGAGGTGTCCATAGTCTGTCATTTCACACAGGGCAGGGCCTAGACCCTCCCCCAAGAGTTCAGGGTGAGAGTGCATCTCACATTGTTGGATGGGAGTCCAAAGTCCATATGTATAATCGGGATGAGTACTGATCTGCTGCCCAAGGCTCAATAGATTACCTAGGCCTCCTCACTGACACCCACATTCAAGGGGTCTTGGTCAGTCCCATGCTGGATTCCCAGGCTGATGCCTGGGATTCAAGACTTAACCTTTGTCAGGTCAGCTGTTTCTGGGGTTTAAACCAGCCCAGTCTTAATCCCTTTGGTCATCAGTCCTCCCTCTCTGTTACTGGCTTTCTTGAGTTCAGCTCAGTACTTAGCCGTGGGAGTCTGCCTCTTCTTCCATCAGCCACTGAATGAAGTTACTGTTTTCCAGACTCTCTGGCCATGGGATTGTAGGCTGGCACTCCCCAGATTTATGTCTAAAATCCATATATAAGAGAGTACATGCCATGTTTCTCTTTTTGTGACTGTGTTACCTCACTCAGGATGGTTTCTTCTAGTGCCATCCATTTGCCTGTAAATCTCAGGATTCCATTAAAACACCAACGACAATTTATGCTGGAGAGGATGTGGTGAAAGGGGAACATTCCTCCATTGCTGGTGGGAGTGCCAACTGGTTCAGCCACTTTGAAAATCAGTATGGAGACTCCTCAGAAAAATGGGAATAAACCTGCCATATGACCCAGCAACTCCACTCTTAGGCATATATCCAAAAGATGCCCATTCATACAACAAAGATGTCTGTTCCACTATGTTCATAGCAGCATTATTTGTAATAGCCAGAACTTGGAAGCAACCTAGATGCCCCTCAACCGAAGAGTGGATAGAGAAAATGTGGTACATTTACACAATGGAGTACTATTCAGGAGATGACTTTTTCTAATAAGGCCCCAGCTCTAGTGGACTGGAAGACAGACTAAGAAGCCATCTCAGAGTGAAGTCAGGGGTTGAATGTACATAGAGAGATAAAAGAGATCAAAGAGGTCAGAATGGGAAGACTGAGGTCTGCAGAGGAAAAAGTGTGGGAAGACACCCACATTTTCTGAGTGTGAGCACACATGTGAGAACAGCGAGTGTATAAACACAGGAGGAAACAGCTCTCCACACGGGAAGTGACACAGTCAGGTGCACAGAGGTCACAGAGGTCATTTGTTTATTTCCTTACTCTGAGTTTGATAGCTGCTCCCACTCACCTCACCTGAATGATAGTGTAAGCGTATCAGTAATCAGGACTCAACTTTTCATCAAACACCAAAGTATTGGTATTGATGGATTTGTTTCTCTTTCCTTCTACCCTTCATTTAGCCTGCAGGCTTCCTCCCAGTGCTGGCCAGCTCTCTGTTGAGTAGTACCACCCAATGTTGTTGAAGGGGAAAATGCTCTCCTGCTGGCTCATAATATCCCAGACAACCTTCGAGCCTTTTCCTGGTACAAAGGGGTAACCATTGTCAGCAGACATGAAATTGCATGGAAGGTGGTAACTGCTGATAAAAGTTTGCTGGGACCTGCACACAGTGGTAGAGAGACTCTGTGCCCCAATGGATCCCTACTGCTCCAAAACACCACCCAGAAGGACACTGGATTCTACACCCTTCGAACCTTAAATACACAGTTTGAAACTCAAGAAGCACATGTGTACCTCCACATATTCAGTAAGTGATTCTTTATGGCCTCTGGACTCTGGTGGGGTTCATTTCCCTTTACACACGCAGGACTTATTGTTGTGGACTGATTGTGTCCCCTCTACATTCTGTCTCCATATTGGGGTTTTGGTACTTAGTGCAGGACACACATTGGGTAGACTTACTAAAACAGACCAGAATCTCTCACCTGACTCTACCTGTGGAGAAGGCTTTGTGCTGAGTAACTCAGCCCAAAGATGTCTGTCAACCTCAAAATATTGGGATTCTCATTATAACCATGTCCTTGAGCAAGACTTCATGGGAATCAGGCATGGTCTATTAGCGAAACTATGTTTTCATCATGGTGAGGTGAACATCAGGAAGCCCTGGATCCAGACCTCTGTTCCTGACTCAACTCCAGCTGACCATGGAGAGCTTGTCTGCAGGGCTGGAATTTGACTTCCTGTCAGCACTGACATGGAACAAGGCTTTACCTGACTAACACCCATAGAATGTGGAACCAAATGTGTACTGCCATCACAGCTACAATTAACTAGGTTACCTGGGCATCTTGTACACCTCAATGGACAGGTGCCTGGAAAAAACCAACCCTTCTTATGGGGTTAGGAGACTTTTGAGGAAGGCCAGGCTGCCCAAGGGAGGGACAGATGAGACAGGTCCCAGGAAGCTCCTTGTCCTTAGGGGTCCAGCCTAGGGAATTCTCTTCTACGGGTAAATAGTAAAAGATAATGCTGATTTGGGCAGCTCTCCATCCCAAGGTCAGATCATTGCTCATATCTAAGATTAATTCAGAGCCCTGACAATGATCATGCACTGTGCGCACTGGTGAAGGGAAACAGACCAGGAAACACAGAGGCCAAACTAGGGTCACACAGGCCATGGGTGACAGACCTAAACCACAAAAAAATCTCTTTATTGTCATAACCCCAATGTCTTCACCCTGGAGGGTTTATTAAGTGTCCAATGACTACAGAGGAGCTGGTCAAGATCTTTTAAGAATTATTATCATTTCCTCTCCCTCTTTTGCTTCACAGAGCCTGTGACCCAGCCGTTTATCCGAATCACCAGCACCACAGTTACAGCACAGAACTCTGTGGTCCTCACCTGCCTCTCAGGTGATACTGGCATCTCCATCCCTTGGATCTTCAATAACAGAACTCTGCAGCTCACAGAGGATAACGCTGTCCCGAACAAAGTGCCGACTCAGCATAGATCCTGTCAAGAAGGGGGATGCTGGAGAGTATCAGTGTGAGGTGTTTAATCCAGTCAGTTCAAAGACCAGTCTCCATGTCAGCCTGGTTGTGAAGAATGCATGACCTTTCTGCTCTCATCCTACAGCAGATTTAGAGCAATTCTTTTTTTTTCAATTTTTTTTATTTTAAATAGCTTGTTTTACATGTCAATCCCAGTTCCCTCTCCCTCCCCTCCTCCCCCACTCCCCTTTCCCCCCACCCTCCCACCCTATTGCCAAATCCTTCCACATAGGGGATATCAGAGTCTGTCATTTTACTCTGGGTAGGGTCCAGGCACTTCCCTAAGAGTCCAGGGTGAGAGAGCATCCCTCTTTGTGCTATAGGCTCACGAAGACTGTTTGTATATCAGGGATAGACACTGATCCACAGCTCAGGGCCCCATAGGTTGCCCAGGCCTTCTCGCTGACACTCACATTTGGGGGGGTCGAGATCAGTCCCATGCTGGCCTACCCACTATCAGTCTGGGATCCAAGAGCTCTCCCATGTTCAGATCAGCTGTCTCTGCTGGTTTTGCCGGCCCATTCTTTGCCAATTTGCTCATCACTCCTCTCTCTCTGTCACTGGGTTCCTTGGGTTCAGTTCAGTGATTAATTGTGTGTTTGCCTCTGCTTCCATCAGTCACAGGATGAAGGCTCCCGGGTGGTTATAGACATCAAGTTCATTATCAGGAATGGGCATTCGAGGTGGTCCCTCCACTATTGCTTAGCTTGCCAATTGGTGTTATCCCTTTAGATCACTCGAGGTCACTCTGGTGCCTGATCTGTCTTCGAACCTATGATTCCCTCTTCCCCCTATTCTACCCCCACCCCCTCAACTTCCTGTTCCCCCATGACCAACTCTCTTCCTTTTCACCCCCTCTCTTCTTCCCAGGTCCCACTCCCCCACACTCCTCGCCATGTTCCCCATCCATTCAGAGGATCTTGTCTCCATCCTCTTCTCTTGGGTACTATGCATATATGCATATCTTTTAGGTTCTTTCCTGTTTCCCAGACTCTCTATCAGTGGAAGTGCAGACTGGCACTATCCTGATCCATGTCTAAAATCCATATATGAATGAGTACATACCATGTTTGTGTTTTTGCGACTAGGTTACCTCACTCAGGATGGTTTCTTTCAGTGCAATCCATTTCCCTGCGAATTTCAAATTCCATTATTTTTTTCTGCTGAGTAATACTCCATTATGTAAATGTACCACATTTTCTCTATCCACTCTTCAGTTGAGGGGCATCTAGGTTGCTTCCAGGTTCTGGCTATTACAAATAATGCAGCTATGAACATAGTGGAGCAGATGCCCTTGTTGTGTGAACTTGTCTCATTTGGATATATGCCTAAGAGTGGAATTGCTGGGTCTAGTGGTAGATTAATTCCCATTTTCCTGAGGAATCTCCATACTGATTTCCAAAGAGGCTGTATGAGTCGGCACTCCAACCAGCAGTGGAGGAGTGTCCCTCTCTCTCCACATCCTCTCCAGCATAAATTGTCTTCGTTGTTTTTGATTTTAGCCATTCTGACAGGAGTAAGATGATATCTCAGAGTTGTTTTATTTGCATTTCCCTGATGGCTAAAGATGTTGAGCACTTTCTTAAGTGTCTCTTGGCCATTTTAGCCTCCTCTTACTGAGAATTCTCTATTTAGATCTGTACCCCACCTATTAATTGGATCCTTTGGTGTTTTGGAGACTTGTTTCTTGAGTTCTTTGTAAATTTTGGAGATTAGCCCTCTGTCAGATGTAGGGTTAGTGAATATCTTTTCCCATTCTGTGGCCTGCCTTTTTGTCTTTTTGACTGTGTCCTTTGCCTTACAGAAGCTTTTTAGTTTCAGAAGGTCCCATTTGTTAATTGTCGATCTCAGTGCCTGTGCCACTGCTGTTATGTTTAGGAAGTGGTCTCCTGTACCAACTCGTTGAAGAGTATCTCCCACTTTTTCTTCTAAAAGGTTCAGTGTGGCTGGATTTATGTTGAGATCTTTGATCCATTTGGACTTAAGTTTTGTACAAGGCGATAAACATGGATCTATCTGCAGTCTTCTGCATACCAGTACCCAGTTGTGCCAGCACCATTTGTTGACGATGCTTTCTTTTTTCCATTGTACAGTTTTAGCTTCTTTGTCAAAAATCAAGTGTTCATAGGTGTGTGGGTTAAAATTAGAGCTTTCGATTTGGTTCCATTGGTCTACCTGCCTATTTTTGTGCCAATACCAAGCTGTTTTCAGGACTATAGCTCTATAATAGAGCTTGAAGTCAGGTATGGTGATGCCTCCTGAAGTTCCTTTATTGTATAGGGATGTTTTGGCTATCCTGGGCCTTTTGTTTTTCCATATAAAGTTGATTAATGTTCTTTCCAGGTCCTTGGAGAATTGTGATGGAATTTTGATAGGGATTGCATTGAATCTGTAGACTGCTTTTGGCAAGATTGCCATTTTTATTATGTTGATCCTACCAATCCAAGAGCATGGGAGATCTTTCCATTTTCTCGTATCTTCTTTGATTTCTTTCTTTAAAGACACAAAGTTCTTGATATACAGGTCTTTAATTTCCTTGGTTAACATTATCCCCAGATATTTGATGCTGTTTTTGGCCATTGTAAAGGGTGATGTTTCTCTGATTTCTTTCTCAGTCACTTCATCATCTGTATATAATAGGGTCACTGATTTTTTTGAGTTTACCTTGTATCCTGCCACATTGCTGAAGGTGTTTATCAGCTCTAGGAGTAACCTTGCGGAGTTTTTTGGGTCACTTATGTAAACCATCATATCATCGGCAAATAGTGAAAGTTTGACTTCTTCTTTTCCTTTTTTTATCCCCTTTATCTCCTTTTGTTGTCTTATTGCTGTAGCTAGAACTTCAAGTACAATATTTCAGAGATATGGAGAGAGTGGACAGCCTTGTCTTGTTCCTGATTTTAGAGGAATTGTGTTGAGTTTCTCTCCATTTAGTTTGATGTTAGCTGTTGGTTTACTGTATATTGCTTTTATTATATTCAGGTACGTTCCTGTTATCCCTGATCTCTCTAGGACCTTTATCATGAAGGGGTGCTGGATTTTTTCAAAGGCTTTTTCAGCATCTAGTGAGATGATCATGTGGTTTTTCTTTCACAGATTGTTAATATGGTGGATTACATTGATAGATTTTTCTAATGTTGAACCATCCCTGCATTCCTGGGATGAAGCCTAGTTGATCATGGTGGATGATTTTTCTGATGTGTTCTTGAATCCGGTTTGCAAGTGTTTTATTGAGTATTTTTGCATCAATGTTCATGAGGGAAATTGGTCTATAGTTCTCTTTCTTAGTTGTGTCTTTGTGTAGCTTGGGTATCAAGGTAATTGTAGCCTCGTAGAAAGAGTATGGCAGTGAGCCTCCTGCTTCTATTGTGTGGAATAATTTGAGGAGTATTGGAATTAGTTCTTCTTTGAATTTCTGGTAGAATTCTGCACTGAAGCCATCTGGGCCTGGGCTTTTTTTTTGTTTGGGAGACTTTTGATGATTGCTTCTGTTTCATTAGGGGTTATAGGTCTGTTTAGATTGTTTATCTGTTCTTGATTTAGTTTTGGCAAGTGATATCTATCCAGGAAATTGTCGATTTCCTTTAAATTTTCAAATTTTGTGGAGTGCAGATTTTCAAAGTATGCCCTGATGATTCTCTGGATTTCCTCAGAGTCTGTTGTTATGTCCCCTTTTTCATCCCTGATTTTGTTAATTAGCATGCTCTCCCTCTGTCTTTTGGTTAGTTTGGACAGAGGTTTATCTATTTTGCTGATTTTCTCAAAGAACCAACTCTTTGTTTCATTGATTCTTTTCAGTGTTTTTCTGGTTTCTACTTGATTGATTTCAGCCCTATATTTGGTTATTTCCTGGCGTCTGCTCCTCCTGGGGGGAGTTTGCTTCTTTTTGTTCTAGAACATTCAGCTGTTCTATCAATTCTCTAGTATGACAGTTCTCCAGCTTTTTCATGTGGGCACTTAGTGCTATAAACTTTCCTCTCAGCACTGCTTTCAAAGTGTCCCATAAGTTTTTGTATGTTGTGTCTTCATTCTCATTGAAGTCGAGGAAGTCTTTAATTTCTTTTTTATTTGTTCCTTTACCCAGGGATGGTGCAATTGTGCATTGTTCAATCTCCATGAGTTTGTAGGGTTTCTGCGATTTGTGTTATTGTTGAATTCTAATGTTAATGCATGGTGGTCTGATAAGATACAGGGGGTTATTCCAATTTTTTTGTATCTGTGGAGATTTGCTATGTTTCCTATTATGTGGCCAATTTTAGAGAAGGTTCCATGTGGTGCCGAGAAGAAGGTATATCCCTTTGTATTTGGGTGGAATGTTCTATAGATGTCTGTTAAACCCAGTTGGGTCATAACTTCTATTAGTTCTTTTGTTTCTTTGTTAAGTTTCTGTCTGGAGGTCCTGTCTAGCGGTGAGAGCAGAGTGTTAAAGTCTCCTACTATTAGTGTGTGAGATTTTATGTGCATTTTGAGCTTTAGTATTGTTTCTTTCACAAATGTAGGTGCCTTTGTATTTGGGGCGTAGATGTTTAAAATTGAGACTTCGTCTTGATGTATTTTTCCTTCGATGAATATGAAGTGTCCTTCTTCATGTCTTTTGATTGATTTTAATTTGAAGTCTAATTTGTTAGATATTAGGATTGCTACATCCGCTTGTTTCTTGGGACCGTTTGATTGGAAGATCTTTTCCCAAACCTTTACTCTGAGATAACGTCTGTCTTTGATGTTGAGATGTGTTTCTTGTATGCAGCAGAACGAAGGGTTCTGTCTTCGTATCCATTCTGCTAGTCTGTGTCTTTTTATAGGCAAGTTAAGGCCGTTGACATTGAGGGATATTAATGACCATTGATTGGTGATCCTTGCTTGTGCTTGATTTATTGTTAGTGAAGTTATTTTGTGTAGTTTCTCCTCCCTTTTTCTTTTGGTGTTTTGTAAAGTGTCATTATATATTGCCTGTGTCTTTGTGAATGTAATTATCTTCCTTGGCTCTAGGTTTTCCTTCTAGCATTTTCTGTAGAGCTGGATTCATGGATACGTATTATTTAAATCTGGCTTTGTCATAGAATATTTTGTTTTCTCCATCTATGGTAATTGAGAGCTTTGCTGGATATAGTAGTCTGGGCTTACATCCTTGTTCCCTTAACGTTTGTAGGACATCTGTCCAGGATCTTCTGGCTTTCATCGTTTCCATTGAGAAGTCAGGTGTAATTCGGATAGGTCTGCCTTTGTATGTTACTTGGCCTTTTTCTTTAGCTGCTCTTAATATTTTCTCTTTACTCTGTAGGTTTGATGTTTTGATTATTATATGGTGAGGTGACTTCTTTTTCTGGTCGAGCCTATTTTGTGTTCTGTAAGATTCTTGTACTTTCATAGGCATATCTTTCTTTAGGTTAGGGAAGTTTTCTTCTATGATTTTGTTGAATATGTTTTCTGTACCTTTAAGTTGAATTTCTTCACCTTCTTCTATACCTATTATTCTCAGGTTTGGCTTCTTCACGGTGTCCCATATTTCCTGGATATTTTGTGTTAAGGATTTGTTGGTTTTGAGATTTTCTTTGGTTGACGACTCTATATCCTCTAATGAGTCTTCAACACCTGAGATTCTCTCTTCTATCTCTTGTATTCTGTTGGTGATACTTGCATCTGTAGTTCCTGATCATTTACCCAGCTTTTCTATTTCCAGCATCCCTTCATTCTGTGTTTTCTTTATCGTTTCTATTTCAGCTTTCAATCCTTCAACTGTTTGAGTTGTTTCCTTCATTTTTTTGGTTGTTCTTTCTTGGTGCTCTTTAGATTCTTTGAGAGATTTGTTTATGTCTTGAATTTTCCTCCCATTTCATGGATTTTTTGTTTGTTTTTTCTTCTATTTCTTTAAGGGATTTCCTTGTTTCTTCTTTGAGGGTCTCCATCATCTTCATGAAATAATTTTTAAGGTTTGTCTCCTCTTCTTCGTCTATGTAGTGCTTTTCGGGTCTTGCTGGTGTTGAATCCCTGGATTCTGGTGGGGTCATGTTGGTGTTTCTAATGCTGAGTGATCTCTTATTCTGTCTTCTTCCCATCTCTTCTTTCAGTGGGTGCTGTTGGGGTCTTTCCGTCTCCACTGGCCTCCTTCCTTCCTGCAGCTGGAGCTGGGGATGCTGACACAGAGTTTGGGTCCTGGTAGGGCTGATGACTTTCCTGAAGCTGGTCTCACTGGGGTTGGGGTCTTGGAATTGTTGACTTCTTTGTGGGGTTGGGGTCTTGGAAGGGCTGATGTCTTTCCTGAAGCTGGACTTGCTGGGGTTGGGGTCTTGGAGGGGCTGATATCTTTCCTGTGTGGGCGGGTCTTCTGGATGCTGGGCGGCCCCGAAGATCAAGGGGGATGGGGGAAGGGTGGGCGGTCCCCGCTGGGGACCCAATCTCACCTGAAGCTGGACTAGCTGGGGTTGGGGTCTTGGAGGGGCTGATGTCTTTCCTGTGTGGGCGGGTCTTCTGGATGCCGGGCGGCCCTGAAGATCAAGGGGGATGGGGGAAGGGCGGGCGGTCCCTGCCGGAGACCCACTCTCACCTGAAGCTGGACTAGCTGGGTTTGGGGTCTTGGAGGGACTAGAGCAATTCTTTATTGATCAGATACAACAAGGAGAAAAGTTATGAAGTGAAAATGATTGGTCACCACTCAGGTATATCCAGCATGGTGACTCATGACTGTAATCCTGGGATAAAATGTGTCCCAGGATATGTCAGGACTTAAATAGAGACTTGGTTTCCAAAAAGGAAAATAAGAAACCAGTGACAGAGAGGAGCAGTGAGCAAAGTGGCAAAGAATGGGCTGGCAAAACCAGCAGAGACAGCTGATCTGAACAGGGAAGAGCTCTTGGACGCCAGACTGACAGCTGGGAGGCCAGCATGGGACTGATCCGGACCCCCTGAATGTGAGAGTCAGTGAGGAGGCCTGGGAAACCTATGGGGCCCTGAGCAGTGGATCAGTGTTTATCCCTGGAATACAAACAGACATCATGTGTCCATAACACAAAGAGGGATGCTCTCTCAGCCTGGACTCTTAGGAAAGTGCCTGGACCCTGCCCTGAGTGAAATGACAGACTCTAGATATCCTCTATATGGAAGGAATTGGCAATAGGGTGGGAGGCTGGGGGGGATAGTGGGGAGGGGTACGGGAGTAGGGGAGGGAGAGGGAACTGGGATTGACATGTAAAACAAGCTATTTAAAATTAAAATAATAAAAAGGATAAACAAGGCAAAAAAGGAGAAACTAATATAGTAAACTGAATTGCTAGCATTAAGAGCTTAGTTTGTGGATCAAATATGTAGATACTTCTCAGAATTCATGGAAACAAATTTCATGAGACCCCAAAGTTCTGGATGGTCTGAGTCCCCTGTTAACATGGGGGCAGTGTTTGCATGGAGATAAATGCATCCTCTCAGATACTCTGATGTATTGCATTTATAACAGATTGGTGTAACCCCAATGTTGCCTAGGCATAAGTAATCCATGTGAAGGGAGTAAGAGTGACAGAAAAGGTGACCGCTCTCTTTCTCTGTGCATAAAACAGTTTACTAAATAGTCTTGATGCATAGTTTGTTTGAGGCACACATGTGGAAAACCATGGTAAAAGGCTGACTTGTGCTGTTTCTATCCTGAGAGTGGCATTAACAGGGGGACCTCACATATGATTCCTTTTCTTGTTAACATTTTTGAAACATACATGGAATTTCCCATTTGGCCATTTTGAAGTGGGAAAGTAAGTGGCAGGAACACATTCATATTTGCATGTGGTCATCACCACTGTCGATTTCCAAATCATTTTCAATCCAGTCCATTCCCTCCAGTCCTGTGCAACCCCATCTTTTTCTTTCTCTGTGCATGTGACAAAACAGGACATCTAATTGTTTGTGGTCATTATTCATTTACAGAAGAACCGCTCAAGCGGGTTTGTTTGCTCACCAGTTTCAGTTTCAGAAATTTCGGTAGAATTTTTAGGATTTTCTACAGATAAGTTCGTGTCATCTGCAGACATATTTTACTGCTGATTGGCCACCTTTGATTTCTTTGTCTTGCCTAGTTGTTCTGTCTAGGACTCTAAGGGAATACTGCTCAGAATTGTCCACAGCAGCAGCCTTTGTTGATCCTGGTTCAAGAGGGAAAGCTGTCAGCGTCCCCACTGAGCACTGAGTTGGCTGGGTTTCCACGTGTATGCCTAATGCACTGGCCTATACTCTCTGTCCTGTTTGGCTGGTTTCATCATTAAAAACTGTTCACTTTGTTAAATGCCTTCATTGATTCATAATATCAAAACTGGTCACCCTCAGCTTCAACCACCAGGAAGCTCTACTGTGCTGTCTTGGTGAGGTTCAGGGCCTATTTCTTGTAGTGCTGTAGATGGTAAAGGAGACAGTCGTCTCTCGCATTTGTTGAACACATGTGACCACAGTAGCATCCTTGTGCTGATCCAGGTCTTAGACAGAATTTTCAGTGTCCCCAATGAATTTAGTTGACTCTGTGTTTCCTCCACTGCACTGGAATAGTATTCTATTCCTAGTTTGCCTCTTTTTTATCCTTAATAACTGTTCATTTTATGTAGGTGGAAGGCATAAGTATGTAAATCTCTGTGAGGCTGAGGCCAGCCAGGACTACATATGGAGTCCCAGGGTGGCCACGTTTATAGGGAGAAAGTCTGGCTTGAGAAACAAAACAAAAAGAGTTTTAATTTTGTAAAGTCACATTGGTTTTGTGATTCTTCATGCTTCTATTTCTGTATGTGATGGGCTTCTTGGAAGGTGTCTGTTTTATCTGGGCCACTCAACAGTTGGCAAACAAGTATTGAGTAATCATGGATGTCCTAGAACTCTGAAAATGGACTACAAGGTGTCAAATTTCATTTCTAATGGTAATAATGTTAATCTTTCTTATAAAAAACAATTTTCCTTCTGCAGCTTATACAAATTTCCATGTTTACTCTGGCACTGTTCCCACATCCCTGAACAGCAAATCAGAGTGCAGCACAGCATTGCTGCATTCATTCCTCCTTTTCTACACTTATAGTTTACAAACATCCATCTTTACCAGCCACACTTAGGAACGTAGTTTAACACATGAACTTGCCCTCTCACTTCTTAGAAATTATACTCCCCTCCTCAATTTACCCCTTTGCCTCTTAGAAATGCCTGGGCATCTCACAAGTCATGCCCCTTCTGAGACACAAAGGAAGCTGAGAGTTATCACCTCTGTGTAGCCCTTATCTGTTTTTATGACCCTCAGAAATGCAAGTCTTATTACTTCCTATTGCTAGAGAATAGCCTTGTGTGTGTGTGTGTGTGTGTGTGTGTGTGTGTGTGTTTGTGTGTGTGTACATGCTCAAAACGTTGCAGGTTGGCAGAACAATAAAGAAACTGATGTGGAAAAGCACATAGTGGAGAATTTATTTCACCCTTAGAGATTTCTAGTCCCGTGCTTGCCATAGCACTCTCTATGAACCCTGAGTTTTAACTGAGGCTGGTACACAAAGGCCCCTGATACATTCCTAGATCATTCCTAGATTCATGCTTCATCCTTTGGTAACCAGTGGCTCATGTCAGTCATGAACTACCTAAGACGAACTCCCATTTTGTGGTCCAGCTGGACCACTGAGTTGGAAGCAGGCCTGCTCCTGACATCCTGGTGAGGTTTCTGTTCAGACATCAAGTCCTGAGGACAGGTTGTCAGAAAACTCAGGGAAGCAACAGGGCAATTCTCATCACCACCTATCTGTAGGACAGCCTTAGACAGCAAAGTTTTGGAGGGCACTGGTCCAGGCTGAGCAGTGGTGGTCAGTGCATTTGGAGGGACACAGCACTCTGGGCTACACGGCCATCCTAGGCCTGTTTACCATTAAGTTCTGTATCTCAGCTCACATGTAACAAAGTCTGTAATTCTTCCTCTTAGCGCAGGAGGCCCCACCATCTCTGAGCGCTTGGATACCATCCATCTGATTCACCTTACTTCGTACTCTGGTGAGCAAGGGGGTGGTGAGAGGCCAACACTAGTCAAATGAGCTCCTCGTGTGTGTCAGAGGTCCCAGAGCCATATCTTCTCTGGTGTCTGTACAGCATTACTATATACAACCATAAGGAATTACTCCCACTCAGTGGAGGTTGACAACTTGGTAGCATTAACATGTGAACCTTATTCGCAGTATATAACCTACCCTGTGGTGTACAAATGGTCAGAGTCTCTCGTAAGGTATCAGGGTGAAGCTGTCCAGGATCAACAGACTACCACTTTTCTCAGTGTCATTAGGACTGGCTCAGAATGCCATGGGTGTGTAAACTAAGACCCAGTGAGTGCAACATAATATGACCCAGTCAACATAAATGTTACCTGTGAGTAACTTTTATTCCTTCATGGCTTCAACTGTGCAATCACACAGGACCAGGACAGACTCCTCAGTCCCTTTTGGTTTCAGGACATGAAACCACCTATACTAACACTTGGGTTGGCGAAGCCATCCTGTGCTTGATAATGAACATCTATCCAGGTCCATGCAGGAGCCTTGTATGACATGGGGGAACATGCAACTGGCAAAGCTCAGCATTACCACGTGATGGAGAAATGTGACATCTCAGACACAGGATCTATTTACACATGTGTAGTTGGGGGTTTTCTGTATGTATGATGCAGTGGCGTTGGAACCCAGGATGTTGTGCTTGGCACAGAAAGACCTGCCTGCTGCAATACACTCCTAGCCATTGAAGTGGCTCTCAGGACTACAGCGGCCTTCTAAAGGCATGAACTTCCATTTCTCTCTGGTGATTACAAATTTGGATTTGTTCTATTTGCCCTATAAACGTTCTACCTCCTAAAATATTAATTCAGGCATGTATTAGTTTTGGGGGTTTTGTTTCCTTTTTAAATTAATTTTTATTTAAATTGGAAATAATCTTAGTTTACGTACAAATCACAGTTCCCTCTACTTCCTGTCCATTCCCACCACGAGCCCTCCAGCCCACACCCTATCCACTTTGAGAAGAATTGGTATAAGCTGTTCTTTGAACTTCTGGTAGAATTCTGCACTGAGGCCATCTGGACCTGGGCTTTTTTTGGTTGGGAGAATTTTGATGACTGCTTCTATTTCCATAGGGGTTATAGGTCTATTTAAATTCCTTATCTGTTCTTGATTTAATTTTGGCAAGTGATAGCTACCCAGGAAGTCATCCATTTCCTTTAAATTTTCGAATTTTGTGGAGTACAGGTTTTCAAAGTATGACCTGATGATTCTCTGGATGTCCTCAGAAGAAGGTATATTCTTTTTTATGTGGATGAAATGTTCTATGGGTGTCTGTTAATCCCAGTTGGGCCATTACTTCTATTAGACCCTTTGCTTCTTTGTTGAGCTTCTGTCTGGTATTCCTGTCTAGTGGTGAGAGTGGTGTGTTGAAATCTCCCACTATAAGTGTGTGGGGCTTTATATGTGATTTAAGTTTTAGTAATGTTTCTTTTACTAATGTGGATGCCTTTGTATTTGAGGCATAGACACTTCATCTTAGTGGATTTCGCCTGTGATGAGTATGTAATGACCTCCTTCATCTCTTTTGATTGATTTTATTTTAAAGTCTAATTTGTTAGATATTAGGATTGCTACCCCCTACTTGTTTCTTGGGTCCATTTGATTGGAAAATTTTTCCCAACCTTTTACTCACAGGTAATGCCTGTCTTTGAGGGTGAGGTGTGTTTCTTGTATGCAGCAGAAGGATGGGTTCTGTCTTCAAATCCATTCTGCTAGCCTGTGTCTTTTTATGGGTGAGTTAAGGCCATTAATGTTGAGGGATATTAATGACCATTGATTGATCATTCTTCTTTGATTTGGAATGGGTAGTGGTGGTGGAATTATGTGTAGAATTTCACCGCTTTGTTCTTTTGGCTGTTGGTAGTGAGGGATTCTCTAATGCATATGTTTTTCTGGTTGTAGTTAACTTCCTTGGGTTGGAGTTTTCCTTCCAAACTTTCTGTAGGGCTGGGTTAGTGGATATGTATTACTTGAATCTAGTTTTGTCATGGAATATCTTTTTTCTCCATGTATAGTGATTGAGAGCTTTGCTAGGTATAGTAGTCTGGGCTGGCATCCATGGACTCTTAGTGTTGGTAGGATATCTATCCAGGACCTTCTGGCTTTCAGAGTTTTCATGGAGAAGTCAGGTGTAATTCTGATAGGTTTGCCTTTATATGTTACTTGGCCTTTTTCCTTAGCTGCTCTTAATATTCTTTCTTTATTCTGTATATTTGGGGTCTTGATTATTATGTGACAAGAGGACTTTTGTGGTCCACTCTATTTGGTGTTCTGTTAGCCTCTTGTACCTTCATTGGCATGTCTTTCTTAAGGTTGTGAAAGTTTTCTTCTATGATTTTGTTGAATATATTTTCTGCCCCTCTGAGTTGGTTTTCTTCACCTTCTTCTATACCTATTATTCTTAGGTTTGTTCTTTTCATGGTGTCCCATATTTCCTGTATGTTTTGTGTTAGGGAATTGTTGGAATTAAGATTTTCATTGGTCGATGAGTCAATTTCTCCTAGTGTATCTTCAAGACTTGAGATTCTCTTTTCCATCTCTTGTATTCTGTTGGTTGTTGGACTAATAGTGCCAGGGAAGGCCAGCACTTCAAGCAATCTGTTCATATTGGTGTATCCTTGCTCACAAATGAACATGCACATTCTGGGAAATGTGCAGAGATCATGAACATGACCAAACACATTCATGGATTTTCAAATGTAAAATCCTCAAATATTGCAGAAAAAATTCTCAAATGTCCTACCTCATTGGTTTATTCTCATTTTTTATTTTCATTTTTATCATATGGCTTTATCACCTGAATAGACAGGACTTAAGATCCTGCCATCTAACCAAGGAAATCCTGGAAATCCTAGTGTGCATCCTGTGGGCTGGCTTTTCACATGTTTTTAAAGTATTTGTTGATTTTTTTCTTGTCTGGCATTAGTCTAAATCTCTTCTTGAATGAGACCTCAAGCCAAATTGCAAAGCTCTTCTAAATTGGACACAGGTGAGAGTCAGCATTTCCTAGCTGTGAGCCTGTGCATTCATCAATGCACACATTTCCAGATGCAGATGAGACTGTCAGTCTTAGACAGCCTTGAGCCTGTGGACTCAGCAATCTACACTTCTGCATAATATAAAACAGGAGCAGGAGTAAGTTGTTCTGTTCCTATGGGACTGTAGAAATAATCTGGAAAGAGTGAATGGTCCCAGCTATTTTGAGAAACCTGTTCCTGTATCTTTGCTGGGGTTGGTGCACCAAAATTACTCACAGAGATTAGTGATGCAACATTTCTAGGTTGTATGTGCACAGGGATGGCTGAAGTTGGTGAGTGTAGTTATATCACTAGATCCAAGATAAATGACAAATGGGTGCCTATTGGGGAACAATTATAGAGAAAAATACAAACATCTGCTGCATTGTTTCCTGTTCATCCTACTGCATCCACTGATCCTCTGGAAAAAAGTGCACAAAGGAAACCCATGCCTCAGGTTCCTCTCTTTCCTCTTCCATCTGCCTGAATCCACACCCAAATGGTGTGGCCACCTTTATAGGTCAACAGACTAGTCACCTACAGATAGCCATGAAGTACTATGGTCTCAAGGGTCTCCCATATCCATACAACATGCCCTCTTAGGGACTGTTTACATGACCTTGAGAAAGAATCTGTATATGTTTCCATGTAAATGCAACTTCTCAAAATTTGATTGTTATGGAAGATTCTTCTCCCAAGCCTGGTCCCATAGTCACCTTGCCCCAAATAAACACATAAAGATTTATATTAATTATAATACAGATGGCCAATGAGTAGGGCTTCTTATTTGCTAGCTCTGGTTTAATTATTAGTCAATAACCACTAGTCTATGTATTTTATATGCTCTTTTCTTACTATAGAAGGCCTGACTCATGTCTTCTCTTCCTGGAATGATATGGAGACTGCACTCTACCTACATTTGATGGTGTTTCTATGGCCTCACAGCTTTTTGGGGACTTGGACAACATCATTTAGTATGCCCACAATAGGCTTTCATCAAGTTTGAACCTTTGGTGTACCAGTAGATAGGCTCAGTCTGTGTCTGAAAGTCACAGGCCATGGGAGCCACTCTTGTGAGAAGCAGTCTCCAGATACGTGAGAACCTCTGAGAGTCCTGATTCCAGCAGACCTGGAGATCTAAACCATGGACAAAGAAGACATATCTGTCCCAGGAGAGACACATCGGGAGTTTATGTTTTCTCTTCTGTTTATCCTGTTAAGATATCAAAGGGCTTTGTGTTGCTCATGAATGTGGGCTTTGCACACTGAGCTTGTGAATCCACATAGAAATTTCTTTACAGCCATTTCACAGTCACACCCAGAAATATGTAGTTCCATCTACTCAAGCTGACAGTGAAGTCCATTCTCACAGCTACCACTCAGTTGTGGTCAAAGCTTGAAGAAGAAAGTCCCTACCTGCTTTGTGGTTCCATTATATGGTGGGAGTTTCTGGAGAGATTCCCACTGACTTTTTGTTTTTTCACCAGGTTACCAGGCTGAGTTCTACTCAGGCACACAATACCCTTGTTGGGGTTCCCCAAATTGAGGAGGGGTCCCCAAGCTGTATTCATCGCCCCAAGAATCAAGAGTCCATGCGCCAATTGATGCAACATGCAAGAGGCTTTAATTAGGCATCTGCAGATGGGCCTCTTGGTCAGCTTTTAGACCGATTGGCCCCAAGGTTCAGTTACAATCAGATTTTAAAGACAAAAACCACAAGCCTTTGGGAGGGGTCCCTGTCTTGTGACTGGGGGTACATGACTACTGACCAGGGGAAATAGGTGTCTTCCTGTTGTAAATTCCTCAGACCTTGGTATGAATTAATCATCTCTCCCTAAGTAAATGGTGGTTACCATCTCCTTGTTTCCCACGAGTCTTGTTTGCCCATCTCTGATGCCCTGGTTGGTTCATCACAGGTGGTCAGCAGCCAAGAATTGGCCTTTTGTGAGTTTACAGCCCTTATGCAATTAAGGTTGCTAAACCATAGATCCCATTCTGTGGTCTTTCACCCTATAACCTCAGATTTCTCCCTCTTTTCCATTATAGGTCAGAACTCCAAAGGCCTCCACTGTGTGGTCCTTCCAAAGGATCTTTGTGAACAATTCCTCCATTCTGCATGGAAGAACACCAAGAAAGGCATAGAGACATGTGGTGTACTATGCGGAACTTTGGTAAAGATCAGAAAATTTCTTCCTGATTTGAGTCTGTTTCTTCCCTTTGGCTGCCTGTGTCTCTCAGAAGATATCCATAGGTTGTGTCCATACATATCACTCCACAGAAGGAACTTTTGATGAAAAGGCCTGAGCTACCTTGAATTTGACGACTGTATTAGGTTGCTTTTCAGAGTCCCTCTTTAGTGTCATGTTAGATATTTTCATTCTAGTCAGAGTTAATGCCTGTAATCCCAGTCATTGAAAAACTTATACTGGAGGCTTCCTACAAGTTCTAGCCAGGATTACACACACAATGAGACAGTGAAGTAAAAGCATCCAGCCTGGCAGACAGAAATGTGGAAATGAGACATAAAACAGCACATTGTCTCGTTCTAAAAGGAGGATGAGTCAATAATTTATGTGGCCTGGTCTTAGCACCCACTCTGTGCTGATACTTGGAATACAAATTAAATGCCTCAAGACCTCAAGACCTCCAAGTAGACTATTAAACTTCAGTATTATTGCTTTCCTTTGTATTTTCCTCTCAAGTTCCTGCTTATCTTTCCCAAGTTTGCTTCTAAGAGAATTCCCTTAGTTGTGTTGTGTCTTGAAGATCTTCTCCCTTTGTAACCAAGTATTATTGGTGCTCATGTTGGAGTGCTTTTGGTGTGGAGTGGGAAGTCTTCACCATGTAATTGTTATCCCAGAAACTTTTTACTCCCAGCAGGGATGACCACTTCATCCACTGCTTCCTGTAATTCCTGTTCTTGTCATTGTTTGCTCCCCAAGGCCCCTGGTACCAGAGCAGAGCTTGGCTCTACTTCTCTGACTTTCAGCCCTGAGTGTGCTGGTGTGTGCTGTGACCTCAGTGCTCTGTGGCTCAGGAAAAACCATTTGTTCATAATTTTCTCTCATATCTGCTTGAAATATGCGAGTGACAGAGCACCAGCTTTTATTATGTATCTGAAACCAGAAATCCCAGCCATGACTTTTTAATTTCTTGCATAAAACAAAGCAACAAAAGGGGAATATTCCTTCATTGACACTCTTACTTTTGTTTATTTGTCTGCTTAGGCCTGTCTGTTACTCTCAACTCTTATATAACCCTTCATCCTTCATTTTACCCACTGGAATGTTGCTCAGTGGCATCATCAGTTTATTCAAAACTACTATGGCCAGCTCAGTGTCCCTTTGTATATACATGCATTTTAAGAAAATTTAAAAAGTATCTATTTTATTGTATGTGTTTTGCCTGTGTGTATTTACATCATGTGTCTTCACTCCTCACAAGAAATAGAAGAGTGTATCATATCCCTGGGAACTGGACTTACAGATGTCTGTGTGTCATCTTGTGGCTACTGGGAATAAAACACAGCCATTGTTCTTAACAGTTGGGTCATCTCGCTGACTCCAAAATTCTGGTAAATTTCTTCTTACCATGTTAGGATTTTACCACAATTTAATATCAAATTAAGCTAAATGTTAGTAGAATATTTAAAATAACTTCTTGAAATGACAAAACCCATGCTTCCTTCTTTCTAATTTTTTTTGCCATTCAGCTCTATGGCTGCTCTAGTCTTCCTTCAGGTGTTCACTTTGCCCCTTTATCAAATGGCTTCTTGGGTACCTACTGGCATCACCTGCTTGATGACATCATTCCACCTCAGCCAATCAGCACCAGATAGAGTTTTGAGGTTACCTTGGAAATAACTGACAAAACATTCCTCAGTGCTGAGCATCTTTGATTCTGCACAGACGTTGATCTTTTACTGTGAAACCCAACAACTCATGTTCTCATTCCTTTATTCACTCCTACTCCTTTTTGAAACCAACAACCTGTTCTCTCATCCCTTTATCCAGATCTACTCCTTCTGTTCATTGTTCCTGACTTGAAGATGTCAAGTAGGAAAAGAAACTTTAATGTTTGTTTAATTGGACAGCTCCACAAATTGGGAAGAATCAAACAATGTGGAATGGAAGGGAAAGTGCTGAACATCTGGCTGGTGGCCTAACTGTAGTGTTGGATTGGACATTTCCTAGTGTTGTGAATTTGGACATTCTGTTTCACTCCCCCACCCCAACCATCACCAAATGTGCCTTTACTTTCCTTGGTGAGATAATAGGATGGCCAGACTCAGGGCCTTCTGAGATATTGAGTCTTTAGGATCATGGTATAGGGAAGGAAACCAGAAAATTCCTGGGACTGTTTCAGTTGAAGCAGAGAAAGAGCTGGGTATGTAGTCTGGACAAGTAAGGGCCATGAAACTTCCTTCTACCCTGTTTTCCACATTAACATTTCCATTTTAGTGCTGTGGAGCAGTAGTATTGAGATGTCAGGGGAACTGCCTGCCACATCCACCACTGCTCCATGATTGCCTCCAAGGTTGCCTTGGCTGACTTGGCTGAATAGACAGCTGTGTCCAGGTCAGAGATCAGTGAGCAACCTTCTTGGACATGGGGGATGACAGTTAGGCCTAGACATTCATGGGAGAGATGGGGATTGTGTTTCATGTCTAAGGCACAGGAGAAACTGTCTTCCCTACTGTAATCTTCCAAACCAACTAACTACATGTAGTGTTAGTTTCAGAACTTCTGTTTAGGTGTGTTCCATGAGCACTTGGGAGCTGAGATAGCTGAGTTACCACCAGTTCAAGTCTAGCACCCTCTGGTACACAATTAATTCCCAGGGAACAAATTTGGGGATTTTTATCCAATGCATCTAATCACACTACCTTGTTATTTCTCCCAAATCCACCATCCCATACATTCGGTCATCCAAAAGGAAAAAAGAAAAGGACTAAAACAAGTCTAATTTGTGTTGTCCATGTACTCCCTGGAGCATGGTCAAAGTCTCAATGACCACCCCATAAATATAAATGAGTCTTTCCCTACTCTCAAAAGTCTCCCCTCTTGCAGGAGTCATCAAGAGTTTAGAATAACACTTTAGGATCTTTTTCACAATTTATGAGCTCTCTTCTGTGGCTTCTGGTCTTGACTCATTTATTTATTTGGAGGAAGGGGAAGTCTGTTATAAGTTTCTCATTTTCAATGTTGAGTCTTCAGTCAAAGTCACCATTGAAAAGGGACTTTCCTAGCTCATACCAGCCAGTGACAACACAGATCAGGGAGTTCCACATGGTTTTAGGGGGTAGCCTGGACTATGGACACCTGCATGGCCTCCAGATACAGGTGTCCAGAGGTCTTTTAAAGAGGTCCAATCCACATAAAGTACAATTCTCCATCTCCATTAGTGTGAGCTTCCTAGGCTGTGTTTGGTTTGTTCACTAAATTTACTGAGCTGAATCACTACATGTGGTTATTTATTTACTCTAATTTCTTTAGTGAAAGCTCTCTCTCTCTCTCTCTCTCTCTCACACACACACACACTCACACACACACACACTCACACACAAGCACAGACACACACAATATGTGTTTCTGTTATTGACAGCTAGAATGACCAGATGGCAGGACAGCAGAAGACATCTTCTGATGTTCCCCATCTTCTCTTTTCTGTCTTAGAAAAGGAACACCATCAGAACATACAGAGATTTTACACTTCCACTCCAAGAACGTTTCCAAATTTTAATTCATGCGGGGATGACTGTTGAGGTCAGCAAGAAAGTTCCCTGAAAACATAAATAGAAATGAAGGATTACCTCATAAAGGTGGCAGCTGACCTCCAAAGCAAAGACCTGGAAGAGGAAGCATTTGTGGAGTACCACAAATTTTTAATGTGAGAGCTTGCTGTTCCCATCTCCTTTCTTGTGACTGACCTCTCACTACTTCTGTCCACCTCTTCATGCTTCTAACCCGTGCTGACCTTATGAAACTGGACAAAGACATCTGTTAGTCAGATTTCTGGCAACTTGCACCCATGTTTTTCCTTACTATTCAAAGACATGAGGATCAAAGGTGGTGGTATCATAAGGCATTTCAAGAGTAGTTCATAAGCTTGTGCCCTCATGGCCCAGATTTTAGATGAAAGGGTTGTCAGGTAAACAGGATGTATCTGCATATGTGAGTGTGTTCACTGCTCTATCTCCACCAAGGCATCCAGCCACAGTCTTATTGATATGTGTTGCAGAGCCCAGAATCCTCTTCTCTTAATCCTGTAGCCTCTTTATTAGTATAAGAAACAGCTTAGCCTTTCCTGTTGCTACAAATCACCAGAGGACTGTAGACAATCTGGGGTCTAAGTGGCTCAACACAGTCCCTGTGCTGTTGATTGTACTTGGGTAGGCAGAATAAATACAAGATGGCAGAGGTGTCACATGAAATGACACTTATATCCTCAGTGAAAAGAATGTTCTGTGTTTGAGGAAGGAATGATGGTAAAGGTCTCAACACTCATGCTTTGCCCTGAGTTTGATGAAAGAGAACCTAAGGAGATATATGCAGGTGACTCTAAGGTGCCAGGCACTGGGGAGTAATGTGTGGGCATGACATAATTGATCTTCAGAAAACTGTGTATGCTGAGTAGGCACATTGCCATCATTTTCTACAGAGGAAAAAAAAGCTCAGATTTAGACATGAAGTCAGATACCACAATTTACAACTCCAAGAACATGATTTCTTTAGATTTCCATTGTTGATATTCTGCAAGGAAAAGGCAAAATCTTGTCATTACACTAAATATTGATCTCACTTCCTCTCCCTCCCAAAGTCAAAAAACTTTTACTAGGGTACTTATGTGTCCTCCCCAGACATTAGTTTGTCACACTGATTTTCAGGCCCACCCTCCACTCAAGAATATTTCCTGTTTCTTGAACTGACAAGAGTGTTGCCACAGTTTACCAGTCTCTCTGGGTGCATTATCTCACTATGCTCCACTACACAGCTCCCCACAGCTCTATGTACCCCCAGGATCTCCTTTCACTATCTATTGCTCTCAGAGGTGAGGTTTGCCCTGCTGGGGAAAAATACACTATGCTGCTGTAGGAGCAAACATTGATATACATATTGGGAGTGGAAGAATGAGAACACCGTCTGCATTCTGCATGATGTTCAGGAGGATGGTCTGTTTCATCACAGTTCTGTAAGTTCATTAACTCTATCTGCTCTCTCCTGAGTATTGGGATGACAAGCAAGCACATGTTGGTTTTCATGTACTTCTTGATGCCTGATGTTTACTAAATGTACCAGCTGATAGAAGAGTGAGGGCAATTCTTTCTCCAGACACTAGGAGGGAAATGGATGTGGGACTTCAGGGTGTGCCTCTCCTCTTCTCACACCAGGAACTTCTGAAGCTATGCATAGAGAGGTCAAATTTCTTCATGGCCCCGTTTAGACATTTGGAAATTTTCTACACACCATAATCACTCTGCTTTATTCCTTTAGACTCTTTGTGAAGAAACTCAGAAAAGGCCCAGAATACCTCAACTGCCTTTCCAAGGGAACAAGATCCAAAATCAACGAGGTAGGTCTTCATTATCTATGTGGCAGACCTAAAATCTCTAGAGCAACAGGGAGCTTCTCAGGTGGGTGGGGAGTTGATGCTGCCTCAGCATCACAGTACAGATTAAAGGGATTACAGGTAAGGGGATTCAAGTCATGCATGGGATATTAGTGCCTCTCCCCACTTGTTTTCTCTCCCTCTTTTCTGACTTTAAGACTGTTATAATTTCTTTTCGGGTTTTGTGTTGCAGACTATATATAGAGTCTTTGATATTGCTGAGATGCTGAAGAGCAAACTGCTGAGACAATACAAAAAGGAGTATGCAGTTTACCTGGCAGATAAGGTTAGTGTGTGAGCAGGAAGACAGAATGTTTGTGTGTCATCTAGTCAGCCTGTGACCTGTGACCTGTGACTGTGTTGTGCTGTTTTGGTGGAATCTGTGTTCAATAGATGTGGTCCACACTCACTTGAACACACATGCACCAGTATCCATAAAATCCAACACATCACACACACACACACACACACACACACACACACACACACACACACATGGACACACAGACACAGCAAACTAGAGTACTCAGAACATTGAGACAGACCTGTTACTTAAGACAGCTATACAGCAACTGCATAAGGCAGTGTTGGTTTTTTTCTTAGTATCAGGGTTATGAAGGAGGAGCGTGGACACTATGATGAGATGAAAGAACTGATTACATCTACACTTTGTTTGTCTCTTTGCTGACGATTCTTTTTCTCCTGAGATTTGAAGTATGAGAATACTCCTATTTCTCTTTCTAAAGAAACAAAGAGAAGAGGAAGAGGCAGAAAATGAGGCCATTTGGCAAGACATGAGGAATACAATCAAAAACTCCAAAGAGTTTGCCAAATGGAGCTCTCTGGTGGAGAGACTGGTGGAAGGAGCTGAGAAAGATAGGGGAGAGGTCAGTTCTAGCCTAGCATCAGCTTCAAAAAATGCTGAAGAGTCTTTAGCAGAAAGCACTCCACAGGAAGCCTATGAAGAGGTCACCCCCAACACATCATCAGACAAGCAGGGTGGAGAGACTAAGATGATGGAAAGCACAGGTAAGTCCCCACAGGTTCAGGACTTGGAAAGACTCATGTGAAGTGGACTCCATTGCATCTGGTCAGCCACACACACTTGAGACTGCAGCTCAGCAGGAAAGGAAGGAGCCACTAGTGACCAGGTGTATGAAGTCTGGAGCACTGAGCAGCACAGAGCAAGATTCATCCCTTTTTCCATGTCTTCAGTCTTTCGCTTCCCCGGATCCACTTTGCTGTGGCAACAGAACCTAATGTGATTAGTGTTGTCACTCTCCTTCCTGCCACCCTGACTATCTTGCAATAATAGACTTTAAATTAGTTTAAGTCACATGAGTTTCTTCAAAACTTGTTAGGTTCATGTCCTCATTTTTTCAGTGCTCTGTAGAGATTAGAGGAAGCACAATAAGAAATACTGAATCATCTCCCATTGTAAGGAATGTACTGTGAATTGTTAATTTCTAAATGTTGGATTCTCAGTTGATATTATGACATAATGGAGAGATGTGACTACAAGAGAATTTCGGTTGTAGGATATTATGTTTTCAGCATTAGGGAGACCTTCATAGGAAATCCTCAAGTTGATCAGGGAGATAATGACACTGTGACTGAACTGCTAGCAGTGACAGTGTTAGAAGCTGGAATGGAATAAACAGAGAGCACCTGACAACTGGATATGGTTGGCTACCTCTCTATTCAAAGTTCTCTTTGGGTGACATGAGACATGTAGAAAGGAGAAGACCTGATTTCTCACAGCACAGGTAACTGTGTAGACACAGAGCACACAGAGAGTCTGTTGGACTAATAGTGTCAGGGAGGGTCAGAACTTCAGGTAGTCTCTTCACATCTGCAGATGTGCTGAAGCAACTCTGTATCCATGCTCACACATGAACATGCACATTCTGAGAAATGCACAGAGATCATGGACATGACCAAACAAACTCATTGTTCATACGTGAAGGATTTCAAATGGGAAATCCACAAAAAAGCCCTAAAATGTCTTAGCTCATTAGTTTATTCTTATTTTTTATTTTCATTTGTGTCATCTAAATTTATAGCCTTAAAAGGCCTGACTTGAGATCCATCCATCTCACCAAGTAAACCTTGAAATTCCTAGTGTGCATCCTGTGGCTTTTCACAAGTTTCTAAAGTATTTTTGAGTCTTTTCTTGTCTGGCATGAGTCTAAATCTCTTCTTGAATGAGACCTTAAGCCAAATTGCAAAGCTCTTCTAAATTGGGCACAGGTGAGAGTCAGCCTTTCCCAGATGTGAGCCTGTGCATTCATCAATGCACACATTTGCAGATGCAGGTGAGAGTGTCAGTCTTAGCCAGGCTTGAGCCTGTGCACTCAACAATATACACATCTGAATAATCTAACACAGGAGCAGGAGTAAGCTCTAATGTTCCTGTGGGACAGTAGAAATCATCAGGAAAGAGTGAGTGGTCCCAGCTAAGTCGAGAAACCTCTCCCTGGAACTTTGCTGGGATTGGTTTAACATCTTCACTTACAGTTAGAATCTAGTGATGCAACATTTCTAGTTTGCATGAGCTCCTGGATGACTGAAGTGAAGTATTATAATTATATCACTAGACCCAAGGAAATGATAAATGAGAGTCTATTGGGGAACAATTATTCAGAAAAATACAAAGAACCACTGAAGCAGTTCCCTGTTCTTCCTACTGGATTCACTGACCCTTGGGGAAAAGAGCATGAAGGAAATACATGCCTCAAGCTCCTCTTCCATCTGGCTGAAACCACTCCCCAAAATGGTGTGGCCATCAATGCAGGTTCACAGACCAGTAGCCTACAGATGGTCATGCAGTTCTAGGGTTGCAAGGGTCTCCTCCAACCATACAACATGCCTTATTGGGGAATGTCTTTGGTGGTGTGGTCTTGAAAAAGAATATGTATATGTTTCCAAGTAACTGCAACTTCTTAATATTTGATTGTTATGGATGATTCCTCCCCCCAACTTGGTCTCATACCCACCTTGCCACAAATGCACACACAAATATTTATGTGGATATGTTGATTATAATTCTGTTGGCCTATGCCTAGGACTTCTTACTGGCTTGTTCTAATTTATTAACAAATAACTACTAATCTATGCATATTTACATGCACTTATCTTACTGGAGAATGCCTGAGTCATGTCTTCTCTTCCTGGGATGACATGGAGACTGCACTCTGCCTACATTTGATGGGGTTCCTATGACCTCACAGCTTTTGGTGAAATGGACAACATGAATTAGTATGCCCAAAACAGGCTTTCTTCAAGGTTGACCATTGGGAATAGTAGTAGGTAGGCATAGTCTATGTCTGAAAGTCTCAGGCCATGGAAACCTCTCTTGTGAGAATCAGTCTCCAGACCCATGAGGAGCCAGAGAAATGTACCTCCAGATGTGAGAGTCCAGAGGCCACGAGATCTGCAGATCTGAACAATGGACAAAGAAGACATGTCTGGTCCAGGAGTGACACATCAGAAGTTTACATTTTCTTTGTCTCTCTGTCATGTTGAGCTCCCAAAGGGATTTGTATTAATCACCTGTGTTGAGAGTAGACTTTAAACACTGAGTTTGTGGGTCCTTATAGAAATTTCTATACAACAAATTCACAGTCACACCCAGAAATATGTAGTTTCATCCACTCAGGCAAACAGTGAAGTCCTTCCTCACAGCTACCACTCAGTTGTGGCCAAAACTTGAAGAAGAAACTCCCTACCTGCTTTGCGGTTCCTGTATGGGGAGGGGATTTCAAGAGATTCCCATTGATTTTGTGTTTTTTCACAACAGTACCATGCTGAGCTCTACTCAGGCACACCAGAACCTATAGCCTCATATTTCTCCCTCTTTTCCACTTCAGGACAGAACTCCAAAGGCCTCCACCCTGTGGTCCTTCCAAAGGATCTTTGTGAACAATTCCTCCATTCTGCATGGAAGAACACCAACAAAGGCATAGAGACGTGGTGTACTATGTGGCACCCTGGTAAAATCTTAAAATTTCTTCCTGAGTTGAGGCTGTTTCTTCCCTTTGGCTGCCCAGGTCCCTCAGAAAACATATCCAGTGGCTGTGTCCATACATATCACTCCACAAAAGGAACTTTTGGTGAAAAGCCCTGAGCTACCTTGAATTTGTTGGCTGTATTATATTGTTTTTCAGAGTCCCTCTTCTATTTCATGTTGGATATTGTCATTCTAGTTAGGGTTAATGCCTGTAATCCCAGTCATTGGCAAACTGAGACTGGATGCTTCCCACAAGTTCAACCCAGAATCATATACAGAGTGAGACAGTGAAGTCAAAGCATTTAGGCTGGCAGACAGAAATGTTGAAATAACAACACCAATTGCAGTGGTCTGCTCACCCAAATATAAACAGTGAGTATGTCTGATTAGAGCCTGGAAGGTACAAGTGCAAAATCCTGTATGGCTCAGAACACTTTAAAAATTAATATCCAGAGGGTCTCAACTGATTGCTATAGAAGTGTCCCTATGGAGCACATTCTAACTAACACTAGCTGCTCCTAAAAGATGTGCTGATAACAATGGTAGTTTTCTAAGGAAAACTGCCAAGATGTGTTTTCCAAAACCAGAGGTTGAAAAATTCACACCAGACACTTCAGAATAGTGTTATCCTGAATCATTCCAAATGTCTTGTTAGACTGAATTCTTTACCAGATCTAGTGTTGGGAAAGCAATTCATCATCTTGCTTTTCTTGGACTAATTTTTGTAGTCTGGAATGTGTCCCAGGGGATTAAGTGGTCACAGGTTTTAGCACAACTCCCACTTGTTCCTCACAGTGTTTGGCCTGAGCAGACCTAACTTTTTGCTTCATTGTTTTTCCTTCTCATTTTTATTGTTGAGTTCCCCTGTTCCATTAAGTCAATCTAGAAGATAGAGATCAGGAGAGAGAAAGACAGACAGAGACATATACATAAAGGTGTAAGAAGAAGAAGAATGAGGAGGAGGTCAAAGAGAGGAAGAAGAGAAGAAATGAGAGAGCAGGTGGGAGGTTGATTGGGACTATGACAAACAAGACAAGTTCTAACAGAACCAATGACAGTGATCACTCAGAATAGAAGGACTTCCACAACATTTGTGAGGGAGGAAGAATTGTGCAGAGAAGAGGAGAGACAGGAGGAGAGGAGGGGGAAGGGATACAGAAGTGAAATAGAAAGGATAGAGGTCATAGGAGAGGAAAAAGAGAGGAAGAAAAGAAAGGGAGAAGAGGAGAAACGAGGAGACAAAGGTGTAGGGTAGAGAGAGAAAGGAGCCCTGTGGGATATCTGATTGACTGTGATGTTGCCTTTTCTCATTTCAGAACTGGAATTTTCACACTGACACCTTTTGGATTGAACGAAATATCTTGCTGCCCCCAGAGCAGCTTTCATCCCCATAATCAGGTCTTAGCTATATTCTGTGTATGTATCTGTGAACAAGAAATTGAGCTGATGTTCCCAACCAGTACATAGACACTAAAAGCTTTATCATCCTTTTTTCACCTTCATGGAAGGTGCGATGTTTGGCCTCATCGCACACCTTCATAGAAATCCATTATAACCATTTATCTAGGAAGGAGTGGGCAGTGGATATAAGTGTCTTGTATTTGAAACATTGTCATTTGCTTTGTTTGAGGATGCTGAAAATCCTACCCCTTTTCCTGATGTCTGGAGATACTAATACTATGAAATTTCCAGGCTGTTGAGTGTAGAAGGGAAGAAGAACTAGGGTGGACTCAGGGACAGAGGGTGTGCTAAGTAGGTCCGATGTCCTAGATACATCCCTAGGAGCATGGTGAAAAGAAGTAACTGACAAAGCATGGACTCCATTAGTTTATTCAAGATTTATTACTTATTAATTTGTTCTTCATCATTGTCAGCTACTAAACATAAGTAGGTGATGTGGATGCCAAAGAAAGGGCCAAGTAAATAGGTAAATTAAACATATTCATCCCAGAGTATTGATTCAAAAGCAGGATTCTCACGTGCCTAGGGAGATGATTTCTACTCCAATTTTGTGTCTGTGATAATACACAATAAGATCAGTCTCAGATCAATGAGATTCTACCACTTTACTTCAATCAGCCTGGACTTTTCTATTCAGTTTAATTCAGATAAAACTTAGTACCATTGTGTGAAGAAAAGAACCGTGTCCCATAAAATTTGTGTTAAGAGGCAGGGATGCATTCAAACAGATTCAAGGAAGACTGAGATCCTATGATCAGTGTGCTAATACCAAGAGGTAGAACTCAGTGTCTGTATTCATAAGTATAATAAATGTGTATGAGCATTTGTAAAGAGTTTGTATCATACTCCTGATGCTAACAGGAAATTGAGACCTAATGACATTTCAACTGTCTTTTTAAAAACATGTATACACATTTATATTTCATTATGTTTATTTATGCAATTTCATTATGTAGTCTTTTAAAATTAGACCCTGTTTTTATTTTAATTCTGTGTGTCTGTGGATTTGCACATGTGAGTTTATTGCCTGTGTGTTACAAGAGCTCTTCAGATGCCCTAGATCTGGAGTCAAACAATTGTGCACTGCCTACGTCCCTGCAAGAGCTGTGGGTGTTGTTAAGCTCAGCAGGATACTACAGCACCCACTGTGTGGTCTCATGGCTCAAACCAGGGTTTTCACTTGATGTCGGCAAGGACTTTCTAGCAGATGTGTTCAAAAACACATAATTCTAAATTGGGATATGGGTAATGCTTATATACTAGGATATTGAAAGATACTGCACACTTTTAAACAAATTATCTGGAACACCAGTTCCCTATTTCCCAATTGTAAAATCTTCTTCTGTATCTGGCCATGGTGGAACACACACACATCATCAGCTCTTGTTCAGTTGCAACAAGAGATTACCAACCTGAGGCCATCTGATGTTATGCAACAAGAGTTTCAGACTGATAAATCCCTGAATGTGTATGCCAAGTGAGCATCCCCTCAAGGCCTATTAGGTCACCTTTGCCATCTGATTGGAATAATGACTCTAAAGCTACACTGAACTTTTTGGACTCTTTAAATAAGGAACTATTTCCTAAGTGAGTCTGGAAAATAGAGGGCAAAGATCCATGGGGAGACACTGACTCTGACCATGAGGAGAACTAGGTTGAAGTCTTGGGTGCCAGATCTTTCTTTTTTATTATATTTCTATTTTGTGTATTTTTATTTTTAAATTTAAATTGGAAACAAGGTTGCTTCACATGTCAATTCCAGCTCCCTCTCCCTCCCCTCCTGAAATGCCCTCCCACAAAGCCCCCTCCCCCATCCCTTAATCCCCACTCCTTTCCCCAGGGAGGGTGAGGCCCTCCATTGGGGTTATACACAGTCTGTCATTTCATCTAGGGCAGGGCCTAGGACCTCCCTGACAGAGTCCAGGATAAGAGAGCATCTCTCATTGTGTGATGGGCATCCAAAGGTGATTTGTAAGCCTGGGATAAATATTGATGTACTACCCAAGCCCCATCGATTGCCTTGGCCTCCTCACTGACCCCCACATTGGTGGTCTGGATCAGTCCCATGCTGGATTCAAGAGCTCCCCCTTGTTCAAGTCAGCTGTTTCTATGGCTTAAAGAAGCCCAGGCTTGACCCCTATGATCCTCAGTCCTCCCTCTCAGTCACTGGGTTCCTTGAGTTCAGCTCAGTGTTTAGCTGTGGGTATTTGACTCTGCTTCCACCAGTCATTGGTTGAAGGTTCTGTTTCCCTGACTCTCTGGCAGTGGGATTGTAGGCTGGCACTCCCCTTATCCATGTCTAAAATCCATATGAGAGTGAGTATATACCATGGTTGTCTTTTTGTGACAGATCTTTTTACATTGCTTCTAATGACATCAGGATTTCACCTCTAGGCTGAGAAATATCTGCCTTCATGGAACATCTTGAATCAGAGACTTACTACTGGGGATATGGCTCAGTTTCTATTTTGAGTGCTAGGACATGGAGTTATTTCTCAGCACTGCTGAAATCAGCCATTCTGGTGTTTGCTTAAAATTTAGCACCTGGGAGATAGAAGCAGGAGGATAATTTCAGGATCCTCCTGGTTATCCTAAGGCTATGTGTTCTCACCTGGGACATATGAGGCTCACTTTTGGTGTAATATAAAAAGTGTAAGTTTTTTCCCAACAGGTTTCCATGCATTAACCACATTTCCTATTCTCCAATTGCAGGACTGCAGTCATGTCACCATTCAAAACAGCAGGGTGACCATCATGGATTTGCAATGAGTAAATCAAAGCATGCACCCACCTCAGTGTGTGTGTGTGTGTGTGTGTGTGTGTGTGTGTGTGTGTGTGTGTGTGTGTTTGTGTATATGTGAGTGAATGTAGGGTGGTGTATATATCTGTATATATGCTAACTTTTTCATGTTATATCTGTTATGTATGTTCACTTGTATGTATGTATCACACACTGTGCTCATTCACAGAGCCCAGATGAACTTACTTTTTTTGTTTTTGGTTGTTTTTTTTACAAGACAGGGTTTCTCTGTATTGTTTTGGAGGCTGTCGGTCCAGCCCAGCCTCGAACTCACAGAGATCTGCCTGCCTCTGCCTCCTGAGTGCTGGGATTAAAGGCGTGCGCCACCACCGCCCGGCATGAACTTACTTTTTTATTGCAGTTTTAGCAGCTAGGAAAAAGCATGGATAAAACAGAAGACTGTGACACATAAAGGCAAGAGCTCTTGAGGACACATCCTGAGTCTAGATGTGAGAACACAAAAAAATTTATTTTACTTACAAGGTGAGGTGACTGTTTCTGCCATGTGAGTAAGAACTTTCTGGAATAATGCACACGCTGGGAAATGTGATTATTAGAACATCCTAGAAAAACCCTTAGTTAAATCTCCACAATACAAAAGAAACATAGTCTTACATATTTTTTGGTATATGACAGTATTTGCAGTTCATAACTGTACATTGAGGGTATAGGTTTGAGTGAGGAGAGGCTTGCTTAAGTCAGGAGAGAAAATTCATCAAAGGTGTATCCTACATGAATTACAATTCTAAGTTGTGAATATACATTTACGTTTCTTGTTCTAGCCTCCTACATTTCTAATGTGACCTGTAGCTAGAAACCCTTTGACTAATGACTTTTCTTAGTTAAGACTGATTATATGGAAGCTTTTAACATGAAAAAGGGAAGCGTATTACTTGAGAAAGAAAAGTACAAAACACAAATTTTTAAATTTTCTCATATTAGAAATAATTTACAGATTATATACACTGTACAAAAAGGAATAAGACAAAGGGTTCACATACTTTATGTCAAGAAGGTATAATAGTACATCTAAGTACATGATGGGATTTCAAATTTGATAAAGATTCCTTCCATTGAATTGTAGAACTCATTGTCAGAAAGGATTTGAACATGAATGGTGGCCCCTGGTTACCTCTTCACAATGACCAGCTGCTTGGTAAACTATTTATTCCTAAATCCATTTACCATATCTATCCTTAAAAGAAAGCAAAATTTATTTCCATCACCCACATATACAATCATCTGGACCAATTTTGTTTTCTGTTCAAATATCTGATAATGCAGTATTTCCCTACATGAAATCTTTCAGTAAATCATCTGTTACATTATTTAGAATTGTAAATATTGCCCTCATATGGGATATATATAATTATTCTTTTCTTTTTAAATTATTCCTATGACCTATGGAAATTTTAGTGAGTTAAAAAGCAGTTAATTCTTTGTGTACTTTATATTCATATATTGAGAAGAGCTTTCTAAATCGAGTGTTGCCACATATTAGCCCATTCATCTGAATTACAAATAGATATATTTGGCAAGTTTTTATTGTGCATATAAATCTGTCCTTTCATTTCACATTGCTTTAAGTTTTAATTGTTTTATTATTGTGAAAGGTTGTCACAATTCAAGTATTCATAATTCACTTTTTTAGTGTATCTCCTATTCTAACACAATTTGCATACTTGGAGATCATACAATTAGTACTAAGGAATTAACACACCACTAAGTGAATAACAGTACTTAATGTATGAATGATTTCTTCAAATGAGAAGGTAATTATGCAATAATATTTTGCTCCAACTCTACCTGTTGCTTGTTTGAATTTTTATGCATCTGTGGGTTGGAAAGACTGATTGCATTTGCAGCACAAAGGAAGAAACATAATTAGGTTTGCTATTGCTAGTTGACATAGATTGTGAGTGCTCAAACTCTAAGTCAAATTTGTAGGATTTAGCCAATATTAATTCATAGGCACAAATCAATTGGTTAATTCATTAATAGGCACATATAAAAAAGGTACCTTCATGATTTCTGAGCAACAATGCTCACCCTCAGTATTTAGAGACTACAAGTTCAGCAAGTTTAGTTATCCTCTGTTCAGCTGTGTTTTCATCTGTAAATTTGGAATAACCTCTGGGTGATTAGGTGTTATAACAGTAGATAATACATCATATAATTTGCTATTGTCAGGCTTTAATATTCCCCAAGGCCCATATCTTCATTTATTTTTGTATTCTTGGATCATTGTTTCTCAGATCTCAATTAATGAAAACATTAGAGTTCCTTGTGGGAAATCATGAGCAGAAAGCAGAAGTCCTCTGGATTAAGCAATGGATATGGAACATATGAAGAACTTCAGGCTGTGTCTACATCAGATCTATCCATACTCATTCTTCTCTACAGCCTGGTGCACTCTCAACTTTACATTAGTTCAAGTGAGATTTGATTATTCACTTTTACAAAATAGTGTTACTTAAGTATTAATACTAACCCTAAGTGTAAGCATTTTAACAACTATGCAGTGAAAATGGCACTCCCCTGAACAAATTGGGAGCGTGGGGAAGATTGAGGAAGGCCGGAGAAAGAGGAGGGAAGAAGGGGAGGAGGAGATCATGAGGAATCAGGAAGATTGTATTGGGGGAAGAATGGATAAGGAGAGAAAGAAGAGATACCTAAATAATGGGATTCATTATAGGTTTAAAGAGAAATCTGGCACTAGGGAAATATTCAGAGATCCACAAGGATGACTCCAACTAAGAATCTAAGCAAAAGAGGAGAGGCTGCCTTAAGTGTCCTTCCCCTGTAATGAGATTGGTGACTATCTTAAATGCCATTGTAGAGCCTTCATCCAGTAGTTGATGGGTGTAGAAGCAGAGAATCACAGCTAAGCACTGAACAGAACTCCTGGAATCCAGCTGTAGAAAGGGCAAGACCATGCACGAGAAACCCTCAGACACAGCTGACCTGTGATAGGAAGTTAATGGACCCCAGTCTGACAGCTGAGGAACCAGCATAAGACCCAACAAGGACTCCTTAATGTGGGTATCAGTTGGGAGGCCTGGGCACTGCTCTTTCACCTTAGGCTTCACACATTTATTTGATTACACCAATAAGATGTGCACCTCAGCTATTCTATTTTACAGATGAAAAACCAAGTTAACCATTAGTGTGAAAGGCTGAAAACCTGATTTGAAGCTCTTGACTAAAACTAAAAGTCAGATAACATTCTCCATTTGTGCATTCCTGTTTTATAAGTAGTCACATTCTAGTTTTACATTAAGAAGTTTAATTTTTCTTCAAAAATATTCATTATCAACACTTATGAGAGAGAGGTTATGAATAAGATAAAAGCAGAAAACACCATTCTGTATTGGGCTAAAGTTGTTTCTCGGTTGTTAAACCAGTTATGTCTCTTGTAGAAGACCTAGGTTCAGTTCTCAGCACCCACACGGTAGCTCCCAACTACCAATGACTCTAGCTCCAGGAAATTCCACACCTTTTCTGGCCAATGGGGGAACTGCATATACTCACATCTATATAATAAGAATAAAAATTCTTCAGGATAATGGGCATTCATCTCATTAAAGAATCACTTGTATGCAGTAAATATGATTTTAATTATTTTATTTAATTATTTTTATACTAAGATGTGTATAATGATTGACACATTGAAAGTGACTTTCCTTAGAATCCTTCATTGTACATAAAAAGACAAATCATTATGGAAGGATTCTTACTTAGACAACTTTTCTATGTCTTAAGTTCTTATTAAGCTAGATTGCATTTTACAAACTCAATTTGTGCTTTTACTCTCACATTATACAGTTATGTGAAGATCCTATAAAAGTTTTATTTTCATAAAAAGTAAAAAGTATTTCATTGTGACTATAAAGATTTATTTTTAGGTTATTTTGTAGCTCCTGGATTTTATATCAATGGAAATATACTAAGGTTCTATAATTCTGTAAAAATATACAATTTTGGAAATGTAATTTCTGGGACTTTGCAGTAATATGCTTAATGGGTTGGGGTTTTATCTGCTGATGTTTCAGCTTTGCCAAATTAAGTGACATTAAGATTCTAATATCTTTCTTTGTTATCTTATTTCTACTCTTTTATATTGATAGGACATTCACTGTGATCTTAGAATATATTATATTGTATATTTTAGTATTGAGTAAAATAAAAGAGTGGAGTATGTTGCTCAGTAGGAGGAGTACTTACCCAATATTTGTGAGACTAGATTTATTAGGAAATTTGTCTGAAAACATGCCAAAATATTTGAATTGCTTGTGGCTTTGTTGTCTGTAGTAAGAATTCTATTTGTTTTTGTTGTTATATACTCTCACCATGTAACCCAGATTGGCCTCAAAATTCTGGTGTGTTTATCTCCTTCTCTTGATATAAGTAGTAGTACACATTTACACATGTGTAAAACTATGCCAACAGTAAATTTTTCATGATGTTGATGCGAAAGAATTAGTAAACCAAACTTCCTGAGTCACCATTTCTCCAACTACTGGGTTTAAAGTGTGTGTTTTGGAAAATTCAGGTCTGTATTTGACATGACTTTGTCACCAGCACTTGCTTATAGGAACCAAATTATATGGTGATTAAGGGGCTCAAGGATAAATAATAAAGTGTAATGATAGTGGATTTATTTTCTCACTTCCAGGTTCACAACTGACAATTTGACTTTGATACTTCTCAGTGAACATTTTCTGAGATACTTGTTTGATAACAGCTTGACATAGTAGTTTCTTGGTTAAATGAAAGAAAGCCCTTTTCCCAGTATATGCCATCCTGCAACCACTTAGACAAGAAACTAAATCTTGACTTAGCAAGTTATACATTACATACATATACCTCTTGGTTTCAGAAAGAAGGAGAAGAATGAGAGACGGCAGGAGGAATAATTTCTAAATTTTATTATATGTCTGAAACTATTACACAAAAAAGAAGAAGGAAGGGGAGGAAAGAAGGAAGGGAGCACAAGAAAGGGAAGGAGGAAGTAAAAAAATAGTGGGCCAAAGCAAGAAGACCAAAGCACTGTTCTTTGTATAAAGATCATGAACAAGTTGCTGTTGGAACCAGAGGGTACATCCTGGACATCACATGCAGAGAAGATGGATGCTGGCAGCTGATGGAGCCAGGAGTACCAGCCAGGAAGAGTAGATGGATTCAGACAGATTATGGAACCAGGATTACCAGTGATGTAGAGAAAAATTGATCCATGAATCCAGTGGAATCTGGAAGACCAGCCAGGCCTTATGTGTGAGGGAGGCAGATATATAGAACTGTTTAGTTAAGAAGTATCCCAGACAGTCTTCTTCCATTGATCCAGATCTCCAATATGACCATCCATCCCTGGATGAGATTCATCACACTAAGTAAGTCAGTGGCCTCACCTTACCTTATTGTTGTACTTTATTTTCTCCTGGCTTTAGAGCTCAGGTTTTATTATGTTCTCATCTGAGAAGAGCCAAATTATCTGGTTTTTGCCTAATTGCCTAGATAATTTAGTATTTTCATTTTCTCTTTATTTTATTATTGTTTTAGTCTAAAATATCTCCATCATCTTTGTTGCCCCCTCTCCCTAGGTGCTGAGAATATTTAAGTGTTTGTGTGTCTATAATATTGTGTGTGTGTGTGTGTGTGTGTGTGTCCCACCACAACTCTCAGCCTTACTTGAACTGCTCCTTCTCTTTTCTCTATTGAATTCCATTTTAAATAGTCTATGACACATCTTACAATGGTAATTTTATAGAAAAGTATTTACAACGCTTCAAGAAAAGTAGTTTCCATATATTAATCACACTTTTTCCTTTAGAAAATAGCATAATTGGAGGATATGTAATTTTCCTGACAATTCAAGTTCAATATCCCAGCCCATGTTCTGATTGACCTCTACTTCAGATCTCCATGGAGTGAAGAGCCACAGTCTCATGCCCCAGCTCTTACTGCATCGCCTTCCTCTGTGCTGGACTGAACTCCCTTGAAATCCTGAGACCAGACCAATCTACACTCCTCCCTCGGGTGGTTTCTGTCAGGTGTTTCCATCACAATGACTCACATTCATTATTAGTGAGCGTAAGATTTTGACATTTCCTGACATCATTTAGTCTTTTTTCCCTTTCAAATGTTTCTTTCCAATATGACTGTTTAGTTTCACTTCCTGCTTTCAAAATTTTGTATTCTTTGTTTGTCTAATTCTGTGTCTGGACTATCAACATTTCTAGCTTTTTTCCTACAGATTTATTTTCATACTTTTCTAGGGTTATTACTCAGAAAAAATATTGTATGAAAACAGTAAAAGATACACTGGATTTGTGTTTATGACATACATTTGCATCCTATATCTGTCATGGAGACATTTTCCTGTTTAGTGGACAGTCATTACTATTTCAAATGAGGACACTCAGAGCAGTTATGGATCAAGTGCCACAGCCACAAAGTGAAGGAGGCTTTCCGCCTGGTTATTGCATATCCACCTACACAATGGTGGAAAGGGAAATCTCCTAGGAGATACTGCTTGACTTTTTATATTTCAAACTACATGTGCATCAATGTCAGATCCACAACTGTACAATGAGCACTCACTTAGCAGTAGTTGCTATCCAGATGGGTCATTACTTCTCTTAGACCCTTTGCTTCTTTGTTGAGTTTCTGTCTGGTATTCCTGTCTAGTGGTGAGAGTAGTGTGTTGAAATCTCCCACTATAAATGTGTGGGTATTTATATGTGATTTCAGTTTTAGTAATGTTTCTTTTACGAATGTAGATGCCTTTGTATTTGGGGCATAGATGTTCAGGATAGACACTTCATCTTGGTGGATTTCGCCTGTGATGAGTATGTAATGACCTCCTTCATCTCTTTTGATTGATTTTTATTTTAAAGTCTAATTTGTTAGATATTAGGATTGCTACCCCTGCTTGTTTATTGGGTCCATTTCATTGGAAAAATTTTTCCCAACCTTTAACTCTCAGGTAATGTCTGTCTTTGAGGGTGAGGTGTGTTTCTTCTATGCAGCAGAAGGATGGGTTCTGTCTTCGAATCCATTCTGCTAGCCTGTGTCTTTTTATGGGTGAGTTAAGTCCATTAATGTTGAGGGATATTAATGACCATTGATTACTCATTCGTCTTTGATTTGGAATGGCTGTTGGTGGTGGAATTATATGTGAAATTTCATCCCTTTGTTCTTTTGGCTGTTGGTAGAGAGGAATTCTCTAATGTCTATGTTTTTCTGGTTGTAGTTAACTTCCTTGGGTTGGAGTTTTCCTTCCAAACTTTCTGTAGGGCTGGGTTAGTGGACACGTATTGCTTGAATCTAGTTTTGTCATGGAATATCTTGTTTTCTCCATCTATAGTGATTGAGAGCTTTGCCGGGTATAGTAGTCTGGGCTGGCATCCATGGACTCTTAGTGTTGGTAGGATATCTATCCAGGACCTTCTGGCTTTCAGAGTTTCCATGGAGAAGTCAGGTGCAATTCTAATAGGTTTGCCTTTATATGTTACTTGGCCTTTTTCCTTAGCTGCTCTTAATATTCTTTCTTTATTCTGTATATTTGGGGTCTTGATTATTATGTGGTGAGGGGACATTTTTTGTGATCCACTCCATTTCGTGTTCTGTAAGCTTCTTGTACCTTCATTGGCATGTCTTTTCAGGTTGGGAAAGTTTTCTTCTATAATTTTGTTGAATATGTTTGCTGCCCCTTTGAGGTGGTTTTCTTCACCTTCTTCTATACCTATTATTCTTAGGTTTGGTCTTTTTGTGGTGTACCATATTTCCTGAATGTTTTGTGTTAGGGATTTGTTGGACTTAAGATTTTCTTTGGTTGATTAAACAATTTTTCCTAGTGTATCTTCAACACCTGAGATTCTCTCTTCCATCTCTTGTATTCTGTTGGTAATGCATGTATCTGTAGTACCTGACCGTTTGCCCAGCTTTTCTATTTCCAGCCTTCCTTCAGATTGTGTTTTTTTTTATTGTCTCTAGTTCAGTTTTCAACCTTTGCATTGTTTGAATTGTTTCTTGCAATTTTCGGTCCAATTGTTGCATTTTATGCATTTTTTGTTTGCTTTTTCTTCCATTTCTTGCATTTTTGGTTTGCTTTTTCTTCCATTTCTTGGTTTGCTTTTTCTTCCATTTCGTGCATTTTTTGTTTGTTTTTTCTTCCATTTGTTTGAGGGATTTTCCTATATCCTATTTTAGGGCCTCTATCATTTTCATGAAGTTGTTCTTAATGTCATTCTCTTCTGCTTCATTTGCATTGGAATGTTGGAGTCTTGCTTGTGTGGAGTCTCTAGAATCTGGTGGTGTCATATTTGTTTTTCTGTTGCTGAGTGTGTTTTTGTATTGTCTCTTTCCCACCTCTTCTTCTAGTGGGTGCAGCAAGAGCCCCTTACTAGTCTGGTGGTTAGGGGACCCGAGTTCCCTTTCTGGGATGCAAGCAAGTCCAATACTCTGGTAGTTCTTCTCTTCCTGGTCCTAGTTCTGGTCCATGTGTGGAGAAGAAGCCCAGAAATCTGGGGTGCTTAGTCTCTCACCTGCTCCCCTGATCCCTTTGGTGGAAGAGAAGACATGGGATCTGGGGTGTGTGGCTTCTGCCTGGATGAGAAGCTCTGTCGCAGTCCCCAGGCAATCACCAGGCACTAGAATGCAGGCCCGGATGCAGGGCCTAGTTTACCTGGTCCTGCTGGTCCCCTGGACCTGCTGGTCCCCTGGTCTCTTTGGTGGAAGAGAAGACCCCGTATCTGGGGTGTTTGGCTCCTGCCGGGATGGGAGGCTCTGTCGGAGTCCCCAGGCACTGGAAGGAAAGCCTGGATATGGGGCTTTGTTTAACTGGGCCTGCTGGTCCCCTGGTCTCATTGGTGGAAAAGAAGACCTGGGATCTGGGATGCATGGCTCCCGCCAGTATAGGAAGCTCTGTCCTCCTGGGCATTTTTTAATGTTTTTACAAGGTCAACCTTCATCTTAGAATTATCACTCAATAGAGCATCTTTCACTAATCTCCAAAGAGGAAAGGTGGCAATAGGAAAACTTTCTGGTCCCTCTTTCGTTGCTTCACCTGACAATCCCAGCTCCCTCTCTCTCCCCTTCTTTCCCTGTCCCCCCACAAACACTAACAACCCCCACCCAATCCCCTCTGTATTCCCCAGAGAGGATGAGGCCCTCCATAGTGGATCTCCAGCATCTGTCATTTTGTTCAGGGCAGGGTCTATAACTTTCCCCAAGAGTCCAGGCTGAGAGAGCATCCCTCATTGTGGGATGGGCACCCAAAGTCCGTTTACATGCCAGGGTTAAATACTGGTCTACTGCCCAAGACCCCATATATTTGCCAGGCCTGCTCGCTGACAACCATGTTCAGGGGGTCTGGATAAGTCCAATGCTGGCCTCCCAGCCATCAGTCAGGGGTCCAAGATCCCCCATTGTTCAGATCAGCAGCTTCTGTGGGTTTCACCAGTCTCATCTTGACCTCCCTGCTCATCATTCCTACCTCTCTGTCACTGGGTTTTAGGAGTCCACAATGTTTAGGATGATTTCTTCTAGTACTATCCATTTGCTTGCAAATGTCAAGATTCCATTGTTTTTTGCTGCTGAATAGTACTCCATTGTGTAAATGTACAACATTTTCTCTATCCACTCTTCAGTTGTAGGGCATCTAGGTTGCTTCCAGGTTCTGGCTATTGCAAATAATGCTGCTATGAACATAGTTGGGCAGATGTCCTTATTGTATGAGTGTGCCTCTTTTGGGTATATGCCTAAGAGTGGAATTGCTGGGTGTTGGGGTAAACTGACTCCCATTTTCCTGAAGAATCTCCACACTTATTTCCAAAGTGGCTGTACAAGTTGGCACTGCCACCGGCAGTGGAGGAGTGTTCCCCTCTCTCCACAGTCTCTCCAGCATAAATTGTTATTGGTATTTTTATTTTAGCCATTCTGACAGGAGTGAGATGGTATCTCAGAGTTGTTTTGATTTGCATTTCCCTAATGGCTAAGGATGTTGCACACTTTCTCTCAGTCTTTTAGACTCTATTGAGAATTTTCTATTTAGTTCTGTAGCCCACTTTTTAATTGGATCTTTGGTGTTTTGAGACTTACTTCTTGAGTTCTTTGTAAATTTTGGAGATCAACCCTCTGTCAGATATGGGGTTGGTGAATATCTTTTCCCATTCTGTGGGCTGCCTTTTTTTCTTGTTGACTGTGTCCTTTGCCTTTTCAGAAGCTTCTCAATTTCAGGAGGTCCCATTTGTTAATTGTCTATCTCAGTGTCTGTGCTACTGGTGTTATGTTCAGGAAGCTGTCTCCTGTACCAATTCGTTCAAGGATACCTCACACTTTTTCTTCTAAGAACTTCAGTGTGACTGGATTGATGTTGAGGTCCTTGATCCATTTGGATTTCAGTTTTGTGCATGGTGATATGTTGGGAGTGCCTCAGGTACCTTGATCCATAATAGGATGTTCTAGGTTTCCTTTTTTTAAGAGGAAAGAGATTTGTCAGAAGAGCTATTGAGTTGACAAAGAAGTGGTTTCCATTAGTATGAGTGGGGCCATTTTCAAATGAAAAATGCACATATCCTTGGAAAAGAACAATAAAGATGGAGGATAGCATCCTGTTCTCCACTTTTACATAAGGACCAATTCACCCAACCTGGGAATAACTTTCCACCTCAGTAACCAAACTCTCCCACTTTAGAGCTATTTAGTTTAAAAATGGATTCCATTATCTACCTTTTTGTCCTATCATTCCTATATCCACCATTTTTATCTTTTCAGAACAAGATCCCAGAATTTAAGCTCCTTTGTTAGTGTTTTCCCTCTGACTATGACCAATAACAAATTTCAACCAGAACCCTTAACCAATGACAAACATCTATAACCCACTGAATGAGCAAAAAAACCACACCATCATGTTGTTAAAATTCCTTCCCATTGTCTGGTGGCAATGGGAACTTTAGGGCACCCTGATAAAATTGGGATGGGAAAGTGCAGAGTTTATCTGAAGTCCTGGATGGAGTAGTCTTTGAAGGTGAACCATTCCAGACAACTGCTTTGAAGTTGTTCTGGATGCAGATTTTTAAGTAAACTGCAACAGAGTCATTCGTAGGGACTAGATTAGCTGGACTACTTATCTTCATTGATACCTGGTCTTTTTTATTCTGAAAACACACAAACTTTTAAAGGTAGAATACATATCTGTAGTAACACAAGTATGGAATGTGCAGTGTGCACAAATCAGCTAAAGATGAATCCTTGCTTTATGTTTAAACAGATAAAAGGCAGCTGCTAACTTTATAAGTCCATTTGACTACATAAAAACTGTAGTATGGACCCATCCCCCTCCATCTTCGGGGCCGCTCCCGGCTTCCAGAAGAGCCGCCCACACAGGAAAGACATCAGCCCCTCCAAGACCCCAACCCCAGGGAGTCCAGCTTCAGGTGAGATTGGGTCTCAAGCGGGGACCGCCCGGCCATCACCCATCCCCCCCCCCCCGCGATCTTCTGGGCTGCTCCCGGCATCCAGAAGAGCCGCCCACACAGGAAAGAGATCAGCCCCTCTAAGACCCCAACCCAGCGAGTCCAGCTTCAGGTGAGATTGGGTCTCCAGCGGGGACCGCCCGCCCATCACCCATCCCCCCCCCCCGCGATCTTCTGGGCTGCTCCCGGCATCCAGAAGAGCCGCCCACACAGGAAAGAGATCAGCCCCTCCAAGACCCCAACCCAGCGAGCTCAGCTTCAGGTGAGATTGGGTCTCCAGCGGGGACCGCCCACCCATCACCCATCCCCCTCCATCTTCAGGGCCGCTCCCGGCTTCCAGAAGAGCCGTCCACACAGGAAAGACATCAGCCCCTCCAAGACCCGAACCCCAGGGAGTACAGCTTCAGGTGAGATTGGGTCTCCAACGGGGACCGCCCGCCCATCACCCATCCCCCTCCATCTTCGGGGCCGCTCCCGGCTTCCAGAAGAGCCGCCCACACAGGAAAGACGTCAACCACTCCAAGACCCCAACCCCAGCGAGTCCAGCTTCAGCATCCCCAGCTTCAGCTGCAGGAAGGAAGGAGACCAGTGGAGACGGAAAGACCCCACCAGCACCCACTGGAAGAAGAGATGGGAAGAAGACAGAATAAGAGATCACTCAGCAATAGAAACACCAACATGACCCCACCAGAATCCAGGGATCCAACACCAGCAAGACCCGAAAAGCACTACGTAGATGAAGAAGAGGAGACAGACCTTAAAAATTATTTCATGAAGATGATGGAGACCCTCAAAGAAGAAACGAGGAAATCCCTTAAAGAAGTAGAAGAAAAAACAAACAAAAAAAATCCATGAAATGGGGGAAAAATTCAAGAAATAAACAAATCTCTCAAAGAATCTAAAGAGCACCAAGAAAAAAACAACCAAGAAAATTAAGGAAACAGCTCAAACAGTTGAAGGATTGAAAGCTGAAATAGAAACGATAAAGAAAACACAGAATGAAGGGATGCTGGAAATGCAAAAGCTCGGTAAACGGTCTGGAACTACAAATGCAAGTATCACCAATAGAATACAAGAGATAGAAGAGAGAATCTCAGGTGTTGAAGACTCATTAGAGGATATAGAGTCGTCAACCGAAGAAAATCTCAAAACCAACAAATCCTTAACACAAAATATCCAGGAAATATGGGACACCGTGAAGAAGCCAAACCTGAGAATAATAGGTATAGAAGAAGGTGAAGAAATTCAACTTAAAGGTACAGAAAACATATTCAACAAAATCATAGAAGAAAACTTCCCTAACCTAAAGAAAGATATGCCTATGAAAGTACAAGAATCTTACAGAACACCAAATAGGCTCGACCAGAAAAAGAAGTCACCTCGCCATATAATAATCAAAACATCAAACCTACAGAGTAAAGAGAAAATATTAAGAGCAGCTAAAGAAAAAGGCCAAGTAACATACAAAGGCAGACCTATCCGAATTACAGCTGACTTCTCAATGGAAACGATGAAAGCCAGAAGATCCTGGTCAGATGTCCTACAAATGCTAAGGGAACAAGGATGCCAGCCCAGACTACTATATCCAGCAAAGCTCTCAATTACCATAGATGGAGAAAACAAAATATTCCATGACAAAGCCAGATTTAAACAATACGTATCCATGAATCCAGCTCTACAGAAAATGCTAGAAGGAAAACCTAGAGCCAAGGAAGATAACTACATTCACAAAGACACAGGCAATACATAATCATACTTTACAAAACACCAAAAGAAAAAGGGAGGAGAAACTACACAAAATAACTTCACTAACAATAAATCAAGCGCAAACAAGGATCACCAATCAATGGTCATTAATATCCCTCAATGTCAATGGCCTCAACTTACCTATAAAAAGACACAGACTAGCAGAATGGATACGAAGACAGAACCCTTCCTTCTGCTGCATACAAGAAACACATCTCAACACCAAAGACAGACGTTATCTCAGAGTAAAGGGCTAGGAAAAGATCTTCCAATCAAACGGCCCCAAGAAACAAGCGGGCATAGCAATCCTAATATCTAACAAATTAGACTTCAAATTAAAATCAATCAAAAGAGATGAAGAAGGGCACTTCATATTCATCAAAGGAAAAATACATCAAGACGAAGTCTCGATTTTAAACATCTACGCCCCAAATACAAAGGCACCTACATTCGTGAAAGAAACATTACTAAAGCTCAAAATGCACATAAAATCTCACACACTAATAGTAGGAGACTTCAACACTCCGCTCTCACCGCTAGACAGGACCTCCAGACAGAAACTTAACAAAGAAACAAAAGAATTAATATGAGTTATGACCCAGCTGGGTTTAACAGACATCTATAGAACACTCCACCCAAATACAAAGGGATATACCTTCTTCTCGGCACCACATGGAACCTTCTCTAAAATTGACCACATAATAGGAAACATAGCAAATCTCCACAGATACAAAAAAATTGGAATAATCCCCTGCATCTTATCAGACCACCATGCATTAACATTAGAATTCAACAATAATACAAATCGCAGAAACCCTACAAACTCATGGAGATTGAACAATGCACAATTGCACCATCCCTGGGTAAAGGAACAAATAAAAAAAGAAATTAAAGACTTCCTCAATTTCAATGAGAATGAAGATACAACATACACAAACTTATGGGACACTTTGAAAGCAGTGCTGAGAGGAAAGTTTATAGCACTAAGTGCCCACATGAAAAAACTGGAGAACAGTCATACTAGAGAATTAATAGCACAGCTGAATGTTCTAGAACAAAAAGAAGCAAACTCCCCCAGGAGGAGCAGACGCCAGGAAATAATCAAATTGAGGGCTGAAATCAATCAAGTAGAAACCAGGAAAACACTGAGAAGAATCAATGAAACAAAGAGTTGGTTCTTTGAGAAAATCAACAAAATAGACGAACCTCTGTCCAAACTAACCAAAAGACAGAGAGAGAACATGCTAATTAACAAAATCAGGGATGAAAAAGGGGACATAACAACGGACTCTGAGGAAATCAAGAGAATCATCAGGGCATACTTTGAAAATCTGTACTCCACAAAATTTGAAAATTTAAAGGAAATGGACAATTTCCTGGATAGATATCACTTGCCAAAATTAAATCAAGAACAGATAAATAATCTAAACAGACCTATAACCCCTAATGAAATAGAAGCAGTCATCAAAAGTCTCCCAAACAAAAAAAGCCCAGGCCCAGATGGCTTCAGTGCAGAATTCTACCAGAAATTCAAAGAAGACCTCATTCCAATACTCGTCAAAGTATTCCACACAATAGAAGCAGGAGGCTCACTGCCAAACTCTTTCTACGAGGCTACAATTACCTTGATACCCAAGCCACACAAAGACACAACTAAGAAAGAGAACTATAGACCAATTTCCCTCATGAACATTGATGCAAAAATACTCAATAAAATACTTGCAAACCGGATTCAAGAACACATCAGAAAAATCATCCACCATGATCAAGTAGGCTTCATTCCAGGAATGCAGGGATGGTTCAACATTAGAAAATCTATCAATGTAATCCACCATATTAACAATCTGCGAAAGAAAAACCACATGATCATCTCACTAGATGCTGAAAAAGCCTTTGACAAAATCCAGCACCCCTTCATGATAAAGGTCCTAGAGAGATCAGGGATAACAGGAACGTACATGAATATAAGAAAAGCAATATACAGTAAACCAACAGCTAACATCAAACTAAATGGAGACAAACTCAAAGCAATTCCCCTAAAATCAGGAACAAGACAAGGCTGTCCACTCTCTCCATATCTCTTCAATATTGTACTTGAAGTTCTAGCTACAGCAATAAGACAACAAAAGGAGATAAAGGGGATACAAATAGAAAAAGAAGAAGTCAAACTTTCACTATTTGCAGATGATATGATAGTTTACATAAGTGACCCAAAAAACTCCACAAGGTTACTCCTAGAGCTGATAAACACCTTCAGCAATGTGGCAAGATACAAGGTAAACTCAAAAAAATCAGTGGCTCTATTATATACAGATGATGAAGTGACTGAGAAAGAAATCAGAGAAACATCACCTTTTACAATAGCCAAAAACAGCATCAAATATCTGGGGATAATGTTAACCAAGGAAGTGAAAGACCTGTGTATCAAGAACTTTGTGTCTTTGAAGAAAGAAATCAAAGAAGATACCAGAAAATGGAAAGATCTCCCAGGCTCTTGGATTGGTAGGATCAACATAATAAAAATGGCAATCTTGCCAAAAGCAGTCTATAGATTCAATGCAATCCCTATCAAAATTCCATCACAATTCTTCAAGGACCTGGAAAGAACATTAATCAACTTTATATGGAAAAACAAAAGGCCCAGGATAGCCAAAACATCCCTATACAATAAAGGAACTTCAGGAGGCATCACCATACCTGACTTCAAGCTCTATTATAGAGCTATAGTCCTGAAAACAGCTTGGTATTGGCACAAAAATAGGCAGGTAGACCAATGGAACCGAATCGAAAGCCCTAATTTTAACCCACACACCTATGAACACCTGATTTTTGACAAAGAAGCTAAAACTGTACAGTGGAAAAAAGAAAACATCTTCAACAAATGGTGCTGGCATAACTGGGTAGTGGTATGCAGAAGACTGCAGATAGATCCATGTTTATCGCCTTGTACAAAACTTAAGTCCAAATGGATCAAAGATCTCAACATACATCCAGCCACACTGAAACTTTTAGAAGAGAAAGTGGGAGATACTCTTCAACGAGTTGGTACAGGAGACCACTTCCTAAACATAACATAACACCAGTGGCACAGGCACTGAGATCGACAATTAACAAATGGAACCTTCTGAAACTAAAAAGCTTCTATAAGGCAAAGGACACAGTCAAAAAGACAAAAAGGCAGGCCACAGAATGGGAAAAGATATTCACTAACCCTACATCTGACAGAGGGCTAATCTCCAAAATTTACAAAGAACTCAAGAAACAAGTCTCCAAAACACCAAAGGATCCACTTGAAAGGTGGGGTGCAGAGCTAAATAGAGAATTCTCAGTAGAGGAGGCTAAAATGGCCAAGAGACACTTAAGAAAGTGCTCAACATCCTTAGCCATCAGGGAAATGCAAATCAAAACAACTCTGAGATACCATCTTACTCCTGTCAGAATGGCTAGAATCAAAAACACCGAAGACAATTTATGCTGGAGAGGATGTGGAGAGAGAGGAACACTCCTCCACTGCTGGTGGGAATGCCGACTCATACAGCCTCTTTGGAAATCAGTATGGAGATTCCTCAGGAAAATGGGAATTAATCTACCACTAGACCCAGCAATTCCACTCTTAGGCATTTATCCAAATGAGGCAGGTTCATACAACAAGGGCGTCTGCTCCACTATGTTCATAGCAGCATTGTTTGTAATAGCCAGAACCTGGAAGCAACCTAGATCCCCCTCAACTGAAGAGTGGATAGAGAAAATGTGGTACATTTACACAATGGAGTATTACTCAGCAGAAAAAAACAATGAAATCTTGAAATTCACAGGGAAATGGATAGCACTGGAAGAAACCATCCTGAGTGAGGTAACCCAGTCGCAAAAAGACAAACATGGTATGTACTCACTCATATATGGATTTTAGATATCGATCAGGATAGTGCCAGTCTGCACTTCCACAGATAGAGAGTCTGGGAAACAGGAAAGAACCTAAAAGATATGCATATATGCATAGTACCCAAGAGAAGAGGATGGAGACAAGATCCTCTGAATGGATGGGGAACACGGCGAGGGTTGGGGGGGAGTGGGACCCGGGAAGAATAGAGGGGGTAAAGAGGAAGGGAATTGGTCATGGGGAAACAGGAAGTTGAGGGGGTGGGGGTAGAATAGGGGGAAGAGGGAATCATAGGATCGAAGACAGATCAGGCAGCAGAGTGACCTCGAGTGATCTAAAGGTATAACATTAATTGGCAAGCTAAGCAATAGTGGAGGGACCACCTCGAATGCCCATTCCTGATAATGAACTTGATGTCTATAACCATCCGGGAGCCTTTATCCTGTGACTGATGGAAGCAGAGGCAAACACACAACTAATCACTGAACTGAACCCAAGGAACCCAGTGACAGAGAGAGAGGAGTGATGTGCAAATTGGCAAAGAATGGGCTGGCAAAACCAGCAGAGACAGCTGATCTGAACAGGGGAGTGCTCTTGGACCCCAGACCGACAGTGGGGAGGCCAGCATGGGACTGATCTGGACCCCCCCAAATGTGAGTGTCAGTGAGAAGGCCTGGGCAACCTATGGGGCCCTGAGCTGTGGATCAGTGTCTATCCCTGGTATACAAACTGTCTTCATGTGCCTATAGCACAAAGAGAGATGCTCTGTCAGCCTGGACTCTTAGGGGAGTGCCTTGACCCTACCAAGAGTAAAATGACAGACTCTAGATATCCCCTATGTGGAAGGATTTGGCAATAGGGTGGGAGGGAGGGGGGGAAGGGGAGTGCGGGAAGAGGGGAGGGAGAGGGAACTGGGATTGACATGTAAAACAAGCTATTTAAAATTAAAATAAAAAAATTTAAAAAAACTGTAGTATGAATCTTCCTCCAAGCCATATGAAAGGTGGAATTTAATAATAACTCATCAGGACTCTGTAGCCAACAAGATTTGTTCTGTCTCATCCAGTCTCAGATCTGTTCCCATAGCAGAGGGAAGAGTATATATGTGACCTGTCCTATAGTCTTTCTTGATTACTTCCATTATGTCTATTGCTGAGATTTACAGGAGGTCCCCCTGGTCAAATCCGATCTTTAGTAATTTTGAAGAAATAGGAAGCAAAAACATAATCTGTCCCCAAATGTAACACATTTCCTGACTTCCATTCTGAAGTTAAAACATCCTTAATATATATAGGCTGCCTTAATTTAGCAGTTTTATTTTTTTAACAAATCAATGTCTTAAAGCATCTGTTCTTTTTTGTCCATTAGCATCTAAAAATTTAAAGTTAATAAAGAAATTATTTCCCAGTCTTATGTGGCTTATTTTATACTAATTTACTCTTTTATTTTTGTGTTTATTTAAATTAAAAACAAGCTTGCTCCACATGTCAGTCCCAGCTCCCTCTCCCTCATCTCCTCCATATCTCTTCAATATTGTACTTGAAGTTTTAGCTAGAGCAATAAGATTACAAAAGGAAATAAAGGGGATACAAATTGGAAAGAAAGAAGTCAAACTTTCACTATTTACAGATGATATGATAGTTTACATAAGTGACCTGAAAACTTCTACTGGGGAAATCCTACACCTGGTAAATACCTTTATCTAAGTGGCAGGATACAAGATTAACTCAAAAAAATCAGCAGCTCTACTATATACACATGATAAAAAGGTTGAGAAAGAAATCAGAGAAGCATCACCCTTTACAATAGTCACAAACAACATAAAATAACTTGGAGTAACGCTAACCAAACTTGTGAAAGACCTGTTTAACAAGAAATTTCAGTCTTTAAAGAAAGAAATTAAAGAAGATACCAGAAAATGGAAAGATCTCATATGCTCTTGGATAGGTAGGATCAACGTAGTAAAAATGGAAATCTTACTCTCTTTTTTATTAATTAATTTATTTTACATTCAAACTTTCCTGGTCTCTTGTGTTCTGCTGCCCTTGACTTATCCCCTCTTCCATAACTGCTCAGAAAGGGGCAGGCATCCCACAGACTTCAGCAAAGTGAGGTATAGCAAGCTACCATAAGACTAAGCACCTTCCCCTCTATTGTGGCTGAGCAAGGCAATGCAGCGGGTGGAACATGTTGCTGATCCAGTAAAGGCACCAGAGACGGCCCTGCTCCCACCGCTAGGAGACCTTCAGGTAGATCAAACTACACAACTGTCACATATGTTTAGAGGGCCTAGGTTGGTACCATGCATGCATCCTGGTTGTTCGTTCAGACTCTGTGATTTCCCATGAGCCAGGCTAGTTGTTTCTGTTGTTTTTCCTGTGATGTTTCTTACTCACTATTTTCTACAATCCCTCCACCCTCTCTTCAGCAGGACTTCCTGAGTACAGCCCAATGTTTGGACACTGGTCTCTGAATCTCCCTCCATCAGTCACTGGATGAAGACTTCCTGATGACAACCAGAGTAGTCACCGATCTGATGGAAAGGGGTGGCCAGTTCAAGCTATGTGTCCACTGCTGCCAGAAGTCTCACCTGGCACCATCCTTGTAGATTTGCTGAAGTTTCCCTTGCATCAGGCTTCTACCCAACTCCATAAATCACCCCTTTTCCAGTCATCTCTCTCAGCACTGTACTTCTTGGTGGAATCTAACCTAATCCCTCAAGTTCCCATGTCCACCTGCCCCAGGTCAGCCAGAAGATCTCCTCTATTTCCCCTTCCCAAGGGAATCCATGTGTCCCTCCTTGGGTCCTCCTTGTTAGCTAGCCTACCTGGGTCTCTGTATTGTAGCATGGTTATTCTTTATTTTATGGTTAATATCCACTTATGAGTGAATACAGACCAAGTTTGTCTTTCTGGGTCTGGATTACCTCTTCCAAGATAGTTTTTTATAGTTCCATCCATTTGCCTTCAAATGTCCTTATGCCATTGTTTTCAACAGCAGAGTAATAATCCATTGTGTAAACGTTTTCTCTATTCATTCTTCAGTTGAAGTGCGTCTGCATTGTTTCCAGGTTCTAGTTACTACAAATAAAGCTGCTAAGAACATAGATGAGCATGTGTCTTTGTGATATGCTTTAATATTTTTGAATATGTGCCTAAGAGAGATATACCTGGGTCTTCTGGTGTGTTGATTCCCAGTTTTCTGAGAAACAACCACACTGATTTACCAAGTGGTTGTACAAGTTTGCACTCCCACCAGCAATGGAAAAGTGTTCTCCTTTCTCCAAATCTTCTCCAGCACAAGCTGTCATTTGTTTTTGATCTTAGCTATTCTGACTGGTGTATTATAAACTCTCAGAGTTGTTTTGATTTGCATTTCCCCAATAGGTAAGGATGATAAATATTTCTGTAAGTGCTTTTCTGCTATTTGAGATTCTTTTGTTGAGAATTCACTGTTTAGGTCAGCATCCTTTTTTAAATTGGATTATTTGCATTTTATTGTCTAGTTTCATGAGTTCTTTATAAATTTTAGAAATTATCCCTCGGTCAGATATGGGGTTACTGAAAATCTTTCCTATCCTGTATGCTGCCATTTTGTCCTATTGATAGTATCCTTTATCTTACTGAAGCCTTTCGGTTTCATGAGGTCCCATTTATTAATTGTTGTACTCAGAGTCTGTACTACTGGTGTTATATTCACGAAGTTGTTTCTATGCCAATATATTCAAGGTTGTTCCCCGTGTTCTCTTTTGTCAGGTTCACTGTGACTGGTTTTATGCTGAGGTTTTTAAACCCCATTTGGACTTGAGTTTTGTACAGGGTGATAGATATAGATTTATTTGCATTCTTCTACATGACAATATCCAGTTATGCCAGCACCATTTGTTGAATATGTTTTCTTTTTTCCATTTTATACTTTTGGCTTCTTTGTTGAAAATCAAGTGTCCAGAGGTGTGCGAATTTGTGCCTGAGTTCAGTTCAATTCCATTGTTACACCTGTCTGTTTTTATGCCAATATCATAAGTTTTTATTACTGTAGCTTGTGAAATATTCCTTTATACTGTGTGAATATATATCATAGTGATTGATTTAATAAAGATGTTGACTGGCCAGTATCTAGAAAGGATGAGGTTAGGCAGGAGAACCAGACTAAGAACACTGGGCAAAAGAAGGACAGAGTCATAAGAGTCATGAACCAGATACAGAGGAAATATGATGTGTACAAATGAGGTAACAATCCATGAGCTACTTGGCAGCAAGCAAAAGAATGGAAATTGGTTAATTAAATGTAAGAGGTGGTTAGTATTAAGCCTGAGCTATTGGCCAACCATTTATAATTAATATTGAGTCTCCATGTAAGTTATTTGGGAACTGGTATGCAGTTTGAGTTTGAGATCAGGGATGATGATACCTCCAGTGGTTCTTTTACTGTACAAGATAGTTTCAGCTACCCTGAATATTTTGTTTATCCATGTAAAGTTGAGTATAATTCCTTCAGGTCTATAAAGAATTGTGTTGGGATTGTGATAGGAATTGCAAGTAATCTGCATATTGTTTGGGGTAAGATGGTCATTTTTATTATGTTAATCTTACAGATCCATGATCATGGGAGATGTTTACATCTTCTGATATCTTCTCCAGTATCTTTCCTCAAGAATTCCTTGGAATTCTTGTCATACAGGTCTTTCACAGGTCCTTCACTTGCTTGGAGTTACCCAAAGATATTGCATTTGTTTGTGACTATTGTGAAGGGTATTATTTTCCTGATTTCTTTCCAAGCCCTTTTGTTATTTATATATAAGAGGGATACTGATATTTTTAGTTAACCTCAAGAAAAGTAGTTTTACACAGCTACTTTGCTAAAGTAGTTTATCAGCTGTAGGAGTTCCCTGGCAGAATATTTAGGTTGCTTATGTATACTCTCATGACTTCTGCAAATAGTGATACTTTGACTTCTTCTTTTCCAATTTATATCCTTTTGTCTTATTGTTCTAGCTAGAACTTTGGGTACTATATTGAATAGATTTGGAGAAAGTAGAAAGCCTTGTCTTGTTCCTAACTTTAGGGGAATTACTTTGAATTTCTCTCCATTTAATTGATGTTGGATATTGGCTTGCCTTATATTGCTTTTATTTATATTTTGGTATGTCCCTTGTATCGCTTATCTCTCCAATACTTTATCATGAAAGGGTGTTGGATTTTGTCACAGGATTTTTCAGCATCCAATGAGATGACTGTATGTTTTTGTTTTGTCCTGTTTGTTTATACTGTAAATTATACTGACATGTTCTTATATGTTGAACCATCCCTGCATCTCTGGGATGAAGCCCACTTCATTGTGGTGGATGATCTTTTTTATGTGTTCTTAGATTCGGTTTGTCAGTATTTTGTCAAATATTTTAGTATCAGTGTTCATGAAAGAAATTGGTCTGTATTTCTCTTTCTTTGTTGGATCTTTTTGTAGTATGGTTGTCAGGGTAACTGTGGCCTCATAAAAAGAATTCAGCAATCTTTCTTCTCTTTGTGTTTGGTACAATAATTTGAGGAGTAATGATGTTAGCTCTTCCTTGATAGTAAGACATAATACTGTGCTGAAACTATCTGGCCCAGGACTGTTCTTGTTTGAAAGACTTTTTTAATTAAGTCAGAAACAAGCTTGTTTCACATGTCAATCCCAGCTCCTTCTCCTTCCCATCCTCTCCCCCACCCTCCCCACCAAGCACCTCAATCCCCCGCCCAATCTCCACTCTGATCCCCAGGTAGAGTGAGGCTATCCATGGTAGATCTCCAGAGTATGCCATTTCATCCAGGGCAGGGCCTAGGCCCTCCCCCAAGAGTACAGGCTGAGAGAGCATCACTTATTGTGGGATGGTCACTCAAAGTCTATTTGTATGCCAGGAAAAAATACTACCCAAGGCCCCATAGATTACCTATGTCTCCTAACTGACACCCACATTCAGGGGGTCTGGGTCAGTCCCATGGTTTTCACAAAGCCATGAATCTGGGGTCCAAGAGCTCATCCTTGTTCATGTTAACTGTTTCCGTGGGTTAAACCAGCCCATCTTAAAATTTTTGCTCATTATTTCTCCCTTTCTGTCACTGAATTCCAGGAGTTCAGCTCAGTGTTTGGCTGTGGGTGTCTGCCTCTGCTTCCGTCAGTCTCTGGATGAAGGTTCTGTTTCCCAGACTTTCTGGCAGTGGTATTGTAGGCTGGCACTACCCTGATTCATGTCTAAAATCCATATATGAGTGAGTACATACCATGTTTCTCTTTTTGTGACTGGGTTACCTCACTCAGGATGGTTTCTTCTAGTGCCATCCATTTGTCTGCAAATTTCAGGATTCCATTGGTTTTTTTCTGCTGAATAGTACTCTGTTGTGTAAATGTACCACATTTTCTCTATCCACTCTTCAATTGAGGAGCATCTAGGTTGCTTCCAGGTTCTGGCTATTACAAATAATGCTGCTATGAACATAGTGGAACAGAAGTCCTTGTTATATGAATGTGCATCTTTTGGGTATATGGCTAAGAGTGGAATTGCTGGGTCTTGTGGTAGACTGATTCCCATTTTCCTGAGGAATCTCCACACTTATTTCCAAAGTGGCTGTATGAGTCGGCACTCTCACCAGCAGTGGAGGAGTGTTCCCTTTTCTCCACATCCTCTCCAGCATAAACTGTCATTGGAGTTTTTTTTATTTTAGCCATTCTGACAGGTGTAAGGTGGTATCTCAGAGTTGTTTTGATTTGCATTTCCCTGATGACTAAAGATGTTGAGCACTTTCTTATGTGCCTTTCAAACATTTTAGACTCCTCTATTACGAAGTCTCTGTTCAGTACTGTACCCCACTTTTTAATTGGATTACTTGGTGTTTGGTGACTATATTCCTTGGTGATCTCATAAGATACAGGCAGTTATTCCAACTACTTTGTATCTAATGATATTTGCTTGATTACCAAGTATGGTCATTTTTGGAGAAGGTTCCATGAGGTGCTGAGAAGAAGTTATATTCTTTGGTGTTACGATGAAATATTTGGTAGATATCTGTTAGGTCTATTTGGGTCATAACATCTGTTATTTCCATTATTTCTCTGTTAGATTTCTGTGTGGATGACCTGTCCATTAGTGACAGTGAAGTGTTGAAATCTCCCACAATTAATGTTTAGAGTTCAATATATGATTTAGCAATGTTTCTTTTACAAATATGGGTACCCTTGTATTTGGGGCATACATGTTCAGAATTGAGACATCATCTTGGTAGATTGTTCCTCTGATGAATGTGAAAGTACTTCTCCATCTCTTTTTATTAATTCTAGCTTGAAGTCTATTTTGCTAAATATTAGGATAGCTACAACAGCATACTTCTTTGGTCCACTTGATTAGAAAAATCTCTTCCCAACCCTTTACTATGAGGCAATGTCTGTCTTTGGTCTTGAGGTATGTTTCTTGTAAGCCACAGAAGAATGGGTCCTGCTTTTATATTTAGTCTGTTTGTATGTATTTTTTATTCATTAAAATAATTTATTTTATGTGGATTCATGTGAAGTTTTCAGATCCCCTGGAACTGGAGTGGCATACAGTTGTAAGCTACTAATGGGTGCTGGGACTAGAACCTGGGTCCTCTGAATAAACCTTCATTGCGCTTAACTGCTGAGTCATCTTTCCAGTCTCAGCCTAATTGGTGAATTATGTCCATTGATATTGAGAAATATTAATGACCAGTGATTATTAATTCTTGCTATTTTCTGTGTTTCCCTGTGGTGTGGGATTATCTACTGTGCCTGTTTTGAGGGTAGCTAACTTCCTTGGGTTGGATTTTCCCCCTAACACCTTCTATAGAGCTGTGTTTGTGGATAGATATTAATTAAATATGACTTTACCATGAAATATCTTGTGTTCTCCACATACGGTGATTGAAAGTTTTGCTCAATATAGTAGTCTGGGCTGGCATCCATGGTCTCTTAGAGTCTGCAAGAGGTCTGCCCAGGCTCTTCTGGCTTTTAGAGTATCCATTGAGAAACCAGATATAATTCTGATACTTCTGCTTTTATATGTTATTTGGTTTTCAACCTTTGAAGCATTAAATATTCTTTCTTTATTCCATATGTTTAATGTGTTGATTTTTATGTGGCAAGGGAACTTTTTTCTGGTTCACTATATTTGGTGTTCTACAAGATTCTTGTACCTTGGTATGTATGACTTTCTTTAGGTTGGGAAAACTTTCTTCTATGGTTTTGTTGAATAAATTTTCTGGGCCTTTGGGATGGGTTTTTTCTCCTTCTATTCCTATCATTCTTAAGTTTAGTCTATTCATAATGTTCCAGATTTCCTGGATATTTTCTCTTAGAAGTTTTTTTTAGATTTAATCTTTTCTTGGACCAATGAATCTATATTATCATCAACACCTGCGGTCATTTCTTTCATCTCATGTATTCTATTGGTGAGTCATGCTTCTATAGTTCGTGTTCCCTTACCAAGTTTTTCCATTTCTAGAATTCCCCCACTTCAGGTCTTAAAACAGTATTATTTTTTTCTGTTAGCTGTCTGCTTTTTCTTCATTTTCTTGGCATTATTTAAGAGACTTGCTGATTTTATTCATTTTTATGCTTGTCTTTTCTCCATTTCTTTAGGGGATTTTTTCATTTCCTCTTTAAGGACTCCTATCACTTCATAAAGATATTTTAAAGTCCTTTTTATGTTTCAGCTGTGTTGGAATGTTCAGGTCTTGCTGTCACGTTATAGTTGGTTCTAGTGGAGACATTGCATTTTCTGTCACTGCTTGTATTTTTATGCTGGCATTTAGAAATCTGGATTTGGAATGATTATAGGTCTAGGTGTTGATTCCTGTGTTTGTCCTTGTTGGATGGGTGTTTTGTTCCTTGGTTTCTGTTTCTTCTCTGGTCTTCTGTGCTAAGGTGGCCATGGGTTCTGATGACTGATGACTCTTCAGGTCCAATGGGATATATCTGCTGAGATTTTGGAGATCTTCGGTTCCTTGTTCCAGTCTGGCCATGGGAAAAACTGAAATCTTCTTAAGTCTCTAGATCAGGTCTGGCCTCCAGTAAAGCCTGAGTCTTCTGTGTACCCAGAACCAGGCTGGCCTCTGGTAGAGCTGCTGGGGATGTCCTTACTTGTGAACTGCAGGTGACATATGGTGTCTGTTCTTACAATGTGTGTGGACTGTATCTGAGCCTATGGAGTCTGTTGGAGTTCCATTCTGGCTTGCGTGGTCTGGGCCCATTCTGGCTTGTGTGCTGTGTGTCTCGTGATGGAATACTGGTGGGGTTGGGGATGGAGTTCCAGCAGTAGTAGGTCCAGGGATGAGTTGTGATGGCATTGTGCTTAGGAAGGATCATGGTGGACAGAATGTGGAGGTAAAGTTCTGCTGCCAGGTGGGTCACTGTCCTGTTCTGACTGGCGTGGCCTAGGCCTGGTCAGAGGAAGTGTTCTGGGACTGAAAGGAGGGCTCAGCCATGGAGTTGGGGAATATCTCAGAGGGTATGAGTTTGGGTACTGGTTGAGGGGTGCAGAACCCAGGTTGCAGTGCAGCTACAGTGGTAGACATGCCACCCATCCATTTTGGCTGGTTTGTTCAGTACCTCAGTGGTGGAAGTCCACTGGTAATTGGGGTAAAGTCCAAGTTGTATCAGGCTCAAGGATTGGCTGGGATGGCATTGAGCACGGAAAGGGTCACAGAAGACAGCATGGGGAGGTCACTTTACTCTCTTTAAAAATAATACTTTATTTTAAACTTTTTTCTATGACTATTTAAACCCATTTTGTTTCCATTCTTATGCATCTAAGCATATTTTCAAACATATTGTACCTCGCAGAGGATTTTGTAGTCTGGATGTGGATTTTTCTGTGCCTGCAATCTTCTCCAACCATGTAATCCAAACCTTCAATGGCCAGGTCCCCTCTGTGCACATGTGATAACTGGCTCCATCTCCCTATGGTCAGTCCAGCAGGCTACTCCACTTGCTTTGGGCTGCATCTTCTGTTTGCTCTTCAATAAAAGCCTAGCGTCTTGCCCATGGGCATTGGTTGGGAGCTGCATTCTCCTGTCCCAGTTCTGGAAAGTTGGTGGACTGAGCTGGGGTGGGCATTTCTACCTGTGATGAGTAGTGGGCTGGCTGCCCAAGTGCTGGGCTGCACAGCAGAGTCTCTTAAAGGAGCCACACACCTCTGTATGCAGTCAACACAAGGCTTGCTTGAGAGATGGTGGTTACTAAGAAGCTGTGTCTGGCTCTGTGTTTGGAAGTTTCTTTTCAGCTTTCTTAGGCCCTATGTGGATATATGTGCCATATGTTGGGCACCAATCATAATTGGACTTTCTTTGGATCTCAAGCCACCAATTAATGACATGGAGACTTATTATTAAGTATAAAAGCTTGATCTTAGCTTCTTCTTGTTCCCCATCTAGCTCTTATAGCTTAAATTAACCTGTTTATGTTAATCAACATTCTACTGTGTGGCTCATTACCTCTCCTCCATGCTGTATGTCTGACTTGCTCTCCTTCTCACTAGCTAAATATGTGCATATCAGATTCTTCCCCAGTTCCTCTCTCTCCACAGATATCTCACCTATTCTCTCCTGCCTAGATATTGATCATTCAGCTCTTTATTAACCCAATCAGAAGGAGGTGTAAACACAGAAATATCTTCACAGTATACAAAAACAATTATCCCACAACAAGCTAGGGAGAATGAGAGAACAAGAAACAGCTGCCGTGAGAGGGATTGTTGAGGGAGTCAGAGAATGCTCTTCTGAGAGCACTCTCCATTTCTGGGCAATACCATTGAGCATACATCTCCAGACTGCACCAAAAAAAGGAAAAGGCTGATCATCTATAATCTCATAGGGACAGAGGGAAGCTTCACACCATGTGTTTAGTTCATCATAGTGTATGTGACAAGGAGCACACAGGAGCCAGGTGCTGTAAACTGAGAGTACTTTGGTCACAACACACACAGCTCCTACATTCTGTCATGGAGTGAACTGCAGGAGTTGTGGCCTGGCTAAGGCTATGGAAATCTGGCCTCAAGGTGCACACCCACGTCATGATACACAGGTAAGTAGACAATCACTTAACAGTGGAGGAGTCCTCAGAGAATGGCTGGAATCTCCTAAGATCAGAGCTTAATAGGGAACTCAGGACTTGTTCTTGTGGAGAGTGTGGGTGGGGTCAGAGGAGCATAGAGGCTCAGTTGCAGGAACTTCTCAGAGACCAGGAAATAGGAATGGGATAGGGAAACACAGATTGTTCCCTTCTCAAAATTAATCACCATTGTCCATATGTTCTAAAAACATATGTTTCCTGCTATTGAGGGTGATGCTCCAAATGAAAATCAGATCAGACTTGGCCACCCGGATGTCTCAGTGTGTAAAGGAACTTGCTGACAAGACTGACATGATAAGTTCAATGCCCAGAGCCCACATGGTGTAAGTAGACAACCAACTCCCTCACATCCTCCAACATCCATAACTGTACAGTAGCATTTTCCCATTCATACACTGATAGATGAATGAATAAACACATACATATTCTCTTTCACATACCCATGCACAAAATTAATAAGTTTATTAATTTTAAAAATCAAACTGTTTGGGGGTCTTTTGTTGTCCTCAAAAATGAGGGTCTCTCATTCATTCATTCCTTCATTCATCAACAGATGTCTGAGTCTTTTCCAGGCACTAAAACAAACAGCAGGAGGATTACCATCCCCCAAAGCCCTAGTTGCAGTGGACTGGAAGGCAAACCAGCATCTAGAAGGTGAAATCAGTGGTTGACAGAAGCCATAAAGGAAACAGATAGAGAATGATAAAGGAGGGCCAGAGAGATGTCTTAGTGGTAAGTAGTACTTGCTGCTATTCCAGAGGACCTGAGTTCAGTTCCTAGCATACATGTATGGAGGCTTCACAACCTCCTATAACTCCAGCTTCATGAGATTCCAAAGGATCACAACAAGCCTAGATTATGTGGATCTCACCATAAATGTACCTGTAAGAAAAAAACTTGGGACTCAGTGAGGGTCTAGATGAGAGAACCATGGAATCTTATTAAAGGGGAGATCTGCTATCAGAAAGTCCTGTCTCCAAATCATTGACAAGATTCCTGATTCCAGGTGAGCTGGGGAATGTGGACAGGCTGGGAATCTGACCTGTTAGAGCTAACATAGAAGAATGGTTTATCAGCTGCCTGAATCTCAGCTCAAGGAACCAGGCAGTGTTGCCATGACAGCAACAGTTAGTTTGGTCACCTGAGAATGTCCTTCTGAGTTTCAGCAGGGAAAACACAGCTGAACATGTGCCTAGGACCTTAGCTGGTGTGCTTATGAAACTTCTCAGGAATGTCATGGTCCAAAAGGGAAAGGACAGAGGACACAGGTTGTCCTAGTGACTACATGCCCTCAGGGATGAAGTCTACTGCACTCTTTCCTATAGGTTAATAGTAACAGACATGGCTGATGTGGACAGCTTTCCTGTCCCAATGTCACAACCTTCTTGGTTAATTTACATTATTTCCATGACAGCAATCATTTGCCATGTGTTCTGTCACAGGGATATTGTGACACAGCAAACACAGTGGTCAAATTAGACTCACAGAGTTTATGACTGGCAGATATGAAGCACAAGCTATCTGTCTACAGCTACATATCCAGTGTCTCCATCATGGAGGCCTTCTCAGATGTCTGTGGAGGTGGAGCAACTGTTTTACAGAGATGTTAATCTTGGTCATTTGCAGCTGGTGGGGACATATTCTCCAGGGTGTGAAAACCAATGGACCACCTTACTAGATGGAATTAGGATTTCCGGAGATCACAGGGAGCAGGATGACAGGTTCCACATCCCACTTGTGCTGAGAGTATATCAGTGCAGTTCACATTTGACTTGTCCACCTTGTCTGCTGTAGATTTGACTCCATAACTATCCAGCTGCCTCTTGAGAAGTTTTGGTGAATTCAAAGATTCTGCAACCCATGTACAATATAGGAAAGCATGCATTTTATGGTATGCAATTGTCATTGTTCTGGAATGTGATGGACAGGACTTTCCAGTAGACCCTGCATCTAACACAGGACTCTCTATTTTCAAGGAGTCTCTAATTAGCATATGTCATCATAGCTCATTGTGTTCTTTAGAGAAATAATCCTTGCAGGGACTGGCCTTAGATTCTGGGTATTAGTAACAATGGTCTCATATGCAGAAAGTCATTGTCTCATATCCCTAGCCCAGATCTGCCAAGCACACACATTTCTTTCAGCCAGAGTTCTAGAAAGTTCCTTCTTTCTATCTTCTACCAGTCAAATCTGCCTCTGAAAACATCTACCAGGAAAGACTGGAGAGATGGCTCAGTGGATAAGAGCACTAGATGCTGTTAAAGAGGACTCATGTTTACACATGGGTCATAGCCATTTTCAAGGGATCCAATGTCCTCTTCTTTTTTAATTTTTTATTTTAATTTTAAATAGCTTGTTTTACATGTCAATCCCAGTTCCCTCTCCTTCCCCTCTTCCCGCACTCCCCAACCCCCCCAGCCTCCAACCCTATTGCCAATTCCTTCCACATAGGGGATATCTACAGTCTGTCATTTCACTCAGGGTAGGGTCCAGGCACTCCCCTTAGAATCGAGGCTGAGAGAGCATGCCTCTTTGTGCTATGGGCACACGATGACTGTATTCCAGGGATAGACACTGATCCACTGCTCAGGGCCCCATAGGTTGCCCAGGCCTTCTCACTGACACTCACATCGTTTCCATTGAGAAGTCAGGTGTAATTCGGGTAGGTCTGCCTTTGTAAGTTACTTGGCCTTTTGCTTTAGCTGCTCTTAATATTTTCTCTTTACTCTGTAGGTTTGATGTTTTGATTATTATGTGGCGAGGTGATTTCTTTTTCTGGTCCAGCCTATTTGATGTTCTGTAAGATTCTTGTATTTTTATAGGCATATCTTTCTTTAGGTTAGGGAAGCTTTTTTCTATGATTTTGTTGAATATGTTTTCTGTACCTTTGAGTTGTATTTCTTCGCCTTCTTCTATACCTATTATTCTCAGGTTTGGCTTCTTCACAGTGTCCCATATTTCCTGGATATTTTGTGTTAAGGATTTGTTGGTTTTGAGATTTTCTTTGGTTGATGACTCTATATACTCTAATAAGTCTTCAACACCTGAGATTCTCTCTTGTTAAGAGAAAGTTTCCTTGAGAAGGAGCCGTTCCGCCCGCCTGGTTCCAGAGCCGCATCAGTCCCAAATAAACACACAAGACGCTGTATTAATTATGAAGCTGTTGGCCTTGCTTGTCTCTTACTGGCTACCTCTGCCTTAAGTAATTACCCCATAATTGTTAATCTAAGTATGTCTCTTACCGGAGAATAGTTCTGGGCTCCTACCCCCATGGCGGTTACATGTTGACTCTCTTGTGTTTCCCCTTCCCAGAATCCTCCTCGACTCCTAGTCCCTCCTATCTAGGTTTTCTATTGGCCAGACAGTACTTTATTGACAAATGACAGGCAAATAACAGGACTTCCCCAACATCTCCTCTTTTCTGTTTAAACAAAAGAAAGGTCTTAATTTTAACATAGTCAAATTGTATATGACAGAACAGTTATCAAGTAAGAACATAGTTACAATATTTTAGCAAGATTTAAAGAAAATATCATCCATCCCATCCTTGTGAGTCCAAAGTCCTATATGTAGCTTATCTTTTGTCATAACTAAGGAAAACTATAATTATAACTATCTGTCTTCAACTCCATCAAAGACCACAGAAGGATAATGTATAAACACTAGGATTGACAGAGACATCTAACTGCCTGGACAGTCACCCGAAGTTCCTCTGTAACGTTGGGGCATCCATCTTCAGCCCATAGGCCACAATGTGTCTGGAACACTTCTCAGCAAAGCAGGAAATTTCAAACTGTCCATCTGTGTTGGCAGTCTGTCAGTCATTTTTCTTTGTCCTGCAGAAAGTCTCGTAGACTCTTCATCAAGCAGGAACCCTGTAAGACTGAGTTCAGTAGTCACTTTCCTGTGGGTCCTGCATGTCCAGATGATACAACAACAGTCAAACAATCTAGGCAAGAGCAGTTTCTTGCCCAAATGGCTAATCTTGCCATGTTGAAAGCAAACTCCATAACAAGTTTCTTCGATGCCCATCTTCCTCTCAGACATAATTGGTGCTGCCAGGAGCAGACATTTCTCATTGTCAAGACAAACCCTAAACCATTTTAAATGCCATGTTCTGAAGGTCTTTGAGAGGTTTGAAGACTGTCCATCTCAAATATATTTCTGTATATCTAGAAACCTAACTTATGTAACTAGAAATTCTATTATAAATAACTATCTATAGTCTGTATTCAATTATGCATTACGTTGTAAAAGATCAGTATAAGCACAATACTTAATCAAGAGGAGAAATATAAGCATCACAAAATTGACCTTGATTTTGTCTCAATAAATGAAAAACAATACCCATACCATAATTCCCCTTTTTAACATTAAAAAAATATTGGCTGTGATCATTAGCCAATTATAAACAACCCCATTTAAATGAAAACAAATATTTATAACCAAGATGGGAATTGGGACGTCGCTCATTCCAAACTGCTTCCTGCTGGAAGGGGCCGCTGTTCATACCATGGGGATCATGACAAAACTCAGAAACCTGTATAAGTCCTTATTTTCGTGGTCTGTAAAGCTGCATCATCTTAGCTGTCTCAATTGTTGGAACACCTGGTCCACTGCTTCCGGGGGTCTTGGTTCGTGAAACCACAGAAGCCTGGAAGAAATCTTCAGCTTTTCATTTTCTGTAGAAACATAAATAAAAACTCCTTTTCCGAGTAACATATCCTTATGCTTAAATTTTGAAGTCAAAGTATTTTCAAAAGATATAAGTTGTATTAATTTAGCAGCATTTATAAGCAAGTGTACTTTAGTATCAGTTCCTTCCTGAGCAAGCAAAAAACTGAAAAACATAATAGCGTACAGTATCCAGACTCTCTGTGTATTTTCCATCTTTACGTGGCTTATTTATTATTATTATTCTATTTCTTTTACTTTTATTTATTTTTCTCTGAGACAGGGTTTCTCTTTGGAAACCTGCCTGCCTCTGCCTCTGGAGCAATCCTACCGGCGTGTGCCACCACACCCGGCTTTTGTATTTATTTACCACTTTGCCGTTTCATTTTCTCTTTCAATCTCACGTATATTTTTAAACACACTGTAAACCTTTAGAGGTTTTGTTCATCCAAGTCTGACTTTACTGTAAATCTTTACGTTTTTCTGGCCACGTGTCTTATCTGTAAAACCGTGGCTGTTTTAAACTGCCGTTTTTTTTTTTTCAAGATGGCGGGCGTAAGCTTGATTCCAGTTTACTGCCTCAGTCCATGCTGACATCCAGCAAAAGCTGCCACTTCCAGCTGTATGTACACACTTTTCAATCGTTAGCAGAGTCTCTTAAAACAATCTTGCTGTTTTTTTTTGTTTTTTTTTATGCCGAGTCAGGAAGACTCCCGTAAGCGAGCCACGTGAATCTCGGCTTGTCGTTAGCAAAACAGAGCACACCTGAGAAAAATGCTGCTACCAAAATCTGTGTTTCTCTCCATTCATCTGTTTCTAAAATTCCTTTAAAGCTTTTGTTGTTTTGCGTGGAAATTCAATCCCGCTCCTGACAACCATTCTGTTAAGAGAAACTTTCCTTGAGAAGGAGCCGTTCCGCCCGCCTGGTTCCAGAGCCGCATCAGTCCCAAATAAACACACAAGACGCTGTATTAATTATGAAGCTGTTGGCCTTGCTTGTCTCTTACTGGCTACCTCTGCCTTAAGTAATTACCCCATAATTGTTAATCTAAGTATGTCTCTTACCGGAGAATAGTTCTGGGCTCCTACCCCCATGGCAGTTACATGTTGACTCTCTTGTGTTTCCCCTTCCCAGAATCCTCCTTGACTCCTAGTCCCTCCTATCTAGGTTTTCTATTGGCCAGACAGTACTTTATTGACAAATGACAGGCAAATAACAGGACTTCCCCAACACTCTCTTCTATCTCTTTTATTCTATTGGTGATACTTGCATCTGTAGTTCCTGATCATTTACCCAGCTTTTCCATTTCCAGCATCCCCTTGTTCTGTGTTTTCTTTATAGTTTCTATTCCAGTTTTCAATCCTTCAACTGTTTGAGTTGTTTCCTTCATTTTCTTGGTTGTTTTTTTCTTGGTGCTCTTTAGATTCTTTGAGAGATTTGTTTATTTCTTGAATTTTTCCCCCATTTCATGGATTTTTTGTTTGTTTTTTCTTCTATTTCTTTAAGGGATTTCCTCGGTTCTTCTTTGAGGGTCTCTATCATCTTCATGAAATAATTTTTAAGGTCTGTCTCCTCTGCTTCATCTATGTAGTGCTTTTCGGGTCTTTCTGGTGTTGGTTCCCTAGATTCTGATGGAGTCATGTTGGTTTTTCTATTGCTGAGTGAGCTCTTATTCTGTCTTCTTCCCATCTCTTCTTCTAGTGGGTGCTGGTGGGGTCTTTCCGTCTCCACTGGTCTCCTTCCTTCCTGAAGCTGAAGCTATGGATGCTGACACTGAAGCTTAAGCTGAAGCTGGGGTGGCCAGAGGTTGGGGCCTGGAAGGGCTGATGTCTTTCCTGAAGCTGGGCTCGCTGGAGTTTGGGGCCTGGAAGGGCTGATGTCTTTCCTGTGTGGGCAGGTATTCCGGAAGATGGAGGGGATGGGTGTTGGGCAGAGGATCGGGGATGTCCCCGCTGGAGACCCAATCTCACCTGAAGCTGGACTCACCAGGGTTTGGGGCTTGGAAGGCCAATGTCCTCTTCTTGCTTGTGTGGGCATCAGGTACATTTGAAGTCACAGATATACATGAAGCCAAAGTAACCAAATAAACAAAAAAAGTAAGAGAAAGAAAACAACCGCCTGCATTTTAGGATATATCCCTGCATGGTCCTCAACTGTGGGAGACAGGGCCTTATAGGCCAGTGAGAAGATGATGGTTCTGTTTCAAGTTCATCTTTATCCGATACTCGTTAATGTCCTACATCACTCTGAGACCCATCCTTTCCCCCCCTTTAAGCCATATACCTAATGTCAGACATCATCAAACACCTGAAAGATTGGCCCATTTTATGGGTCCAGCTGAATACCAGGACCTCCCCACCCCCATGATCTCATGTATGAGATTTCTGTACACACATCAAGTCCTGAGGACAGGCTGCGGGAGCCTCTGAGGGATGCTCAATGGGAAGTCTTATTCTGTCCTATATGTAGGTCTCCTGTGAACAGCATGACATTGGAAGGCTCTGACCCAGGCCTGGCAATGGTGGTCAGTGAAGCTGAAGGAGCACAACATTCCCAGTACAAGGTAGGGAGTGGTTCAGTAAGGAGCAGGAGAGACAAAGAGGCTCTGACTCCAGTTCCTATGTCTGTACCTTAAAGCTCTGTAGCTCAGCTCATACATGACAAAGACCTTTGTTCACCAAGTAACACAGGAGGTCAACCTGCATCTGCTTGTGAGTCACCTGCCTAGATCTCTAGGACATGGATCCCGGGTGGGGCTTTGAAAGACTAACAGTAGATGAAAGAGGCTTTTGCAAGGATTAGAGGTCCCATAGGGGCTTCTTTTCTCTATTGTCTGCCCAGCACTGCAACCCAAGCCCAACATCACAAGGAACAATTCCACCCCAATGGAGGTTAAGAATTGTAGACTTAGAACACGTACATGAGAGTCAAAATACAACCAACCTGTGGAGGTGAAATGGTCAAAGTCTCACAGAAGGTGAAAGGCTGAAGTTGTCAGAGGGCAAGTGTACTCTCCTTTACTCAGTGTCACAATGGACACAGGAACCTATGAGTGTGGACCCCGGAACCCAGTGAGCACCTCCTTAAGTGACCCATTCAATCTGAACATTACCTGTGAGTAATTTCTGCTTCATCATGGCTACAACTGCCTAAGTATAGGAGGGTAGAGCTAGACACTTGGTCCCTCTTGACTCGGTGATACAGACCCACCACACAAAAGCCTAGGTTGGTCAGGGCATCCTGGCCTAGATCAAACACTCCAGGCCCAGCACTGAGCTAGAATATGGCATAGGGACTTCTGCTGCCTAGAGAGGCTCAGGGTGATGGACACACAGGAGACATGTCAGACTCAGGTTCAGTGCACACATGTTTGTGTGTTGTGCTCAAAATGGGTCAGGACTTGTGTATGTTGCATGAATACTCTTTTCTAAACTGCATCACTGATGTGGGTGGGATCTGTTCATCTAATGTTATAGCACAGCTAAAGAGATACCATGACTTTCTACAGACCAGGGTTTCCTCTTCCTTCTGATGACATCACATGTGGCTTTATTCTGTTTGCTCCAGATGGTCCAGATGTCCCAATCTTATTGCCCTCACATATTCATTTCTACCCAGGTCAAATCTCAATATCCCTTGCCATGCAGCTTCTCACCCACCTGCACAGAACTCTTGGCAAATCAATGAAAAGCCACAGTGGTCCCCCTACAAGCTCTTTATCCCCATCATCACTAATAATAATAGCAGACCCTAGCCAGGCGTTGGTGGCGCACGCCTTTAATCCCAGCACTCGGGAGGCAGAGGCAGGCAGATCTCTGTGAGTTCGAGGCCAGGCTGGACTGACAGCCTCCAAAACAATACAGAGAAACCCTGTCTCGTAAAACCAAAAAATAATAATAATAGCAGACCCTACATCTCCCATGTCCATAACTCTACCACTGGCCTCTATAGGACCATAGTGAAGAAAACCATGTCTTGGTAAGTGGATCCCTGTAATGGCACCATCAAACTTTGGGGGTTTAATGGACAGGTACAGAGGTACAATCTCATAATATTTCAGCTATGATTCTCCCTCCCCTCCTTGAATCTCTGGTGTCTCCTGGACTGATGTTGGATGTGGAAGGGCCTTTCTTCCAGGGAGAGATAATGTATTTTAGTTCAAGAACCTTTGTCTATCTATATAACTCATGCCTTCTTTCCCCCAACATTTGCTCTCCTGATCTCCGTGACCCAGAAAGAACACCTAGAGCTTTGAACCATGCTCATGATCCTTTACCCCAAATGCTCCCATCTCTCATCTTGTCTCACCTGGTGACTGGCTTCTGCTCTGATTCTAGAAGAGGCAGGTGATGGACATGCCTGGGAGCCCTGTCCTCAGTCAGGATGGCACATATGGTTTGATGCTACTGCTTCACTAACCCTTCACAGTGTAGTTGATGGACATCAGATCATGTCTGGGCTGGGGATCTGGGAAATTGGAATAGTGAAACGCAGGTAGATGACCATGAGCTGTGTCCTGCCTCTGAGTGTCCAGCTGTGAAGGTCTGTGAATACCAGCACAAGCGAGGACTGAGGGTAAATGAGAGAGATGCTTGCCTGGAATTGGGGAGCTTCCCATAGAGTCTACCTGTGGAGGAGGAATACTTAGCAGTTTGAAACAGTGTACTGGTTAGCGTTAACTTAACTGTCACCTTGACACAGTCCAAAGTCACATTGGAGTAAATACAGTTCCAACTGAGGAACTGAAACCTCATGTCTGTGCGTCTGTTCCCTGACTTTATCAGATCAGTCTGTGGGCATGTCTGTGAGGATTCAGGCCACTGTGGATAGCACCATCCCTAGGTATATGGTCCTTGGATGTATGTGAACTCTAACTAAGCATGAGCCACAGACTGAATCAACAAATTTGGCATCAAGTGGCATGTTTTCTGCCTTGAATTCCTTCAGTGCTACAATATGACAAGGCCCCAGAAGGAAATGGACCCTTTCCTCTCTCCTAAACTACTGTTACTCAGGATGTTTTTTCCATAACAAGAGAAAGAAGTAGGACAGTATATAGGGAAGAGCAGAAGACACATCCATTTGAGTCAATGTACTCTGTCCTAGAGATGGGACCCTCTCAGGAAACTTCCTGAGAAGGAAGCATTTAGACACCAGTGATGGGGCAGAAAGCACATGTGCAACCCCTGCACTAGTGTCCTTTCCTTTGAGTTTCAAAAGAAATGTCCCAGGACTTTCCTCTGAACATTTTCCAGCACAGGGCACCTGCTGAGGGTGCATATCATTTGGATGTACACTATTGAGGTTTAGCCAGGGACTTACCAGGAAAATGTGAAACCTTACTTAGACCCACTCTACTAGGTGGAATTAGGATTTCTGAAGAGCACAGGGAGCAGGATGGCAGGTCTCACATCCCACCTGTGCTGAGGTTATCAGGGTAGTTCACATCCGGCTTGTTGACCATGCCTGCTGTAACTCTAGGCATGAGATTGCTGCTCTCCCAGTGATCCCCAGGACACACACTTAAGCCTCAGAAAAAATTGTTTCCCTAGCCATGCATTTCCATAGGAGACTCATTTCCATTCCTGTATCCACTAACCCTGAGCTTCCTCCAGAGACCCTGTTCTGACCCACTGCCTGATTCATGTATGTGAGGACATCTTTATGCATGGGGAACTTGAAGATTCCCTCCATGATGGCTTTACCACCAGGGAATCACCTGGCCAAGGGCAAATGTGACCCAGAAAATTCAGGGAGTACTTAGGCTCACCCAATACACAACTCAGCCAATACATAATGCTTAAGGTTGCCTTGGAACACTCCATAGAACAAGAGAGCCCACAGCACTTCCAAGGACACATAGGTCACCCTTACTCCAACATTGAGGTCATGGAATACCTCACAAAATGGCTCTTGTGTCTCCATCCTGGATCAGTGATATAAGTCATGTAGAATTTATCTTCATTCCTAGTCATCAGTCAACTGGGTCATTTGTAGTCCTCAGAGATATCTCTGTCCCATTCTGGCTTGGAGTAAATCCCACCTTCGCAGAGTACTGAGGACACAGGGCAGACTGGGTACTCAGCTGGGTCTCTGTGTCACAAGGAAACATGGGCAGGATGGAGTCTCCATCTTGTATGCTGACAGACTCAAGTTAAAGACACAACAGGTGTCAGTGCTTGAATGAACTGTTCTCTGAGGGCATGGGGATGCTCGTCAGTCTTGTTGATAATGTGTTGCTTCAAGGTGAAATGCAAAGAGAAAAGTTGAAAGAGATGTGGGACACCACTGGGAGCTATAGAGACAGAGAAGTGCCTTGGACACAGCCCCAAAAGCCCAGAGTCCATTGAATTTTGGGAAATGATCCAGCCTGAGAGACTGTTCAAACCAGAAGGAGGAAGGGAATCAGGGTTTAGGGGCTGTGTAAGAGATTAAGTTCAAGAAGCTAAAACTGTACAGTGGAAAAAAGAAAGCATCTTCAACAAATGGTGCTGGCATAACTGGGTAGTGGTATGCAGAAGACTGCAGATAGATCCATGTTTATCGCCTTGTACAAAACTTAAGTCCAAATGGATCAAAGATCTCAACATACATCCAGCCACACTGAAACTTTTAGAAGAGAAAGTGGGAGATACTCTTCAACGAGTTGGTACAGGAGACCACTTCCTAAACATAACACCAGTGGCACAGGCACTGAGATCGACAATTAACAAATGGGACCTTCTGAAACTAAAAAGCTTCTGTAAGGCAAAGGACACAATCAAAAAGACAAAAAGGCAGGCCACAGAATGGGAAAAGATATTCACTAACCCTACATCTGACAGAGGGCTAATCTCCAAAATTTACAAAGAACTCAAGAAACAAGTCTCCAAAACACCAAAGGATCCACTTGAAAGGTGGGGTACAGAGCTAAATAGAGAATTCTCAGTAGAGGAGGCTAAAATGGCCAAGAGACACTTAAGAAAGTGCTCAACATCCTTAGCCATCAGGGAAATGCAAATCAAAACAACTCTGAGATACCATCTTACTCCTGTCAGAATGGCTAGAATCAAAAACACCGAAGACAATTTATGCTGGAGGGGATGTGGAGAGAGAGGAACACTCCTCCACTGCTGGTGGGAATGCCAACTCATACAGCCTCTTTGGAAATCAGTATGGAGATTCCTCAGGAAAATGGGAATTAATCTACCACTAGACGCAGCAATTCCACTCTTAGGCATTTATCCAAATGAGGCAGGTTCATACAACAAGGGCATCTGCTCCACTATGTTCATAGCAGCATTGTTTGTAATAGCCAGAACCTGGAAGCAACCTAGATGCCCCTCAACTGAAGAGTGGATAGAGAAAATGTGGTACATTTACACAATGGAGTATTACTCAGCAGAAAAAAACAATGGAATCTTGAAATTCGCAGGGAAATGGATAGCACTGGAAGAAACCATCCTGAGTGAGGTAACCCAGTCGCAAAAAGACAAACATGGTATGTACTCACTCATATATGGATTTTAGATATGGATCAGGATAGTGCCAGTCTGCACTTCCACAGATAGAGAGTCTGGGAAACAGGAAAGAACCTAAAAGATATGCATATATGCATAATACCCAAGAGAAGAGGATGGAGACAAGATCCTCTGAATGGATGGGGAACAGGGCGAGGGGGGTAGTGGGACCTGGGAAGAATAGAGGGGGTAAAGAGGAAGGGAGTTGGTCATGGGGGAACAGGAAGTTGAGGGGGTGGGGGTAGAATAGGGGGAAGAGGGAATCATAGGATCGAAGACAGATCAGGCACCAGAGTGACCTCGAGTGATCTAAAGGTATAACATCAATTGGCAAGCTAAGCAATAGTGGAAGGACCACCTCGAATGCCCATTCCTGATAATGAACTTGATGTCTATAACTATCCGGGAGCCTTCATCCTGTGACTGATGGAAGCAGAGGCAAACACACAACTAAGCACTGAACTGAACCCAAGGAACCCAGTGACAGAGAGAGAGGAATGATGAGCAAATTGGCAAAGAATGGGCTGGCAAAACCAGCAGAGACAGCTGATCTGAACAGGGGAGTGCTCTTGGACCCCAGACAGACAGTGGGGAGGCCAGAATGGGACTGATCTGGACCCCCAAATGTGAGTGTCAGTGAGAAGGCCTGGACAACCTATGGGGCTCTGAGCTGTGGATCAGTGTCTATCCCTGGTATACAATCTGTCTTCATGTGCCTATAGCACAAAGAGAGATGCTCTCTCAGCCTGGACTCTTAGGGGAGTGCCTTGACCCTACCAAGAGTAAAATGATAGACTCTAGACATCCCCTATGTGGAAGGATTTGGCAATAGGGTGGGAGGGAGGGTGGAAGGGGAGTGCGGGAGGAGGGGAGGGAGAGGGAACTGGGATTGACATGTAAAACAAGCTATTTAAAATTAAAATAAAAAAATCCCCCCCCAAAAAAAGAGATTAAGTTCTCCTCAAAGGGAGGACAGCAAAGTTTGAAGAGATGTGTGGGTGTCCTTGCTGCTACTCTGCAAAGGGAGCACTCCCTGGCAGGGGCTCCTGTTCACAGTTAACTGTACCCACTTTCTGACTGTGTAGACAGGGCAACTCAGAGGCAGGCTGGAGTCTTCCAAAGACGATAGGTAATCAAAGGGGGCTCAAGCTTACTGTTTGCAGTCATGAGGCAGAAGGTACAGTGAAGGACAGAGGCTCAGCATCCTGAAACTCTAAGTGGACAGGAGGTGATGAGAAGAGAAAAGCCCCAATCAATTCCCATTCAAAATCAATCACATTGTGACTGCCATGTTCCAAAGCTTGATGTACCCAGCCAAAGCAGGGTGACTCCAAATATAAATCAACAGGGATGGCCAGTGTGATAGCTCAGTGTGCAGAAACATGACAATGAACTCAGTCCTCAGCTCCCACATGGTAGATAGAGGGAACAGACTCCTGCAGACTCTTCTCTGCCCTCTACATGGGTGCTCTGACATGGTCCTACACATCTGCACACTGGTACACGTGCCTTTAGAAATACACACCCACAATATAGAGTAAATCTAAAAAAATTAAATCAAACTTGATTATAATGATTGCCATTCACTCCAAACCATCACCTATGTAGATAACTGCATGAAGACATCCTTTCTTCCCACATTCCTTCATTCTGTCTTTCTCTCCTTTCTGTTAAGGTGTGTGAATCATTTCCAGGAACTGAATCTTCCTAAGAGGTCACACTAATAATCCATGTCCTCACAAAAGCCTGGTTCTATCAGCCTGGACATTAGTGTACCAGGAAGCTGATGTCAGAGGTTGACTGACAACACAAAGGGAAGAGAGGAGAAAAGTCAAAAAGGAAGGACCCTCTAAAGGAGGAGGCTGCAGTGGCTTCCTCACAACAAATACTCTTTTTAAAAATTTTATGTGAAATGAAAACAATCTTATTTTACATACCAACCTCAGTTCCTTCTCTAGTTCACCATGTCCCCCAAAAAACCACCATATCACCCTCCCTGTGTAATCCTTAGGGAGGGTAAGGCCTCCCATGAGGGGTCATCAAAGTCGGTTGTATCATTTGGGGAAGGGGCTAGGAGCTCAGACGTCTATCTAGGTTGAGAGAGTATCCCTCCATATGGACATGGTCCCCCAGAGATGGGGCAAGGGTCAACTCCAAATATTCCTTGTGTAAGAAGGGATATGGGGACACTAATGGGGGCAGACAGGCAAGTGGGAAGACTATTACATAGAGAGAAAAAGACACCATCAGAAGCTTGAAAGAATGGAAGGCCTGTTGCCCACCTCCATCATGGAGGGTGGACCCACTGATTGCAAGACATGTAAGGTGAGTCAGGGTCATATCCACTGAATACTGATTTTTATCCTCTTTTCCTTCTAGCCTTCCTTTTAATCTGTTGTCACTCATCCACCACTAGCTGATTTTTTCTTTTTTTATTTAAATTGGAAACATGCATGCTTCAAATGTCAATCCCAGCTCCCCCCTTCTCCCTGGACCAGCCCCACCCCTACCCCCCATCCCCAGCCCAATGCCAATATCATTTCCCAGGGAGGGTGAGGCCCTCCTTGGGGGAACTCTAGAGTCACTTCATCCAGGGAGGGACCTAGGCATTTCCCCATGTTTCCAGGATGAGTGAGCCTCCTTCCACGTAGAATGAGCTCCCAAGTTTCATTTCTTTGCCATGGTGAACACTAATCTACTACCCAAGGCCCCAGAGATTTCTGAGGCCTTCCCAATGACACTACATTCATGGAGTCTTGATCAGTGCCCTGTTGGCATCCAAGCCATTAGTCTGGGGTTCAAGAGCTCCCCCTTGTCAGCTGTCTTTGTGGGGTTCACCAGCATGGTCTTGACCCCTTTGCTCATTACTCCTCCATCTATGTCACTGGGATTCCTGTGGGTCAGTTCAGTGTTTAGCTGTGAATATCTGTCTCTGCTTTTATCAGTCACTGGATGAAGGTTCTAGGATGGCATGTAAGGTAGTCATCAACCTCATCATCAGGCAGGGGCTATGAACATAGTCTCTCTGCTATTACTTAGTTTTCCAGTTGGCGTTATCCTTGTAGATCTCTGGAAATCTCACTAGTGTCAGCTCTCTCCTCAAAGCTATAATGACTCCAAAAATTATGGTTTCGCTCATCCTGGTCTCCATAAAACAGAATACTTAGAGCAGCTAAGAAAAATGCTCAAATAGCCTATGAAGGCAAAACTATCAGAATTACACCTGAATTCTCCATGGAAACTCTGAAAGCCTGAAAGTCTTCGATAGATATTCTATCAACACTAAGAGTCCACGGATGCCATCCCAGACTGCTATACCTAGCAAAGCTTTCAATAACTATAGATGGAGAAAACAATATATTCCATGGGTAAACCAGATTTAAACAATACATATCCACTAACCCAGCTCTACAGAAAGTTCTCAACTGAAAACTCCAGTCTAAGGAAGTAAACTACAACCAGAAAAATATAGGCAATAGATAATCCCACTTTACCAACACCCAAAAGAGAAAACGGGTGGAAATCTACATGCAATTCCACCAAGAACAACCATTCCAAAACAAACGAGAACCAGCAATCTAAGGTCATTAATATCCCTCAATATTAATGGTCTTAACTCACCTATAAAAAGGCACAGGCTAACAGAATGGATTTGAAGACAGAACCCAGCCTTCTGCTGCATACAAGAAACACATCTCAGCTTCAAAGAAAGATGCTAACTTTATTTTTTAGAGATTAACATTATTGGCTGGGTGGTGGTCACGAACACACCTTTAATCCCAGCACTTAGGAAGCAGAGGGAGGCGGATCTGAGTTCAAGGCCAGCCCATTCTACAGAGCTAGTTCCAGGACAGCCAGGGATACACAGAGAAACCCTGTCTCAAACAAAACAAAACAAATGTAGCAGAAATCAGTAATTAACATTACTAATACTAGCAGTTAAATGTGAGACCTTATTCTCCATTCTTCAGAATACTAAGAATTCCATGAGTATCCAATAGCTGTGTGCAAACTGTTGAAGTGAGCTAGATGAGGATCAGGAAGAGACACATACTTGAAATCAATAGAGACACTTGAAAGGTGAACAGTTTTTAATGATGAAACCAGCCTAACTAGGTGTAGAGTGTAGGCCAGTGCAGTATCGGTGCATGTGGAAACCCACAATCAACTCATGTGAAAACCCACAGTCAACTCAGTATTCAGTGGGGACACTGACAAATTTCCCTCTAAAACCAGGATCAACAAAGGATGCTGCTGTGGACACTTCTGTGATGTATTCCCTTAGGAGTCCTAGACAGAACAATTTGGCCAGACAAAGAAATGTAAAGTGGCTAATCAATCAGCTGTAAAACACATGTACACACACACACACACACACACACACACACACAATATTATGTAACATAAGATATATATTGCCAGGAAAGGGACCCTGTGCAAAGTCACATTGTAAATGCCACTCTCAGCATGAAACAGACAGTGTGCCCTTACTTGAAGATTTCACATCTGTGCATCACACTGTGGATCAAAACTGTTTAGGAAGCAGTCATATCCACAGAGAAGCATGGGAAGTCCTTTCTCCATATACATGGTTGACAGTTGTCTAACAACCATTGGTGTTAGGTGAAACTATTGGTGCATATGAGAGGATATTTATCTCTATGCAAACACAGCACCATTTAACAGAAGTTTGGGCAGTTCCTAATATTAATTCTCACAGATTCTGAGGGTTGGCTATATATTTGATCCACAACTTAACCTCTTGACCCCTTTGCAGTATTGATTACCCTGTCTATGAGTTAAGATTATAAATGAACAATGGCCTGACCTTTAGATGGGAAGCTGCTCATATCATCAGCATCTGTTACTTGTTTCCTGCAGAAGAGAATTCCCTAGGCTGGATCCCTGGGGACAAGGAGCTTCCTGGAGGAACTGTCTCCTTTTTCCTTCACCTTGGGAATCTGACATTCATGTGAAGTTCCCTAAATCCATGTGAGCATTATGGCTTATGCCATGGCACCTGTCCACTGAGACTCAGGAAAAGTAGACATCCAGGTGACCTGTGAACTTCAGCTGTCATGGCAGTACACAGCAGGTTCCACACTCTGTGCAACTTGGAGAGTAAGAAAAGCCTTGTTTCCTGTCAGCTCTGATAGGAAGTAAAATTCTAGCCTTGAAGTTATGCTCTCTAGGGTCAACTAAAGTTGAATCTACAACAGAAGCCTGATGCTGCGGCTTCCAAATGCTCACCTCCCTGATTCAACAGTGAGCGGGGCAGTGGCAGATGACTGCCTACAGGCTAAAAGGGAGGGTGGAATGGAAGACAGACAAACTCATTAATACTGAGATTATGTATTGCCTTTGGATGGAGCCCTGTTTTTTGAGAAGCTGAGGTCCTTCTCTCAGTGATGTAGGTGGTAGTGTCTGTACAACTAAGAGGAAATAGTAAATGGCCTCCATGACCTCAGTGTACCTGCCTGTGTCACTTCCTCTTGTGTATAACTCTGCCCTTGGGTGTCTTCATCCTCAGTGTCCTCACAAGCCTTCCCACACACAGAATGTGTGAGAGATGGGGTGCCTTCCCTCACTCCATCTTTTACAGAACTCGAGGCTTCACATTCTGACTTCTTTGATCTCCTCCCTCTCTGGATGCTGTCAATCTCTGACTTCACTTAGTGATGGCTTCCTAGCATGTCTTCCAGTCCATGAGAGCTGGGGCATTGTTAGGAAAATCAGCTTGATCTTCCTGGAAGGCTGGATACCTGGACAAGCTCTGATACATGTGGGTGGATGGAAGAACGAATGTCCATGGATTTGCATTTCCAGGTGTCTATGCCATTCTCATGTGTGGAGCTACTGACACCAGTTACAAATCCAGCTTTCATTAACTTCTGCTAGTGTGTGGAGTCAGTGTGTTGGGGGTGTGGGCGGGTATGAGTGAGGGTGTTTGTGCAGGAGCAGGTGTATGCTATCCTGTGTGTGTAGAGGGTGAATGCAAGTCACAGCACCTAGATGGAAGACGGGACAGCTTGAGGAAGCGTTTCCTATCCTTCCAGCTTAGGAGTCTCCAGACAGTCTCTGAGTGCCCTTCCCCCCTCACTATCAGGCAGCATCCTCCTCATCTGTGAGCAAACACCACTACCAAGGGCTGCACCCTTTGAAGGGAAGTAAGGAATGGGCCTCCCTGGTGGATGCAGCTGCTCTGCCCTCCCTCCCAGGAGAAATGCTTTTGTTCCCACACTTACCTCCAAGCTCTGCAGCCTTTCTCTCTCTGAGCTCAGCCCCTAGACAGGCAGGAGACTTTCCCAGGGTAATGTGACTGTTGTCAGGGACAGTGTCCAAGGAACTACTCTGTCCCTTACACACTTAGACCTGCCTGGTGTCACAATTGCCTTCTCTGTGTGTGGGTTGCAGTCCTCCAGACCACACAGTGAGCAAGAAGACTGATGATCATCTCTGTGCCCAAGGACAACAACTGCTCACCCCAGGACTGTCCTCTGTTATGTCCCATAATATCCTTTATGACATGGAACCCTGGCAGAGCACCTAGTCTGCCCTGTGTCCTCAATGCACTGATAAGGTGGTATTTACTGCCCACAGAGAGGTGACACAGATGTCTACAAAAGCTGGAAAGGGACCAGCTGAGTATTGCCTGGGAAAGCAGACAGATGCAATCTCAATGGGGTCGCCAGCCAGTGTGCATATTCATGAAGCCCAGGAGTTGTGTGAGGTAATTCATGTGGGTATGAAGTAGAAGGTGACCTGAGTCCTCGAGAGGGGTCAGTGACTCAATGATCATAGGGAGAGTTTGATAGGGACCCTCCTGTGATGACTGAGCCATGCTTTCCATTACTCCATATCCTTCTTGGGAGGCATCTGACTGCTGTCTAAGGGAATGCCCCATGTGGGTTTCCAAAAGGATGGGGTTGCAACACAGGATCTGCTGGTAGAGTCCTGGACTTAGAAACACAGGGAGCAGCCAGTAGGCTTGAGAAGGCTGTCAGAGACCTCCAGGTGTGTAGGGACAGGGGTGGTAGCTAAGATACAATTAAACTCATCGCTCCTGGAAACACATTTTTGGTTGTTGTTTGGACTTCTATCACTGTCTACTGGTTACTAAGGGACTTTCAGCTCATGTCTGGGTGGTGTCCAGTTAGGCAACTTGGCCCCCATTTGCCTACAGGAGAGAAATTTCCTGCTCTGGATCCCAGAGAACAAGCAATGCCAAAGTGGACATGTGTCCTTTGTTCCTTTCTAGGGTGTGGTTCTGAACTTCTTATGAGAACACATAAATCCATCAGGACAGTTACCAAACTGCCTAGGACCAACCAGCCATATGCTCTCTGATGAGTCTCTGAAGGTGCCTGTGTTACCTAGCTCAACTGTGACTTACATAGAAGCACAGTGGCTGGTTGGACATAATAATAAAGCCCTGTCTCTGTCATCTATAATGGGTAGTAAAAGTCACCTAGTTGTATACTGATTCCCATTTTCCTGATTTCCAACATGGCTGTCCAAGTTTGCAGTCCCAACTGCAATGGACAAGTGTTCCCATTTATCTACATCCTCTCCAGCATAAGCTGTCATTGGTGTTTTTGATTTTAGACATTCTGACAGGAGTAAGATGCTATCTCAGAGTTGTTTTGGTTTGCATTTCCCTAATGGCTAAGGATGTTGAGTACTTTCATAAGTGTCTCTTAGGTATTTTTGATTCCTCTATTGAGAATTCTCTATTTAGTTCAATGCTCCACCTTTTAATTAGGTCCTTTGGTGTTTTGGAGAATAGCTTCTTGTATTCTTTGTAAATTTTGGAGATCAACCCTCTGTGTTGTTTCTCTGTGTAGCCCTAGCTGTCCTGGAACTAGCTCTGTAGAATGGGCTGGCCTTGAACTCAGATACCATTCCCTCTGCTTCCTAAGTGCTGGGATTAAAGGGGTGGGTGTGACCACCACCAGCCAATAATGTTAATCTCAAAAAATTAAAGTTAAAATCTGTCTTTGAAGCTGAGTTGTGTTTCTAGTATGCAGCAGAAGGATGGGTTCTGTGTTCGAACCATTCTGTTAGCCTGTGCCTTTTTTTTGTTATTTTTTATCATTTTTATTTTAATTTTAAATAGCTTGTTTTACATGTCAATCCCAGTTCCCTCTCCCTCCCCTCCTCCCGCACTCCCCTTCCCCCCTCCCTCCCACCCTATTGCCAAATCCTTCCACATAGGGGATATCTAGAGTCTGTCATTTTACTCTTGGTAGGGTCAAGGCACTCCCCTAAGAGTCCAGGCTGAGAGAGCATCTCTCTTTGTGCTATAGGCACATGAAGACAGTTTGTATACCAGGGATAGACACTGATCCACAGCTCAGGGCCCCATAGGTTGCCCAGGCCTTCTCACTGACACTCACATTTGGGGGGTCCAGATCAGTCCCATGCTGACCTCCCCACTGTCGGTCTGGGGTCCAAGAGCATTCCCCTGTTCAGATCAGCTGTCTCTGCTGGTTTTGCCAGCCCATTCTTTGCCAATTTGCTCATCACTCCTCTCTCTCTGTCACTGGGTTCCTTGGGTTCAGTTCAGTGCTTAGTTGTGTGTTTGCCTCTGCTTCCATCAATCACAGGATGAAGGCTCCCGGATGGTTATAGACATCAAGTTCATTATCAGGAATGGGCATTCGAGGTGGTCCCTCCACTATTGCTTAGCTTGCCAATTGATGTTATACCTTTAGATCACTCGAGGTCACTCTGGTGCCTGATCTGTCTTCGATCCTATGATTCCCTCTTCCCCCTATTCTACCCCTACCCCCTCAACTACCTGTTCCCCCATGACCAACTCCCTTCCTCTTTACCCCCTCTATTCTTCCCAGGTCCCACTCCCCCCCACCCCTCGCCGTGTTCCCCATCCATTCAGAGGATCTTGTCTCCATCCTCTTCTCTTGGGTACTATGCATATATGCATATCTTTTAGGTTCTTTCCTGTTTCCCAGACTCTCTATCTGTGGAAGTGCAGACTGGCACTATCCTGATCCATATCTAGAATCCATATATGAGTGAGTACATACCATGTTTGTCTTTTTGCGACTGGGTTACCTCACTCAGGATGGTTTCTTCCAGTGCTATCCATTTCCCTGCGAATTTCAAGATTCCATTGTTTTTTTCTGCTGAGTAATACTCCATTGTGTAAATGTACCACATTTTCTCTATCCACTCTTCAGTTGAGGGGCATCTAGGTTGCTTCCAGGTTCTGGCTATTACAAACAATGCTGCTATGAACATAGTGGAGCAGATGCCCTTGTTGTATGAACCTGCCTCATTTGGATAAATGCCTAAGAGTGGAATTGCTGGGTCTAGTGGTAGATTAATTCCCATTTTCCTGAGGAATCTCCATACTGATTTCCAAAGAGGCTGTATGAGTCGGCATTCCCACCAGCAGTGGAGGAGTGTTCCTCTCTCTCCACATCCTCTCCAGCATAAATTGTCTTCGGTGTTTTTGATTCTAGCCATTCTGACAGGAGTAAGATGGTATCTCAGAGTTGTTTTGATTTGCATTTCCCTGATGGCTAAGGATGTTGAGCACTTTCTTAAGTGTCTCTTGGCCATTTTAGCCTCCTCTACTGAGAATTCTCTATTTAGCTCTGTACCCCACCTTTCAAGTGGATCCTTTGGTGTTTTGGAGACTTGTTTCTTGAGTTCTTTGTAAATTTTGGAGATTAGCCCTCTGTCAGATGTAGGGTTAGTGAATATCTTTTCCCATTCTGTGGCCTGCCTTTTTGTCTTTTTGACTGTGTCCTTTGCCTTACAGAAGCTTTTTAGTTTCAGAAGGTCCCATTTGTTAATTGTCGATCTCAGTGCCTGTGCCACTGGTGTTATGTTTAGGAAGTGGTCTCCTGTACCAACTCGTTGAAGAGTATCTCCCACTTTCTCTTCTAAAAGTTTCAGTGTGGCTGGATGTATGTTGAGATCTTTGATCCATTTGGACTTAAGTTTTGTACAAGGCGATAAACATGGATCTATCTGCAGTCTTCTGCATACCAGTACCCAGTTATGCCAGCACCATTTGTTGAAGATGCTTTCTTTTTCCACTGTACAGTTTTAGCTTCTTTGTCACAAATCAGGTGTTCATAGGTGTGTGGGTTAAAATTAGGGCTTTCGATTCGGTTCCATTGGTCTACCTGCCTATTTTTGTGCCAATACCAAGCTGTTTTCAGGACTATAGCTCTATAATAGAGCTTGAAGTCAGGTATGGTGATGCCTCCTGAAGTTCCTTTATTGTATAGGGATGTTTTGGCTATCCTGGGCCTTTTGTTTTTCCATATAAAGTTGATTAATGTTCTTTCCAGGTCCTTGAAGAATTGTGATGGAATTTTGATAGGGATTGCATTGAATCTATAGACTGCTTTTGGCAAGATTGCCATTTTTATTATGTTGATCCTACCAATCCAAGAGCATGGGAGATCTTTCCATTTTCTGGTATCTTCTTTGATTTCTTTCTTCAAAGACACAAAGTTCTTGATATACAGGTCTTTCACTTCCTTGGTTAACATTATCCCCAGATATTTGATGCTGTTTTTGGCTATTGTAAAAGGTGATGTTTCTCTGATTTCTTTCTCAGTCACTTCATCATCTGTATATACTAGGGCCACTGATTTTTTTGAGTTTACCTTGTATCCTGCCACATTGCTGAAGGTGTTTATCAGCTCTAGGAGTGACCTTGCGGAGTTTTTTGGATCACTTATGTAAACTATCATATCATCTGCAAATAATGAAAGTTTGACTTCTTCTTTTTCTATTTGTATCCCCTTTATCTCCTTTTGTTGTCTTATTGCTGTAGCTAGACCTTCAAGTACAATATTGAAGAGATATGGAGAGAGTGGACAGCCTTGTCTTGTTCCTGATTTTAGAGGAATTGCTTTGAGTTTCTCTCCATTTAGTTTGATGTTAGCTGTTGGTTTACTGTATATTGCTTTTATTATATTCAGGTACGTTCCTGTTATCCCTGATCTCTCTAGGACCTTTATCATGAAGGGGTGCTGGATTTTGTCAAAGGCTTTTTCAGCATCTAGTGAGATGATCATGTGGTTTTTCTTTCGCAGATTGTTAATATGGTGGATTACATTGATAGGTTTTCTAATGTTGAACCATCCCTGCATTCCTGGAATGAAGCCTACTTGATCACGGTGGATGATTTTTCTGATGTGTTCTTGAATCCGGTTTGCAAGTATTTTATTGAGTATTTTTGGATCAATGTTCATGAGGGAAATTGGTCTATAGTTCTCTTTCTTAGTTGTGTCTTTGTGTGTATCAAGGTAATTGTAGCCTCGTAGAAAGAGTTTGGCAGTGAGCCTCCTGCTTCTATTGTGTGGAATACTTTGACGAGTATTGGAATGAGCTCTTCTTTGAATTTCTGGTAGAATTCTGCACTGAAGCCATCTGGGCCTGGGCTTTTTTTGTTTGGGAGACTTTTGATGACTGCTTCTATTTCATTAGGGGTTATAGGTCTGTTTAGATTATTTATCTGTTCTTGATTTAGTTTTGGCAAGTGATATCTATCCAGGAAATTGTCCATTTCCTTTAAATTTTCAAATTTTGTGGAGTACAGATTTTCAAAGTATGCCCTGATGATTCTCTTGATTTCCTCAGAGTCCGTTGTTATGTCCCCTTTTTCATCCCTGATTTTGTTAATTAGCATGTTCTCTCTCTGTCTTTTGGTTAGTTTGGACAGAGGTTTGTCTATTTTGTTGATTTTCTCAAAGAACCAACTCTTTGTTTCATTGATTCTTCTCAGTGTTTTCCTGGTTTCTACTTGATTGATTTCAGCCCTCAATTTGATTATTTCCTAGCGTCTGCTCCTCCTGGGGGAGTTTGCTTCTTTTTGTTCTAGAACATTCAGCTGTGCTATTAATTCTCTAGTATGACTGTTCTCCAGTTTTTTCATGTGGGCACTTAGTGCTATAAACTTTCCTCTCAGTACTGCTTTCAAAGTGTCCCATAAGTTTGTGTATGTTGTGTCTTCATTCTCATTGAAATCGAGGAAGTCTTTAATTTCTTTTTTTATTTGTTCCTTTACCCAGGGATGGTGCAATTGTGCATTGTTCAATCTCCATGAGTTTGTAGGGTTTCTGCGATTTGTGTTATTGTTGAATTCTAATGTTAATGCATGGTGGTCTGATAAGATGCAGGGAGTTATTCCAATTTTTTTGTATCTGTGGAGATTTGCTATGTTTCCTATTATGTGGTCAATTTTAGAGAAGGTTCCATGTGGTGCCGAGAAGAAGGTATATCCCTTTGTATTTGGATGGAATGTTCTATAGATGTCTGTTAAACCCAGTTGGGTCATAACTTCTATTAATTCTTTTGTTTCTTTGTTAAGTTTCTGTCTGGAGGTCCTGTCTAGCGGTGAGAGCGGAGTGTTGAAGTCTCCTACTATTAGTGTGTGAGATTTTATGTGCATTTTGAGCTTTAGTAATGTTTCTTTCACGAATGTAGGTGCCTTTGTATTTGGGGCGTAGATGTTTAAAATCGAGACTTCGTCTTGATGTATTTTTCCTTTGATGAATATGAAGTGCCCTTCTTCATCTCTTTTGATTGATTTTAATTTGAAGTCTAATTTGTTAGATATTAGGATTGCTACGCCCGCTTGTTTCTTGGGGCCGTTTGATTGGAAGATCTTTTCCCAGCCCTTTACTCTGAGATAACGTCTGTCTTTGTTGTTGAGATGTGTTTCTTGTATGCAGCAGAAGGAAGGGTTCTGTCTTCGTATCCATTCTGCTAGTCTGTGTCTTTTTATAGGCAAGTTGAGGCCGTTGACATTGAGGGATATTAATGACCATTGATTGGTGATCCTTGTTTGCGCTTGATTTATTGTTAGTGAAGTTGTTTTGTGTTGTTTCTCCTCCCTTTTTCTTTTAGTGTTTTGTAAAGTATGATTATATGTTGCCTGTGTCTTTGTGAATGTAGTTATCTTCCTTGGCTCTAGGTTTTCCTTCTAGCATTTTCTGTAGAGCTGGATTCATGGATACGTATTGTTTAAATCTGGCTTTGTCATGGAATATTTTGTTTTCTCCATCTATGGTAATTGAGAGCTTTGCTGGATATAGTAGTCTGGGCTGGCATCCTTGTTCCCTTAGCGTTTGTAGGACATCTGACCAGGATCTTCTGGCTTTCATCGTTTCCATTGAGAAGTCTGGTGTAATTCGGATAGGTCTGCCTTTGTAAGTTACTTGGCCTTTTGCTTTAGCTGCTCTTAATATTTTCTCTTTACTCTGTAGGTTTGATGTTTTGATTATTATATGGCAAGGTGACTTCTTTTTCTGGTCGAGCCTATTTTGTGTTCTGTAAGATTCTTTTACTTTCATAGGCATATCTTTCTTTAGGTTAGGGAAGTTTTCTTCTATGATTTTGTTGAATATGTTTTCTGTACCTTTAAGTTGAAGTTCTTCACCTTCTTCTATACCTATTATTCTCAGGTTTGGCTTCTTCATGGTGTCCCATATTTCCTGGATATTTTGTGTTAAGGATTTGTTGGTTTTGAGATTTTCTTTGGTTGACGACTCTATATCCTCTAATGAGTCTTCAACACCTGAGATTCTCTCTTCTATCTCTTGTATTCTATTGGTGATACTTGCATCTGTAGTTCCAGACCGTTTACCGAGCTTTTCTATTTCCAGCATCCCTTCATTCTGTGTTTTCTTTATCGTTTCTATTTCAGCTTTCAATCCTTCAACTGTTTGAGTTGTTTCCTTAATTTTCTTGGTTGTTTTTTCTTGGTGCTCTTTACATTCTTTGAGAGATTTGTTTATTTCTTGAATTTTTCCCCCATTTCATGGATTTTTTTGTTTGTTTTTTCTTCTATTTCTTTAAGGGATTTCCTCGTTTCTTCTTTGAGGCTCTCCATCATCTTCATGAAATAATTTTTAAGGTCTGTCTCCTCTTCTTCATCTATGTAGTGCTTTTCGGGACTTGCTGGTGTTGGATCCCTGGATTCTGGTGGGGTCATGTTGGTGTTTCTATTGCTGAGTGATCTCTTATTCTGTCTTCTTCCCATCTCTTCTTCCAGTGGGTGCTGGTGGGGTCTTTCCGTCTCCACTGGTCTCCTTCCTTACTGCGGGCTGAAGCTGGGCTCCCTGGGGTTGGGGTCTTGGAGGGGCTGATCTCTTTCCTGTGTGGGCGGCTCTTCTGGCAGCCGGGGGCGGCCCCGAAGATGGAGGGGGATGGGTGATGGGCGGGTGGTCCCAGCCGGAGACCCAATCTCACGTGAAGCTGGGCTCGCTGGGTTGGGGTCTTGGAGGGGCTGATCTCTTTCCTGTGTGGGTGGGTCTTCTGGATGCCGGGAGCAGCCCAGAAGATCGTGGGGGGATGGGTGATGGGCGGGCGGTCCCAGCCGGAGACCCAATCTCACCTGAAGCTGGGCTCGCTGGGTTGGGGTCTTGGAGGGGCTGATCTCTTTCCTGTGTGGGCAGCTCTTCTGGAAGCCGGGAGCGGCCCCGAAGATGGAGGGGGATGGGTGATGGGCGGGCGGTCCCCACTGGAGACCCAATCTCACCTGAAGCTGGGCTCCCTGGGGTTGGGGTCTTGGAGGGGCTGATCTCTTTCCTGTGTGGGCAGCTCTTCTGAAGCTGGGCTCACTGGGTTGGGGTCTTGGAGTGGCTGTAGCCTGTGCCTTTTTATAGGCAAGTTAAGACCATTAATATTGAGGGTTATTAATGACCTGTGATTGCTGGTTCTAATTTGTTTTGGAATGGCTGTTCTTGGTGGAATTGCATGTGGATTTCCACCCCTTTTCTCTTTTGGGTATTGGTAAAGTGGGATTATGTATTGCCTATGTTTTTCTGGTTGTAGTTAACTTCCTTGGACTGGAGCTTTCCATCCAGAACTTTCTGTAGAGCTGTGTTAGTGGATATGTATTGTTTAAATCTGGTTTATTCATGGACTAACTTGTTTCTCCATCAATATTGATTGAAAGCTTTGCTAGGTATAGTAGTCTGGGCTGGCATCCGTGGTCTCTTAGTGTTGATAGAATATCTACCCAGGACATTCTGGCTTTCAAAGTTTCCATGGAAAAGTCAGGTGTAATTCTGATAGGATTGCCTTTATATGCTATTTGACCTATTTTTCTTAGCTGCTATAAGTATTCTTTCTTTATGGAGACCAGGATGAGAGAAACCATAATAGTAATAGTCATTATAGCTTTGAGGACAGAGCTGACAATAGTGAGACTTCCAGAGGATAACACCAACTGGAAAATTAAATAATAGTGGAGAGACTACATTAATAGCGCCTACCTGATGATAAGGTTGATGACTACCTTATATGCCATCCAAGATCTTCTGAACAGATTGAGAACATGGCGAGGGGTGGGGGTGGAGTGGGAGCTGGGAAGACGAGGGGGGAGAAGAGGAAGAGAGAGTAAGTCATGGGGGAACAGGAAAGTTGAGTGGCGGTAGAATAGGGGGAGAACAGGATGAGAATCCGATAAAAGAGGGAGTCATAGGTTAGAAGACAGATCTGGCACAAGTGAGACCTCTAGTGACCTAAAGGGATGACACCAATGGGCAAGCTAAGCAATAGTGTAGAGACTACTTTAAATGCCCATTCAATTCATGATAATGAACTTGACGTCTACACTATATGCCATCCTAGAACCTTCATCCAGTGACTGATGGAAGCAGAGGCAGACACCCACAGTTAAACACTGAACTGAACCCATGGAACCCAGTGACAGAGAGAGAGGTGCGATGAGCAAATTGGCAAAGAATGGGCTGGCAACACCAGCAGAGACAGCTGATCTGAACAAGGGGGAGCACTTGGACCCCAGACTGACAGCTGGGAGGCCAGCATGGGACTGATCCAGACTCCCTGAGTGTGAGAGTCAGTGATGAGGCTTCGGCAACCTATGGGGCCCTGGGCAGTAGATCAATGTTTATCCCTGGCATACAAATGGAATTTGTGTGTCCATAACACAAAGAGTGATGCTCTCTCATACTGGACTCTTAGGGGAGTGCCTCAACCCAGCCATGAGGGAAATGACAGACTCTAGATATCCCCTATGTGGAAGGAAGTGGGGATAAGGTGGGAGGCTGGGGGAGCTGGGGGGCTGTTTAAAATTAAAGTAATAAAAAAGAAAAGAAACAAGTTTGCTTCACATGTCACTCCCAGTTCCCTCTCCCTCCCTTCCTCCAGAACCCCCCTTTAACACTCACACAACTCCTCCCACAATCTCCAATCCACTCTCCATGGAGGCTGGGGCCCTTCATGGGGGACCACTGAAGTATGTCATATGATCCGGGGCAGGGTCTAGGCCCTTCCCCATGTTTCCAATTGGAAACAGCATCCCTCCACATGGAATGGGTCCAGAAGTCCATCTAGATGACAGGGCTAAATGCTGATCTATTGACTGAGGACCCAAAGAATGCTGAGGACTCCTCAATGACACCCAAGTTCAGGGGGTCTGGATCATTCCCATGCTGGCCTGTCAACTATCAGTCTGGAGTCCATGAGATCCCCCTTATTCAGGTCAGCTGTTTCTGTGGGTTTGCTCATCACTCCTCCCTCTCTGAAGCTAGGTTCCAGGAGATCAGTTCAGTATTTAGATGTGGTTGTCTGCCTCTGCTTCCTTCAGCCACTGGATGAAGGCTCTCAGATGGCACACAAAGAAGTCATCTATCATGATGTCAAGGAAGGGCATTTAAGGAAGCTTCTCCACTATTAGTTAGATTGCCAATTGATGTCCTGCTTGCAGGACTCTGGACACCTCATTAGTGCCAGATCTCTTTTCAAACCTATAATGGGTCCTTCTAGCATGGTATCCCTCATCCTTCTCTCCTCTGCTTTTCCCTGACTCAGCATTCCTGCTCCCCCATGTCCTCCTCTGCCCTCTGCTTCACCCCCTCTCTTTCTCACCTGAATTCTCAATGGAATCGATGAAAGCCAGAAGATCCTGGACAGATGTCCTAAATCGCTAAGGGAAGAAGGATGCCAGCCCAGACTACTGTATCCAGCAAAGATTTCAATTACCATAGATGGAGAAAACAAATTATTCCGTGACAAAGCCAGATTTAAGCAATACGTATCCATGATTCCAGCTCTACAGAAAATGCTAGAAGGAAAACCTAGATCCAAGGAAGATAACTACACTCACAAAGACAATGGCAATATATAATCCCACTTTACAAAACACCAAAAGAAAAAGGGAGGAGAAACTACACAAAATATCTTTACTACCAATAAATCAAGCACAAACAAGAATCATCAATCAATAGTCATTAATATCCCTCAGTGTCATCAGCCGCAACTTGCCTATAAAAAGACACAGAATGCAGAACGGATATGAAGACAGAACCCATCCTTCTGCTGCATACAAGAAACACATCTCAACATCAAAGACAGACGTTATCTCAGAGAAAAGGGTTGGGAAAAGATTTTCCAATCAGACAGGCCCAAGAAACAAGCAGATGTAGAAATCCTAATATCTAACAAACTAGACTTCAAATTAAAATCAATCAAAAGAGATGAAGAAGGACATTTCACATTCTTCAAAGGAAAAGTCCATCAAGATGAAGTCTCAATTTTAAACATCTATGCCCCAAATACAAAGGTACCTACATTCGTGAAAGACACATTACTAAACCTCAAACTGCACATAAAATCTCACACACTATTAGTAGGAGACTTCAACACTCTGCTCTCACCGCTAGACAGAACCCCCAGACAGAAACTTAACAAAGAATCAAAAGAATTAATAGAAGTTATGACCCAACTAGGTTTAACAGACATCTATAGAACATTCCACCCAAACACAAAAGGATATACCTTCTTCTCAGTGCCACATGGAACCTTCTCTAAAATTGACCACATAACAGGAAACATAGCAAATCTCCACAGATACAAAAAAATTGAAATAACCCCCTGTATCTTATCAGACCACCATGCATTAAAATTAGAATTCGACAATAACACAAATGACAGAAACCCTACAAACTCATGGAAATTAAACAATGCACAACTGTACCATCCCTGGGTAAAGGAACAAATAAAAAAGAAATGTAAAGGAACAAATAAAAAAAGAAATTGAAGACTTACTGGAATTCAATGAGAATGAAGACACAACATACACAAACTTATGGGACACTTTGAAAGCAGTGCTGAGAGGAAAGTTTATAGCACTAAGTGCCCACATGAAGAAACTAGAGAACAGTCATACTAGAGAATTAATAGCACAGCTGAATGTTCTAGAACAAAAAGAAGCAAACTCTTCCAGGAGGAGCAGATGCCAGGAAATAATCAAGTTGAGGGCTGAAATCAATCAAGAAGAAACCAGGAAAACATTAAGAAGAATCAATGAAACAGAGTTAGTTCTTTTTTTTTTTTTTTTGGTTTTTACGAGACAGGGTTTCTCTGTATTGTTTTGGAGGCTGTCGGTCCAGCCCGGCCTCGAACTCACAGAGATCCACCTGCCTCTACCTTCTGCATGCTGGAATTAAAGGCGTGTGCCACCACCGCCCGGCAAGAGTTAGTTCTTTGAGAAAATCAACAAAATAGACAAACCTCTGTCCAAACTAACCAAAAGACAGAGAGGCAGCATGCTAATTAACAAAATCAGAAATGAAAAGGGGGACATAGCAACGGACTCTGAGAAAATCCAGAGAATCATCAGGGCATACTTTGAAAATCTGTACTCCACAAAATTCAAAACTTTAAAGGAAATGGACAATTTTGTGGATAGATATCACTTGCCAAAACTAAATCAAGAGCAGATAAACAATCTAAACAGCCCTATAACCCTTAATGAAATAGAAGCAGTCATTAAAAGGCTCCCAAACAAAAAAGCCCAGGCCCAGATGGCTTCAGTGCAGAATTCTACCAGAAATTCAAAGAAGAGCTAATTCCAATACTCCTCAAAGTATTCCACACAATAGAAGCAGGAGGCTCACTGACAAACTCTTTTTACAAGGATACATTTACCTCGGTACCCAAGCCACACAAAGACACAACTAAGAAAGAGAACTATAGACCAATTTCCCTCATGAACATTGATGCAAAAATATTCAATAAAATACTAGCAAACCGGATTCAAGAACACATCAGAAATATCATCCACCACGATCAAATAGGCTTCATCCCAGGAATGCAGGGATGGTTCAACATTAGAAAATCTATCAATGTAATGGATATAAACCATATAAACAAACTGCGAAAGAAAAACCAAATGATCATCTCACTAGATGCTGAAAAAGCCTTTGACAAAATCCAGCACCCCTTCATGATAAAGGTTCTAGAGAGATCAGGGATAACAGGAACATACCTAAACATAATAAAAGCAATATACAGTAAACCAACAGCTAACATCAAACTAAATGGAGAGAAATTCAACACAATTCCTCTAAAATCAGGAACAAGACAAGGCTGTCCACTGTCAACATATCTCTTCAATATTGTACTTGAAGTTCTAGCTACAGCAATAAGACAACAAAAGGAGATCAAGGGGATACAAATAGGAAAAGAAGAAGTCAGTCATTCACTATTTGCATATGATATGATAGTTTATATAAGTGACCCAAAAAACTCTGCAAGGGAACTTCTAGAGCTGATAAACACCTTAAACAAAGTGGCAGGATACAAGATAAACTCAAAAAAATCAGTGGCCCTATTATATACAGATAATGAAGTGACTGAGAAAGAAATCAGAGAAACATCCCCCTTTACAATAGTCATAAACAGCATCAAATATCTGGGGACAATGTGAACCAAGGAAGTGAAAGACCTGTATATCAAGATCTTTGAGTCTTTAAAGAAAGAAATCAAAGAGGATACCAGAAAATGGAAAGATCTCCCATGCTCTTGGATTGGTAGGATCAACATGAAAAAATGGCAATCTTGCCAAAAGCAGTCTACAGATTCAATGCAATCCCTATCAAAATTCCGGGACAATTCTTCACAGACCTTGAAAGAACAATAATATTATATGGAAAAACAAAAGGCCCAGGATAGCCAAAACAACCCTATACAATAAAGGAATTACAGGAGGCATCACCATACCTGATTTGAAGCTCTATTATAGAGCTATAGTCCTGAAAACAGCTTGGTATTGGCACAAAAATAGGCAGGTAGACCAATGTAACCCAATTGAAAACCCTGATTTTAACCCACACACCTATGAACACTTGATTTGTGACAAAGAAGCTAAAACTATACAATGGAAAAAAGAAAGCATCTTCAACAAATAGTGCTGGCATAACTGGGTACTGGTATGCAGAAGACTGCAGATAGATCCAAGATTATTGCCTTGTACAAAACTTAAGTCCAAATGGATCAAAGATCTCAACATACATTCAGCCACACTGAAACTTTTAGAAGAGAAAGTGGGAGATACTCTTCAACAAGTTGGTACAGGAGACCACTTCCTGAACATAACACCAGTGGCACAAACACTGAGATCGGCAATTAACAAATGGGACCTCCTGAAACTAAAAAGCTTCTGTAAGGCAAAGAACATAGTCAACAAGATAAAAAGGCAGCCCACAGAATGGGAAAAGGTATTCACTAACTTCACATCTGACAGAGGGCTAATCTCCAAAACTTACAAAGAACTCAAGAAGCAAGTTCCAAACCACCAAAGGATCCAATTAAAAGGTGGGGTACAGAACTAAATGGAGAATTCTCAATAGAGGAGGCTAAAATGGCCAAGAGACACTTAAGAAAGTGATCAACATCCTTAACCATCAAGGAAATGCATAACAAAACAACTTTGAGATGCCATCTTACTCCTGTCAGAATGGCTAAAACCAAAAACACCGAAGACAATTTATGCTGGAGAGGATGTGGAGAGAGGGGAAAACTCCTCCACTGCTGGTGTGAGTGCCAACTCATACAGCCACTTTGGAAATTAGTACAGAGATTCCTCAGGAAAATGGGAATCAATCTACCACAAGACCCAGCAATTCCACTCTTAGGCATATATCCAAATGAAGCAAATTCATGCAACAAGGGCATCTGCTCCACTATGTTCATAGCAGCATTTTGTAATAGCCATAACCTGGAAGCACCCTAGATGCCCCTCAGCTGAAGAGTGGATAGAGAAAATGTGGTACATTTACACAATGGAGTATTACTCAGCAGAAAAAAACAATGGAATCTTGAAATTCAAAGGTAAATGGGTAGAATTGGAAGAAACCATCCTGAGTGAGGTAACCCAGTCACAAAAAGACAAGCATGGTATGTACTCATTCATATATGGATTTTAGACATGGATCAGGATAGTGCCAGTCTGCACTTCCACTGACAGAGAGTCTGGGAAATAGGAAATATCCTAAGAGATATGCATGGTACCCAAGAGAAGAGGAATGAGGCAAGATCCCCTGAACAGATGAGGAACAAGGCAAGGGGTGAGGGGGAGTGGGAGCTGGGAAGGAGAGAGGGGGAAAAAAAGGAAGAGAGAGTAGGTCATGGGGGAACAGGAAGGTTGAGTGGGGTTGGAAGAAAGGGGGAAGAGAGAATCATAGGTTAGAAGAAAGATCAGGCACCAGTGTGAACTCTATTGATCTAAAGGGATGACACCAATTTGCAAGCTAAGCAATAGTGGAGAGACCACCTCGAATGCCCATTCCTGATAATGAACTTGATGGCTATAACCATCCTGGAGCCTTCCTCCAGTGACTGATGGAAGCAGAAGCAAACACCCACAGTTAAACACTGAACTGAACCCAAGATACCCAGTGACAGAGAGAGAGGTGCAATGAGCAAATTGGCAAAGAATGGGCTGGCAAAAAAAAAAAGCAGAGACAGCTGATCTGAACAGGGGAGCGCTCTTGGACCCCAGACTGACAGCTTGGAGGCCAGCATGGGACTGATCCAGACCCCCTGAGTGTGAGAGTCAGTGAGGAGGCCTGGGCAACCTATGGGGCCCTGAGCAGTGGATCAGTGTTTATCCCTGGAATACAAACAGATATTTTGTGTCCATAACACAAAGAGGGATGCTCTCTCATACTGGACTCTTAGGGGAGTGCCTGGTCCCTACCCTGAGTGAAATGACAGAATCTGGATATCCCCTATGTGGAAGGAATTGGCAATAGGGTGGGAGGCTGGGGGAGGGGGGGAAGGCGGGTGGTGCCGGAGGAGGGGAGGAAGAGGGAACTTGGATTGACATGTAAAACAAGCTATTTAAAATTAAAATAATAAAAAAGGAAAAATAATTGAAACAGGTTAAAAATTAAGACAGAGCTAGCCAATAAGAAGCCCTAGCCACCAGCCAACAGTTTCATAATTAATATAGGTCTTAGTGTGTTTATTTGGGGTTCACGGGTGGCAAAACCCTACTGGGCCAGGTAACATTCATGCTACCAATTTCCATGTAAACCCTGACAAAAGCTTAAAAAGAGATTTGAAAAACAAAAGGACTAAGTCAAGCACAGCTTCTTGGTAGCAGCATTTCCTCCAGTGAACTTTGTTGGAGACAAGCAGAAGTTCACAACTCGTTTAAGAGAGGCTTCCTGACTCAGCATAAATGGCAAAAATGGCATGACTCTTTTAGTCTTGCTGTTTAGCGAATAAAAGTTGTACGGGTAGAAAAAGGTAAAGATTTACAGTAAAGACAGATTCAGATGACGAAAAACCTCTAAAGGGTTTATGGTGGGTCTAAAAATATACATAGGCTTGGGAGAGAAAACAAAAAGGATAAGGTTGTTAACAAAAGAATTAGAGAATCTGAATAGTGGTGGTGCATGTCTTTTATTTCAGCACTAGGGAGGCAGAGGCAAGCAGATTTCCATGATTCAAGGCGAGCCTGGTTTACAGAGTGAATTCTAAGACAGGCAAAAGTAAACAGAGTAACCCTGTCTCAGAAAACAAAAGAAAATATGAAAATAAATAGAGAAGTTAGAAAAGCCATGTAAATATGGAAAATACTTAAATCCAAATGGATCAAAGACCTCAATATAAATCAGCCACTCTGAACCTCTTAGAAGAGAAAATGGGAGGTACTCTTGAACAAATTGTGACAGGAGACTGCTTTCTGAACATACCACCAGGAGCACAGACACTAAGATAGACAATTAATAAATGGGACCTCCTGAAACTGAGAAGTTTCTGCAAGGCAAAGGACACAGTCACCAAGGCAAAAAAGCAGTCCACAGAATGGGAAAAGATGTTCACTAACCCCACATCTGACAGAGGGATGATCTCCAAAATTTTTAAAGAACTCAAGCAGTTAGTCTCCAAACACCAAAAGATCAAATTAAAAATTGGTTACAGAAATACAGCTGACCAGACAAAGGTTAACTCTTGAATCCCAGGCATCAGCCTGGGAAGCCAGCATGGGACTGATCAAGACCCCCTGAATCTGGGTGTCAGTGAGGAGGCCTAGGGAATCTATTGAGCCTTGGGCAGCAGATCAGTACCCATCCCAAGTATACACACGGACTTTGGACTCCCATAGAACAATGTGAGGTGCACTCTCACCCCGAACTCTTGGGGAAGGGTCTAGGCCCTGCCCTATATGAAATGACAGACTATGCACACCCCCATGGAGGGCCTCACCCTCCCTGGGGAAATGAGGGGATAACGGGGGGGGGCTCGGGAGGAAGGGAGGGAATGGGAGAGGGACCTGGAACTGACTTGTGAAGCAACCTTGATTCTTATCTAAATTTAAACTGGAAAATAAAATTTAAAAAAAAATTGGTTACAGAAATAAATAGAGAATTCTCAACAGAGGAGTCTAAAGTGACTGAGAGACACTTAAGAAAGTGCTCAACATCATTAGCCATCAAGGAGATAAAAATCAAAACAACTCTGAGATACTACCTCACTCCTGTCAGGATGGCTAAAATCAAAAAATCACTAATGACAGTTTATGCTGGAGAGAATGTGGAGAAAGGGAAACACTCCTCCATGGCTGGTGGGAGTGCCAACACATATAGCCACTATGGAAATCAGTATGGAGATTCCTCTGGAAAACAGGGAATCAGTCTTCCACAAGACCCAGCAATTCCACTCTTAGGCATATACCGAAAATATGCACATTCGTACAACAATGGCATCTGCTCCACTATGTTCATAGCAGCATTATTTGTAATAGCCGGAACCTGGAAGCAACCAATATACCCCTCAACTGAAGAGTGGATAGAGAAAATGTGGTACATTTACACAATGAAACACTTTTCAGCGGAAAAAAATGTAATCTTGAAATTTGCAAGCAAATGGGTGGAACTAGAAGAAACCATCCTGAGTAGGGTAACCCAGTCACAAAAAGAAAAACATGATATGTACTCACTCATATATGGATTTTAGGCATGAAGCAGGGGAGTGCCAGCCTACAATCCCACCACCAGAGAGTCTTGGAAATAGGGAGGACCCTTAGAGAGATATGCATGGTACCCCAGAGAAGGGAATGGGACAGGATCTCCTGAGTAAACTAAGAGCATGGGGGGAGGGGAGAGGGAGTTGGAGGAAAAGTGAGAAGAAGAGAAGGGGAGAGGAGGATATGGGTAAGCAGGAGGGTTGAGTTGGGGCAAGAACAGAGGAGAGCAGGATAATAGATACCATCATAGAGCGATTCATTATAGGGTTGAGGAGAGATCTGGCACTAGTGAGATGTCCAGAGATTTACAAGGATGACATCAACTGGCAATCTAAGCAGTACTGGAGAGGCTATCTTAAATGATCTTCCCCAATGAGATTGACGACTACCTTGTATGCCATCCTAGAGCCTTCATTCAGTGGCTGATGGAAGCAGAGGCAGACACTCACAGCTAAATAAACACTAAACTAAACTCCTGGAAACCAATTGCAGAGAGGGAGGAGTGATGAGCAAAGGGGTCAAGACCCGATTGGTGAAACCCACAGATACAACTGACCTGAACAAGGTGGAATTCATGGACACCAGACTGATGGCTGAGAGGCTAGCATGGGACTGATCCAGACCTCTTGAATGTGGGTGTCAATGAGGAGGCCCCAGCAATCTTTCGGGCCTCAGGTATTAAATCAGTATTTATCCTTGGCATGCAAATGGACTTTGAGAGTCCATTCCACGTGGAGGGATGCTCTTTCAGCCTGGACACATGTGGGAGGTCCTAGGCTCTTCCCAGAATGATATGAAAGACTTTGGAGATTCCCCCATGAAGGTCTTTAGCCTCCCTGGAGAGTGGAGTGGAGATTGGGTGGGGCTTGGGAGATTTGGGGAGGTCAGGGAAGGAGGGGAGTGAGAGGGAGCTGGTATTGACATGTGAAGCAAGCTTGTTTCTAATTTAAATAAAAATAAATAAAAAGATGGAAAATACACAGAGTCTGGATAGCATATGCTTTTTTGTCTTTGAATTATTTGATTTCTGAGGAAGGAGCAAGAACTTCTAAATCACATTGATCTGCTTGAATCTGTCTCCTGAATCAGCTAGTCTATTTCTTTTTTAACCACTTTATCCTTTTTCTTTTCTCTCCTAAGCCTACATATATTTTAAACACATCGTAAAACCATTAGATGTTTTTCCATCATCAGAATGTGTCTTTACTGTGTATCTCTTTCGTTTTCTGGCTATGAGTCTTTTATCTGCTAAACAGTATGGCTAAAATTAAGTGGACCATTTATCTGCTGGCTTTCCAACATGGCGGGGGTACGTTTATCGTCAGCACTGGGAGCTGTGCTCACTGCCTCAAGTATTAAACTGTTTTTTTCTGTATGAGTACCACAAAACATTCTGTGTGACTTGGAGATGAGGTCACTGCTATCACCATCTGCTTGCACACACCATTCAACTGTTTGGTAGCAGAGCCTCTTAAAAGAGCCATGAAGTTTTTGCTGCTAACGCTGAGTCAGGACACCTCCCTTAAAGGAGCTGTGAGCCTCTGCCTGTCTGTAGCAAACAGAGCACTTGAGAAAATACTGCTACCAAGAATCCGTGCTTGACTCTGTTCTTTTGTTTTGAGAATCCCTTTTTAAGTTTTTGTTGGGTTTTACCTGGAATTTCATGCATTGGGTGCCATTTTGTTGTGGAATTTCTTTCCAGCCTGGTTCTGCAGCCACTTTGCCCCAAATTGACACACAAAGATGCTATATTAACTATTAAACTGTTGGCTGATAACTAGGGCATTTTGTTGGCTAGCTCTGTATTAATTATTAACCCATATCTATTAATGTAAGTATTTCCACATGGTCTTGACTTACCAGTGAATGCCCAGATTTGTTAATCCTTTGTGGTCTACATGGTGTCTCCTCCCACCCCTCCCTCTTCTTCTCCTTCCTCTCATAGTCTATACTTCCTGCCTGGACAATCAGTGTTTTATTCATCGACCAATAAGGCAAACATATACAGAACACATCCCCATCACGACACTAGGGAGAGTGTCCCCTGCAACTCCACAGGGAAACATAGTAGAGCTGGTTCAGATGATACAGGTGTGGGTGAGTTCACCCTGAAGGAGTGATAGAATGAGAACTAGCAAGACCCCATATCTTTCATGAGGTCAACTAGCCAGGGTAATGCCAGAGAGCTCACCCTGGTGGTGAAGATGGGGGAGAACTGGCTGTTGACCAACCCTGAAACTAAATAGGTCAAGAACTAGGGTTATGATACAGGTCTGCACCTTTAGGAAAAATCCCCACAGCCTAAGTGAGACAATGTCTCCTGAAGCTTACTCTACAGCAGAATGTAGGCACTGTTTGTGCTGTGACCAAACGACTCTCAGTTTACAATACTGACTTCTCCATGTTCCTTGTCACATACACTACACTGAGCAAATATTCCATCTATGATCTTGTGGAGCATGTGAAGGGGCACATCCTGCAGATGCAAATCTGCAGGATCTCCATGACAAATGGCAACAACAGAATAACCAAAAAGAAACCAATCGAGGGACCAGGATTGCTGGTGCAGCAGAAACTAAAAGCCCTGTACCAGACCAATGCACACTTGCAAGTAAAGATATATGGACAAAAGGATATACTGTGTGTGCCTCCTTGTGTGCTTCCATGATGAGAGCTTTCTTTCTTTCTTTCCCTTTTATTTTTCTTTTAGTTTCTAAAATTTTATTATGTGGGCAGTTTGCATGGGCAAAAGGCAGCTATGAAAGGGTCTGGAGATGAATGAGATCAAGGTGCATGAAAAATAAAGAATAAAAGAGAAATGCTTCTAAAAGCATTTTGAAAAGAGTGAAAAGGAGAGTGAGCTAGGGAGAGTGAGAAAATGAGAAATAGCTGCCATGGGACTGATCTTGGAGGGAGACCAAGAAGCCTCTTCTGAGAGCACTCTCCATTTCTGGACAATGTCATCAAGAAGCCTTCTCACAATCCCAATCACAAAGAAAGGTCTGATCTTCTATCACCTTACAGGGGCAGAGGGCTTTTTCACACCATGTGTTTTGCTCATTGTATTGTATATGACAAGGAACATGGAGAAGCCAGTGTTGTAAACTGAGAGTAGTTGGGTCACAGCACAAACAGTGCCTACACTCTGCCCTAGAGTAAGCTTCAGGAGACGTGGCCTGACTAAGACTGTGGGGATTTGGACTAAAGGTACAGACTTGTACCTAACACAAAGGTAAGGAGATCATAAGTTGACAGTGGAAGGGAACTCAGACAATGGCTGGCATCTGCTAGGCTAGGAGCTGGAGAGAGAACTCAGGGCTTGTGCTTGTGTTGGTGCAGGTCCATCAGAGGGGCACAGAGGCCTTCATCAGGAATTTCTCAGTGAACAGACAATGGAAGGAGAGGGGGATGCCAACTCCAAGTTGTCACCATTGGCAATTATATCCAAGGAAGTGAACTACACTCAAAATAACAAGGGCAATAGATAATCTAACTTTACCAGAAATCAGAAATAGGAGAAAATTAACACATAAAACCACCACCAAAAACGGATCCAAAGCAAACAAGAATCAACAATCAATGGTCATCAATATCCCTGAATATCAATGGTCTTAACTCACATATAAAAAGACACAGACTAACAGAATGGATACCAAGAGAGAATCCATCCTTCTGCTGCATACAAGAAACACACCTCAGTTTCAAACACAGATGCTACCTAAAGGTTAAGGGTTGGCAAAAGACTTTCCAATCAAATGGACGTAAAAAGCAAGTGAGTATAGCTATCCTAATATCTAACAAAATAGACTTCAAACTAAAATTAATCAAAAGAGATGAAGAAAGTCACTTCATATTCATCATAGGAAAAATCCATCAGGAAGAAATCTCAACTATGAAAATATATGCCCCAAATATAAAGGCAACCACATTCATAAAAAAATTACTACAACTCAAATCACACATTAAACCCCACACACTTATAGTGGGAGACTTCAACACCCCACTCACACCACTGGACAGGTACATCAGACAGAAACTTAACAAAGAAACAATGGAACTAACAGAAGTTATCACACAATTGGTTTTAACAGACATCTATAGAACATTCCACCCAAACAAAAAAGAATATACCTTCTTCTCAGCACCACATGAAACCTTCCCAAAACTCAAGCGCATACTTGGCAATAAAGCAAACCTCAACAGATACAAAAAAATTGGAATAACCCCCTGTATCCTATCAAACCACCATGGTTTAAAATTAGAATTCAACGCCAACACAAATTGCAGAAACCTCACAAAGTCATGGAAATTGAACAATGCTCAATTATATTACCCCTGGGTAAAGGAAGAAATAAAGAAAGAAATAAAAGACTTCCTAGAATTCAATGAAAACGAAGGCACAACATACCCAAACCTTTGGGATACTTTGAAAGCAGTTCTAAGAGGAAAATTCATAGCACTAAGTGCCCACATGAAGAAACTGGAGAATTGCCACACTAGAGAATTAACAGATCCCCTGAAAGCTCTAGAACAAAAGGAAGCAAACACAACCAGGAGGACTACATGAAAGGAAATATTCAAACTGAGGGATGAAATCAAAAAAGTAGGAAAAAAAAGAAAACAATGAAACAAAGAGTTGGTTCTTTGAAAAAATCAACAAGATAAACAAACCTTTATCAAATCTAAATAAAGACAGAGAGAACATGCTAATTAACAACATCAGAAATGAAAAAGGGGACAAAACAACAGACACTGGAGAAATCCAAAGAATCATCAGATCATACTTTGAAAATCTGTACTTCACTAAATTGGAAAATCTAAAGAAGATGCATGGTTTTCTGGATAGATATCACTTACCAAAATTTAATCAAGAAGAGGTAAACAATTTAAACAGATCTATATCCCCTAAAGAAATAAAAGCAGCCATAAAAATTCTTCCAACCAAGAAAATTCTTCCAGGGCAAAATGGTTTCAGTATGGAATTCTACCAAAAATTCATGGAATAGCTAACACCAATACTCTTCACATTGTTACACACAATAGAAGTAGAAGGATCATGACCAAATTCTTTTTACAAGGCTACAAATACATTACTAGCCAAACCACACAAAGACACAACAAAGATAGGGAATTACAGACCAATATCCCTCATGAATATTGATGCAAAAATACTCAAGAAAATACTGGCAAACCAATCCAAGAACACATCAGAAAAATCATCCACCATAATCAAACAGGCTTCATCCCAGGGATGCAGGGATGGTCCAACATATGAAAAACCATCAATGTAATCCACCATATAAACACATGATCATCTCACTAGATGCTGAAAAAGCCTTTGACAAAATCCAACACCCCTTCATGATAAAGGTCTTGGATAGATCAGGAACATACCTAAACATAATAAAAGCTATATACAGCAAACCTACAGCCAGCATCAAGCTAAATGGAGAGAAACTAAAGGCGGTACCTCTAAAATCAGGAACATGACAAGGGTGTCCACTGTCTCCATATCTCTTCAATATTGTACTTGAAGTTCTAGCTAGAGCAGTAAGAAAACAAAAGGAGACCAAGGGGACATGAATTGGAAAGGAAGAAGTCAAACTTTCACTATTTGGAGATGATATGATAGTTTACATAAGCAACCCAAAGAATTCTACCAGGAAACTCCTACAGTTGATAAACACCTTCATTAAAGTGGCAGGATACAAAATTAACTAAAAAAATCAGTAGCCCTACTGTATATAGACAATAAAGGGGATGAGAAAGAAATCAGAGAAACATCACACTTTACAATAGCCACAAACACCATAAAATATCTTGAGGTAACTCTAAACAAGCAAGTGAAAAGCCTGTATAACAAGAACTTTGAGTCCATAAAAAAGAAATTAAAGAAGATACCAGGCTCTTGGATAGGTAGGACCAACGTAGCAAAAATGGCAATCTTACCAAAAGCAATCTACAGATTCAATGCAATCCCTATCAAAATACCAGCACAATTTTTCACCGACCTTGAAAGGACAATCCTTAACTTTATATGGAAAAACAAAAGACCCAGGATAGCCAAGGCAACCCTGTACAATAAAGGAACCTCTGGCGGCATCACCATCCCTGACTTCAAGCTCTATTATAGAGCTATAGTCCTGAAAACAGCTTGTTATTGGCACAAAAGCAGACAGGTACACCTATGGAATCAAATGGAAGATGCTGATATCAACCCACACATCTTTGAACACCTGATCTTTGACAAAGAAGCTAAAACTATACAATGGAAAAAAGAAAGCATCTTCACCAAATGCTGCTGGAGTAACTGGATGCTGGCATGTAAAAGACAACAGATAGATCCATATCTATAACCATGCACAAAACTTAAGTCCAAATGGATCAAAGACATCAAAATCAATCCAGCCACACTGAATCTCTTAGAGGAGAAAGTGGGAAGTACCCTTGAATAAATTGCTACTGGAGACTGCTTCCTGAACATAACACCAGTAGCACAGACACTGAGATCAACAATTAATAAATGGAACCTCCTGAAACTGAGGAGCTTCTACAGGACGAAGGACACAGTCAACAAAACAAAGCGACAGTCCACTGAATGGGAAAAGATATTCACAAACCCGACATCTGTCAGAAGGCTGGTCTCCAAAATTTACAGAGAACTCAAGAAGCTAGACTACAGAATACCAAAGGATCCAATTTAAAAAATGGGGTACAGAACTAAATAGAGAATTCTCAATAGAGGAGTCCAAAATAGCCAAGAGACACTTGAGAAAGTGCTAAACATCTTTAGTCATTAGGGAAATGTAAATCAAAACAACTCTGAGATATCATCTCACTCCCATCAGAATGGCTAAAATCAAAAACACTAATGACAGCATATTCTGGGGAGGATGTGGAGAAAGGGGTACACTCTTCCACTGCTGGTGGGAATGCCAACTAGTGCAGCCACTTTAGAGATCAGTATGGAGATTCCTCAGAAAAATGGAAATCAGTCTACCACAAGATCCAACAATTCCACAATTAGGAATATGCCCAAAAGATGTACCCTAATACAAAAAGGACATCTGCTCAATTATGATCATAGCAGCATTATTTGTAATAGCCAGAACCTAGAAAAAACCTAAATGCCCCACGACTGAAGAGTGGATAGAGAAAATGTGGTACATTGACACAATGGAGTACTACTCACCAGAAAAAAATGGAATCTTGAAATTTACAGGCAAATGGATGGCACTGGAAGAAACCATCCTGAGTGATGTAACCCAGTCACAAAAAGGGAAGCATGGTATGTACTCACTCATATATGGATTTTAGACATGGAGAAGGGCATTGCCAGCCCACAACCCCACAGCCAGAGAGTCTTGGGTGCAGGGAAGACCCTAAGAGAGATATGCATGGTAACCCGGAAAAGGGTTAGGGGATGGGCTCTCGTAATTGGATTGGGGGAGAAGGTGAGGGCAGAAGCTGATGGGAGAAAGAGAGAGAGAAAAGAGGATGGGAGAGCAGGACATGGGAGAGTAGGAAGTTTGAGCAAGGGTAAGAATAGAGGAGAAATGGATGGTAGATACCATAAAAGAGGGAGCCGGTATAAGTTGGAAGAGAGATCTGGCACTACTGAGATATTCACAGATCTACAAGAATGACACCAACTGGCATTAAGGCTACCTTAAATGCCCCATGATAATAAGAATGATGACTACTTTATATGTCTTCCTAGAACTCTCATCCAATGGCTGTTGGAGGCAGAGGCAGACACCCACAGCTGTAAACTGAGTTGAAATCCTGGAACCCAGTTGCAAAGAAGAGTGATGACCAAAGGAATCAATATCAGGCTAGCAAACCCACAGAGGCAGCTGACCTAAACAATGGGGAACACATAGAACCCAGACTGATGACTGAGGGGTCAGGATGGGACTGATCCAGAGACCCTCCGCACAAACCTGGGTGACAGAGAGGAGGCTTTGACAATCTGTGGGACCTGGGATGATAGAGCCGTATTTATTCCTGGCATACAGAAGGAATATGGGAACTCATACCACGTGGAGGGATGCTTTCTGAGCCTAGACACATTAGGAAGAATCTGGGCCCTTCCCAAGATGATGTGACAGACCCTGAAAATCACTCATGGAGACCTTTGCCCTCCCTGTGGAGTGGAGAGGGGGTGAAGAGGGGGTGATGGGTTGGGAGTATTGGGGGGTTGGGAAGGAGGGGAGGGAGAGGGAACTGAAAGTGACATGTGTAAAAAGTTAAATAAAAAATATATGGAAGAAAAAATCCACAAACTTACAATGGGAGACATCAACATTCTACTCTCATCACTGGACAGGACAATCAGACAGAAACTTAGCAAAAAAAAAAAAGGAACTGACAGAAGTTATGACCCAATTGGGTTTAACAGACATCTATAGGACATTCCATCCAAACAAGAAAGAATATGCCTTCTTCCCAGAGCCATATGGAAACTTGTGTAAAAACCAACCACATACTCGGCAACAAAACAAACCTCAACAGATACAAAAAATGGAAATAACAGCCTATATCATATTTAACTGAATCACCATGGCTTAAAGTTAGAAGTCAACAACAACACAAATTGCAGAGAGCCTACAAACTCATGGAAATTGAGAAATGTTCAATTAAATCACTCCTGGGTCAAGTAAGACATAAAGAAATTCAAGACTTCCTAGAATTCAATGATACTGAAGGCACAACATACCCAATTTATGGGACACATTGAAAGCAGTGCTAAGAGGAAAGTTCATATCACTAAGTGCTCACATGAAGAAAATGGAGAATAGTCAAACTAGAGAATTAGCAGGACACCAGAAAGTTCTAGAACAGAAAGAAGCAAACTCACCCAGGAAAATTAGCTGCCAGGATATAATTCAATTGAGGGATAGAATCAATAAAGTAGAAACAAAGAAAACTAAACAAAGAATGAACAAAATGAACAGTTGGTTCTTCAAGAAAATCAACAAGATAGACAAAACTTTACCCAAACTAATCAAAAGACAGAGTGTGAAAATGCAAACTAACACAATCAGAAATGAAAAAGAGGACATAAAAAAGGACTGAGGAAATCCAGAGAGTCATCAGATCATACTTTGAAAATCTGTACTCCACATAACTGGGAAATTTAAATGAAATTGACAATTTTCTGGATAGATATCACTTACAAAAATCAAATCAAGAACAGATAAACAATTTAAATAGACATATAAATCCCTAATGAAATAGAAACGGTCATAAAAAGTCTCCCAATAGAAAAAGGCTCAGGGCCAGGTAGTTTCAGTACATAATTCTACCAGAAATCCAAAGAACAGCTAATGGCAATACTCCTCAAATTGTTCCACACAATAGAAGCAGAAGAATCACTGCTCAAATGTTTTTACAAGGCTACATTTATGTTGGTACCAAAGCTACAAAAGCACACAACTGAGAAAGAGAACTACAGACAACCTCCCTCATGAACATTAATGCAAAAAATCTCAGTAAAATACTGCCAAATCAAATCCAAGAGCATATTAGAAAAATCATCCACCATGACCAAGTAAGTGTCATCCTTGAGATAAATGGACAGTTCAAAACTTGAAAATCTGACAATGTAATCCACCATTTAAACACACTGAAAAAGAAAAACTACATGAACATCTCACTTGATGCTGAAACCCCTTTGACAAAATCCAACATCCATTCATGATTTTAATGATAAAGGCCTTGGAGAGATGAGGGATAACAGGGAGATACATAAACATAATAAAGGCAATATACAGCAAGCCAACAGCCAACATCAAACTAAATGGAGATGAACTCAATGTGATTCCTCTAAAATCAAGAACAACACAAGGCTGTCCACGCACTCCATATCCCTTCAATATTGCACTTGAAGTTCTGGCTAGAGCAATAAGAGAACAAAAGGATATCAAGGAGATACAAAGTGGAAAAGAATAAGTCAAACGTTAATAACTTGCAAATGATGTGACATCTTACATAAGGGACGCAAAAAATTCTACCTGGGAACACCTACAGCTGATAAACACCTTCTATACAGTGTCATGATACAAGATTAAGTAAAAAACCAACAGTAGCTTCCTATAGGCAGATGATAACAGGGCAGCTGAGAGAGAAATCAGAGAAACACCACCCTCTAAAATAGCCACAAACAACATAAAAACTCTTTGTGTAAACACATGAGAGACCTGTATAGCAAGAACTTTGGGTCATTAAAGAAGGAAATTAAAGAAGATACCAGAAAATGGAAAGGTCTCCCATGCTCTTGGATAGGTAGGATCCACATACTAAAAATGGCAACCTTACCAAAAGCAATGTACAGACTCATTGCAATCCCCAGGAAAATCTCAACATAATTCTCCACAGAACTTGAAAGAACAATACTCAAATTTATATAAAAATAAAAAACTAGGATAGCCAAAGCAACCATGTACAATACAGGAACTCCAACAGGCATCACCATCCCTGACTTCAAGCACTACTATAGAGCTATAGTAATGAAAAGAGTTTGTTATTGGCATAAAAACAAACAGGTAGACAATTGGAATCAAATTGAAGACCCTGATAGTAATCCAGATACATATGAACACCTAATTTATGATAAAGAATCTAAAATCATACATTGGAAGAAAGAAAGTATCATTAGCAAATGGTGCTGGAATAATTGGATGCTGACAGGAAGAAGATTGCCATAGATCCATATCTATTACCATGCACAAAACATAAGTCCAAATGGATCAAAGACATCAACATGATTCCAGCCACACTGAAACTCTTAGAAGAGAAAGATGGAAGTGTTCTTGAATGAATTAGTGCAAGAGACAACTTCCTGAAGAGAATACCAGTAGCACAGACACTGAGAGCAACAATTAATAAATGGGACCTCCTGAAAATTAGGAACTTCCGTTAAGGTAAAGGACACAGTCAACAAGACAAAAAAGCAAGGCACAGAATGGAAAAAGATCTTCACAAAACCCTCTGACAGAAGGCTGATTTCCAAAATATACAAAGAACACAAGAAGGTAGTCACCAAAACACCAAATACACAATTAAAAAGTGGGGTGCCGAGGAGGCTGGGAGTACAGGGAAGTAGCTGTCCCTCTGGCATCATCAGGTAAACAGGCCAGCTTCCCGGCCTGTGTTCCAGAGCCTGCAGATCGCCTGGGAACTGCACAGAGCTCCCAAGCCCGGCGGGAGCATCAGGTAAACAGGCCAGCTTCCCGGCCTGTGTTCCAGAGCCTGCAGATCGCCTGGGAACTGCACAGAGCTCCCAATCCCGGCGGGAGCATCAGGTAAACAGGCCAGCTTCCCGGCCTGAGTTCCAGAGCCTGCAGATCGCCTGGGAACTGCACAGAGCTCCCAATCCCGGCGGGAGCATCAGGTAAACAGGCCAGCTTCCCGGCCTGTGTTCCAGAGCCTGCAGATCGCCTGGGATCTGCACAGAGCTCCCAATCCCGGCGGGAGCATCAGGTAAACAGGCCAGCTTCCCGGCCTGTGTTCCAGAGCCTGCAGATCGCCTGGGAACTGCACAGAGCTCCCAATCCCGGCGGGAGCCAAGCACCCCAGACTCCAGATCTTCTCTCCCACCAACGATTCCAGGAAAGGAGAGGAGGCTGGGAGTACAGGGAAGTAGCTGTCCCTCTGGCATCAGGTAAACAGGCCAGCTTCCCAGCCTGTGTTCCAGAGCCTGCAGATCGCCTGGGAACTGCACAGAGCTCCCAATCCCGGCGGGAGCATCAGGTAAACAGGCCAGCTTCCTGGCCTGTGTTCCAGAGCCTGCAGATCGCCTGGGAACTGCACAGAGCTCCCAATCCCGGCGGGAGCCAAGCACCCCAGACTCCAGATCTTCTCTCCCACCAAAGAGACCAGGAAACTACAGGAGCCAGGGAGACCAGGGGAGTAGCTGTTCCGGATCAGGTACAACAGGACCCAGCATAGGGTCCAGGAGACCAGGTAGGAGGCTAAGCACCCCAGATTCCTGTTCTTCTTCTCTACCCACGGACCAGCATTTGGACAAGGCATAGAAGAACCACCAGATTACTGGACTTACTAGCACCCACCAAAGGGAACTCTGGTCCCCAGACCAGGAAGGGGCTCTTTCTGCACCCACTAAAAGAAGAGATGGGAAAGAGACAATACAAAAACACAGTCAGCAACAGAAAAACAAATATGACACCGCCAGATTCTAGAGACTCCACACCAGCAAGACCCCAATATTCCAACGCGAAGGAAGCAGAAGAGAACGACCTTAAAAGCACTTTCATGAAAATGATAGAGGCCCTAAAAGAGGATATTGGAAAATCCCTCAAAGAAATGGAAGAAAAAACAAACCAAAAAATGCAAGAAATGGAAGAAAAAACAAACCAAAAAATGCAAGAATTGGAAGAAAAAACAAACCAAAAAAGGCACGAAATGGAAGAAGAAATGAAGCAAAAAATGCAAGAAATGGAAGAAAAAGCAAAGCAAAAAATGCAAGAATTAGAAGAAGAAACATACCAAATAAGGCAGGAAATGGAAGAAGCAACAAAGCAAAAAATGCAAGAAATGGTAGAAAAAACAAAGCAAAAAATAAAAAAAATGGAGGAAGAAACAAACCAAAAAAGGCAGGAAAGGGAAGAAGAAACAAAGCACAAAATCCAAGAAATGGAACAAAAAGCAAACCAAAAAATGCAAGAAATGGAAGAAAGAACAAACCAAAAAATTCATAAAAGGCAACAAACGGACGAACAGATAAACAGAAAATTGCAAGAAGCAATGCAAATGCTGCAAGGGTTGAAAACTGAAATAGAGACACTAAAAAAAACACAATCTGAAGAAAGGCAGAAAATAGAAAAGCTGGACAGTCAGGCACTACCAATACAAGCATTACCAACAGAATAGAAGAGATGGAAGAGAGAATCTCAAGTGTTGAAGATACATTAGGAGAAATGGATTTATCAACCAAAGAAAACCTTAAATCCAACAAATCCTTAACACAAAACATCCAGGAATTATGGGACACCATGAAAAGACCAAACCTAAGAATAATAGGTATAGAAGAAGGAGAAGAAATCCACCTCAAAGGGGCAGAAGGCATATTCAACAAAATCATAGAAGAAAACTTTCCCAACCTTAAGAAAGACATGCCAATGAAGGTACAAGAAGCCTACAGAACACCAAATAGAGTGGACCACAAAAAAAATCCCCTCGCCACATAATAATCAAGACCCCAAACATACAGAATAAAGAAAGAATATTAAGAGCAGCTAAGGAAAAAGGTCAAGTAACATATAAAGGCAGACCTATCAGAATTACACCTGATTTCTCCATGGAAACTCTGAAAGCCAGAAGGTCCTGGATAGATATTCTACCTACACTAAGAGACCATGGATGCCAGCCCAGACTACTATACCCGGCAAAGCTCTCAATCACTATAGACGGAGAAAACAAGATATTCCATGACAAAACTAGATTCAACCAATATGTGTCCACTAACCCAGCCCTACAGAAAATTTTGGAAGGAAAACTCCAACCCAAGGAAGCTAACTACAACCAGAAAAACATAAGCATTAGAGAATCCCTCTCTACCAACAGCCAAAAGAACAAAGGGGCGAAATTCCACCCATAATTCCACCAACAACAACCATCGCAAATCGAAGAAGGATGAGCAATCAATGGTCATTAATATCCCTCAATATTAATGGCCTTAACTCACCCATAAAAAGACACAGACTAGCAGAATGGATTCGAAGACAGAACCCTTCCTTCTGCTGCATACAAGAAACACACCTCACCCTCAAAGACAGACATTACTTGAGAGTTAAAGGTTGGGAAAAAATTTTTCAATCAAATGGACCCAAGAAACAAGCAGGGGTAGCAATCCTAATATCTAACAAACTAGACTTTAAAATAAAATCAATCAAAAGAGATGAAGGAGGTCATTACATACTCATCACAGGTGAAACCCACCAAGACGAAGTGTCTATCCTGAACATCTATGCCCCCAATACAAAGGCATCCACATTCGTTAAAGAAACATTATTAGAACTTAAATCTCATCTAAAGCCCCACACAGTTATAGTGGGAGATTTCAACACACCACTCTCACCACTAGACAAGAATACCAGACAGGAACTCAACAAAGAAGCAAAGGGTCTAATAGAAGTAATGACCCAACTGGGATTAACAGATATCTATAGAACATTTCATCCACATAAAAAAGAATATACCTTCTTCTCACCACCACATGGAACCTTCTCAAAAATCGACCACATACTTGGCAACATATCAAACCTCAGCAGCTACAAAAAAATTGGAATAACTCCATGCATCTTATCAGACCACCATGCCTTAAAATTAGAATTCAACAACAACACAAAGTGCAGAAAACCTACAAACTCATGGAAATTGAATAATGCTCAACTGCACCATCCCTGGGTCAAAGAGGAAATAAAAAAAGAAATTAAAGACTTCCTCGAACTCAATGAGAATGAAGACACAACATACCCAAACCTATGGGACACTTTGAAAGCAGTGCTACGGGGAAGTTCATAGCACTAAGTGCTCACATGAAGAAACAGGAAAACAGTTATACCAGAGAATTAACATCACAGCTAAAAGCTCTAGAACACAAAGAAGCAAACTCCCCCAGGAGGAGTAGACGCCAGGAAATAATCAAATTGAGGGCTGAAATCAACAAAGTAGAAACCAGGAAAACAATACAAAGAATCAATGCAACGAAGAGTTGGTTCTTTGAGAAAATCAACAAGATAGACAAACCTTTGTCCAAACTTACCAAACAGCAGAGAGTGAACACGCAAATTAACAAAATCAGAAATGAAAAGGGGGACATAACAACAGACTCTGAGGAAATCCAGAGAATCATTAGGTCATACTTTGAAAACCTGTACTCCACAAAATTCGAAAATTTAAAGGAAATGGATGACTTCCTGGACAGCTATCATTTGCCAAAACTAAATCAAGAACAGATAAGCAATTTAAATAGACCTATAACCCCTATGGAAATAGAAGCTGTCATCAAAAGTCTCCCAACCAAAAAAAGTCCAGGTCCAGATGGCCTCAGTGCAGAATTCTACCACAAATTCAAAGAACAGCTTATACCAATTCTTCTCAAAGTGTTCCACACAATAGAAGCAGAAGGGTCTTTGCCAAACTCTTTCTATGAGGCTTCAATAACCTTGATCCCCAAGCCACACAAAGATACAACCAAGAAAGAGAACTTCAGACCAATATCCCTCATGAACATTGATGCAAAAATACTCAATAAAATACTGGCAAATCGGATCCAAGAACACATCAAAACAATCATTCACCACGATCAAGTAGGTTTCATCCCAGGGATGCAGGGATGGTTCAACATACGAAAATCCATCAACGTAATCCACCATATAAACAAGCTGAAAAACAAAAATCACATGATCATCTCACTAGATGCTGAAAAAGCCTTTGACAAAATCCAACATCCCTTCATGATAAAGGTCTTGGAGAGATCTGGGATAACAGGGACATACTTAAACATAATAAAAGCCATATACAGTAAACCAACAGCCAACATCAAACTAAATGGACAGAAACTCAACGCAATTCCTCTAAAATCAGGAACAAAACAAGGCTGTCCACTCTCTCCATACCTTTTCAACATGGTACTTGAAGTTCTAGCTATAGCCATACGACAACAAAGGGGGATCAAGGGGATACAAATTGGGAAGGAAGAAGTCAAACTTTCACTGTTTGCAGACGATATGATAGTTTATATCAGTGACCCAAAGAACTCTACCAGGGAACTCTTACAGCTGATTAACACCTTCAGCAAAGTGGCAGGTTACAAGATCAACTCAAGAAAGTCAGTAGCCCTACTATATACAGATGATAAAAGGGCTGAAAGAGAAATCAGAGAAACATCACCCTTTACAATTGCCACAAACAACATAAAATACCTTGGGGTAACGCTAACCAAACAAGTGAAAGACCTGTATCGTAAGAACTTTGAATCTTTAAAGAAAGAAATTAAAGAAGCCCTCAGAAAATGGAAAGATCTCCCATGCTCTTGGATAGGTAGGATCAATGTAGTAAAAATGGCAATCCTGCCAAAAGCAATCTACAGATTCAATGCTATCCCCATTAAAATCCCAGCACAATTCTTCACAGACCTTGAAAGAACAATAATCAATTTTGTATGGAAAAACAAAAGACCCAGGATAGCCAAAACAACCCTGTTCAACAAGGCAACGTCCGGAGGCATCACTATCCCTGACCTCAAGCTCTATTATAGAGCTATAGTCCTGAAAACAGCTTGGTATTGGCACAAAAATAGACAGGCAGACCAATGGAATCGAATTGAAAATCCGGGTATTAACCCACACACGTACGAACATCTGATCTTCGACAAAGAAGCTAAAAATATACAATGGAATAAAGAAAGCATCTTCAACAAATGGTGCTGGCATAATTGGAGACTGGCATGTAGAAAAATGCGGATCGATCCATGTTTATCGCCATGCACAAAACTTAAGTCCAAATGGATCAAAGACCTCAACATAAATCCAGCCACACTGAACCTCTTAGAAGAGAAAGTGGGTGGTACCCTTGAAAGAATTGGTACAGGAGACAGCTTCCTGAACATAACACCAGTAGCACAGACAGTGAGATCAACAATTAATAAATGGGACCTACTGAAACTGAGAAGCTTCTGTAAGGCAAAGGACACAGTCAGCAAGACAAAAAGGCAGCCCACAGAATGGGAAAAAATATTCACTAATCCCACATCTGACAGAGGGTTGATCTCCAAAATTTACAAAGAACTCAAGAAGCAAGTCTCCAAAACAGCAAAGGACCCAATTAAGAAGTGGGCTGCAGAACTAAATAGAGAGTTTTCAATAGAGGAGTCTAAAATGGCTGAGAGGCACTTGAGAAAGTGCTCAACATCCTTAGCCATCCGGGAAATGCAAATCAAAGCAACTCTGAGATACCATCTCACTCCTGTCAGAATGGCTAAAATCAAAAACACCAATGACAATTTATGCTGGAGAGGATGTGGTGAAAGGGGGACACTCCTCCATTGCTGGTGGGAGTGCCAACTGGTTCAGCCACTTTGGAAAGCAGTATGGAGATTCCTCAGAAAAATGGGAATAAACCTACCACAAGACCCAGCAACTGCACTCTTAGGCATATATCCAAAAGATGCCCATTCATATAACAAAGATGTCTGTTCCACTATGTTCATAGCAGCTTTATTTGTAATAGCCAGAACTTGGAAGCAACCTAGATGTCCCTCACCCGAAGAATGGATAGAGAAAATGTGGTACATCTACACAATGGAGTACTATTCAGCAGAAAAAAATAATGGAATCATGAGATTCGCAGGCAAATGGATGACACTAGAAGAAACCATCCTGAGTGAGGTAACCCAGTCACAAAAAGAGAAACATGGCATGTACTCTCTCATATATGGATTTTAGACATAGATCTGGGGAGTGCCAGCCTACAATCCTATTGCCAGAGAGTCTGGGAAACAGAAACTTCATTTACTGGCTGGTTAAGTACTGAGCTGAACTCAAGAAAGCCAGTATCAGAGAGGGAGGACTGATGATCAAAGGGATTAAGACTGGGCTGGTTGAACCCCCAGAAACAGCTGACCAGACAAAGGTTAACTCTTGAATCCCAGGCATCAGCCTGGGAATCCAGCATGGGACTGATCAAGACCCCCTGAATCTGGGTGTCAGTGAGGAGGCCTAGGTAATCTATTGAGCCTTGGACAGCAGATCAGTACCCATCCCAAGTATACACACGGTCTCTGGACTCCCATAGAACAATGTGAGGTGCACTCTCACCCTGAACTCTTGGGGAAGGGTCTAGGCCCTGCCCTATATGAAATGACAGACTATGGACACCCCCATGGAGGGCCTCACCCTCCCTGGGGGAATGAGGGGATAACGGGGGGGGATGGGGGAGGGCACAGGAGGAGGGGAGGGAAAGGGAGAGGGACCTCGTACTGACTTGTGAAGCAACCTTGTTTCTTATCTAAATTTAAAATGGAAAATAAAAAAAATATTAATATAATAAAAAAAAAAATATTCACTCATCCCAAAAAAAAAAAAAAAAAAAAAAGAATATTAAGAGCAGCTAAGGAAAAAGGTCAAGTAACATATAAAGGCAGACCTATCAGAATTACACCTGATTTCTCCATGGAAACTCTGAAAGCCAGAAGGTCCTGGATAGATATTCTACCTACACTAAGAGACCATGGATGCCAGCCCAGACTACTATACCCGGCAAAGCTCTCAATCACTATAGACGGAGAAAACAAGATATTCCATGACAAAACTAGATTCAACCAATATGTGTCCACTAACCTAGCCCTACAGAAAATTTTGGAAGGAAAACTCCAACCCAAGGAAGCTAACTACAACCAGAAAAACATAAGCATTAGAGAATCCCTCTCTACCAACAGCCAAAAGAACAAAGGGGCGAAATTCCACCCATAATTCCACCAACAACAACCATCGCAAATCGAAGAAGGATGAGCAATCAATGGTCATTAATATCCCTCAATATTAACGGCCTTAACTCACCCATAAAAAGACACAGACTAGCAGAATGGATTCGAAGACAGAACCCTTCCTTCTGCTGCATACAAGAAACACACCTCACCCTCAAAGACAGACATTACTTGAGAGTTAAAGGTTGGGAAAAAATTTTTCAATCAAATGGACCCAAGAAACAAGCAGGGGTAGGAATCCTAATATCTAACAAACTAGACTTTAAAATAAAATTAATCAAAAGAGATGAAGGAGGTCATTACATACTCATCACAGGTGAAACCCACCAAGACGAAGTGTCTATCCTGAACATCTATGCCCCCAATACAAAGGCATCCACATTCGTTAAAGAAACATTATTAGAACTTAAATCTCATCTAAAGCCCCACACAGTTATAGTGGGAGATTTCAACACACCACTCTCACCACTAGACAAGAATACCAGACAGGAACTCAACAAAGAAGCTAAGGGTCTAATAGAAGTAATGACCCAACTGGGATTAACAGATATCTATAGAACATTTCATCCACATAAAAAAGAATATACCTTCTTCTCACCACCACATGGAACCTTTTCAAAAATCGACCACATACTTGGCAACATATCAAACCTCAGCAGCTACAAAAAAATTGGAATAACTCCATGCATCTTATCAGACCACCATGCCTTAAAATTAGAATTCAACAACAACACAAATTGCAGAAAACCTACAAACTCATGGAAATTGAATAATGCTCAACTGCACCATCCCTGGGTCAAAGAGGAAATAAAAAAAGAAATTAAAGACTTCCTCGAATTCAATGAGAATGAAGACACAACATACCCAAACCTATGGGACACTTTGAAAGCAGTGCTACGGGGAAGTTCATAGCACTAAGTGCTCACATGAAGAAACAGGAAAACAGTTATACCAGAGAATTAACATCACAGCTAAAAGCTCTAGAACACAAAGAAGCAAACTCCCCCAGGAGGAGTAGACGCCAGGAAATAATCAAATTGAGGGCTGAAATCAACAAAGTAGAAACCAGGAAAACAATACAAAGAATCAATGCAACGAAGAGTTGGTTCTTTGAGAAAATCAACAAGATAGACAAACCTTTGTCCAAACTTACCAAACAGCAGAGAGTGAACACGCAAATTAACAAAATCAGAAATGAAAAGGGGGACATAACAACAGACTCTGAGGAAATCCAGAGAATCATTAGGTCATACTTTGAAAACCTGTACTCCACAAAATTCGAAAATTTAAAGGAAATGGATGACTTCCTGGACAGCTATCATTTGCCAAAACTAAATCAAGAACAGATAAGCAATTTAAATAGACCTATAACCCCTATGGAAATAGAAGCTGTCATCAAAAGTCTCCCAACCAAAAAAAGTCCAGGTCCAGATGGCCTCAGTGCAGAATTCTACCACAAATTCAAAGAACAGCTTATACCAATTCTTCTCAAAGTGTTCCACACAATAGAAGCAGAAGGGTCTTTGCCAAACTCTTTCTATGAGGCTTCAATAACCTTGATCCCCAAGCCACACAAAGATACAACCAAGAAAGAGAACTTCAGACCAATATCCCTCATGAACATTGATGCAAAAATACTCAATAAAATACTGGCAAATCGGATCCAAGAACACATCAAAACAATCATTCACCACGATCAAGTAGGTTTCATCCCAGGGATGCAGGGATGGTTCAACATACGAAAATCCATCAACGTAATCCACCATATAAACAAGCTGAAAAACAAAAATCACATGATCATCTCACTAGATGCTGAAAAAGCCTTTGACAAAATCCAACACCCCTTCATGATAAAGGTCTTGGAGAGATCTGGGATAACAGGGACATACTTAAACATAATAAAAGCCATATACAGTAAACCAACAGCCAACATCAAACTAAATGGACAGAAACTCAACGCAATTCCCCTAAAATCAGAAACAAAACAAGGCTGTCCACTCTCTCCATACCTTTTCAACATGGTACTTGAAGTTCTAGCTATAGCCATACGACAACAAAGGGGGATCAAGGGGATACAAATTGGGAAGGAAGAAGTCAAACTTTCACTGTTTGCAGACGATATGATAGTTTACATCAATGACCCAAAGAACTCTACCAGGGAACTCTTACAGCTGATTAACACCTTCAGCAAAGTGGCAGGTTACAAGATCAACTCAAGAAAGTCAGTAGCCCTACTATATACAGATGATAAAAGGGCTGAAAGAGAAATCAGAGAAACATCACCCTTTACAATTGCCACAAACAACATAAAATACCTTGGGGTAACGCTAACCAAACAAGTGAAAGACCTGTATCATAAGAACTTTGAATCTTTAAAGAAAGAAATTAAAGAAGCACTCAGAAAATGGAAAGATCTCCCATGCTCTTGGATAGGTAGGATCAATGTAGTAAAAATGGCAATCCTGCCAAAAGCAATCTACAGATTCAATGCTATCCCCATTAAAATCCCAGCACAATTCTTCACAGACCTTGAAAGAACAATAATCAATTTTGTATGGAAAAACAAAAGACCCAGGATAGCCAAAACAACCCTGTTCAACAAGGCAACGTCCGGAGGCATCACTATCCCTGACCTCAAGCTCTATTATAGAGCTATAGTCCTGAAAACAGCTTGGTATTGGCACAAAAATAGACAGGCAGACCAATGGAATCGAATTGAAAATCCGGGTATTAACCCACACACGTACGAACATCTGATCTTTGACAAAGAAGCTAAAAATATACAATGGAATAAAGAAAGCATCTTCAACAAATGGTGCTGGCATAATTGGAGACTGGCATGTAGAAAAATGCGGATCGATCCATGTTTATCGCCATGCACAAAACTTAAGTCCAAATGGATCAAAGACCTCAACATAAATCCAGCCACACTGAACCTCTTAGAAGAGAAAGTGGGTGGTACCCTTGAAAGAATTGGTACAGGAGACAGCTTCCTGAACATAACACCAGTAGCACAGACAGTGAGATCAACAATTAATAAATGGGACCTACTGAAACTGAGAAGCTTCTGTAAGGCAAAGGACACAGTCAGCAAGACAAAAAGGCAGCCCACAGAATGGGAAAAAATATTCACTAATCCCACATCTGACAGAGGGTTGATCTCCAAAATTTACAAAGAACTCAAGAAGCAAGTCTCCAAAACAGCAAAGGACCCAATTAAGAAGTGGGCTGCAGAACTAAATAGAGAGTTTTCAATAGAGGAGTCTAAAATGGCTGAGAGGCACTTGAGAAAGTGCTCAACATCCTTAGCCATCCGGGAAATGCAAATCAAAGCAACTCTGAGATACCATCTCACTCCTGTCAGAATGGCTAAAATCAAAAACACCAATGACAATTTATGCTGGAGAGGATGTGGTGAAAGGGGGACACTCCTCCATTGCTGGTGGGAGTGCCAACTGGTTCAGCCACTTTGGAAAGCAGTATGGAGATTCCTCAGAAAAATGGGAATAAACCTACCACAAGACCCAGCAACTGCACTCTTAGGCATATATCCAAAAGATGCCCATTCATATAACAAAGAGGTCTGTTCCACTATGTTCATAGCAGCTTTATTTGTAATAGCCAGAACTTGGAAGCAACCTAGATGTCCCTCACCCGAAGAATGGATAGAGAAAATGTGGTACATCTACACAATGGAGTACTATTCAGCAGAAAAAAATAATGGAATCATGAGATTCGCAGGCAAATGGATGACACTAGAAGAAACCATCCTGAGTGAGGTAACCCAGTCACAAAAAGAGAAACATGGCATGTACTCCCTCATATACGGATTTTAGACATAGATCTGGGGAGTGCCAGACTACAATCCTATTGCCAGAGAGTCTGGGAAACAGAAACTTCATTTACTGGCTGGTTAAGTACTGAGCTGAACTCAAGAAAGCCAGTATCAGAGAGGGAGGACTGATGATCAAAGGGATTAAGACTGGGCTGGTTGAACCCCCAGAAACAGCTGACCAGACAAAGGTTAACTCTTGAATCCCAGGCATCAGCCTGGGAATCCAGCATGGGACTGATCAAGACCCCCTGAATCTGGGTGTCAGTGAGGAGGCCTAGGTAATCTATTGAGCCTTGGACAGCAGATCAGTACCCATCCCAAGTATACACACGGTCTCTGGACTCCCATAGAACAATGTGAGGTGCACTCTCACCCTGAACTCTTGGGGAAGGGTCTAGGCCCTGCCCTATATGAAATGACAGACTATGGACACCCCCATGGAGGGCCTCACCCTCCCTGGGGGAATGAGGGGATAACGGGGGGGGATGGGGGGGAGGGCACGGGAGGAGGGGAGGGAAAGGGAGAGGGACCTCGTACTGACTTGTGAAGCAACCTTGTTTCTTATCTAAATTTAAAATGGAAAATAAAAAAAATTAATAAAAGAAAAAAAAATAAAAATAAAAAAAAAGTGGGGTGCCGAAATAATTAAAGAATTCTCAGTAATGGAATCTAAAGTGGCTGAAAGCCATTTAAGAAAATGCACAGCATTCTTAGCCATCAGGGAAATGCAAACTAAAACAACTCTGAGATACCGTCTTACACCTGTCAGATGGTTAAATCAAAAACACCAAAGACAGCTTATGCTGAAGAGGATGTGGAGAAAGGGAAACACTACTCAATTGAGGGTGGCAGTGCAAACTTGTACAACCACTTTGGAAATCAATATGTAAGTATCTCAGGAAAATGTGAATCAGTCTAATACAAGATCCAGCAATTCCACTCTTAGGTATATACCCAAAGGATGCACATTCACACCACAAAGAAATATGCTCAACTATGTTCATAACAGCATTACTTGTAAAGGAAGAACCTGGAAGCAATCTAGATGCTCCTCAACCAAAGAGTGGATAAATAAAATTTGGCACATTTACACAATGTACTATTTCTCAATGGGAAAAAACAATGAAAATTTGAAGTTCACAGGAGAATGGATGGAACTAGAAGAAACCATCCTGAGGGAGGAAACCAGACACAGAAAGACAAACATGGTATATACTCACACATAAGTGCATATTAGATATACAGAAAAGGACTACCAGCCTATAAATCCAAAACCCCAGAGAAGCTAGGAAACAAGGAGGACCCTAAGAGAGACACACATTGTCACAAATGCAAAGGGGGAAGGAAAAGACCTACTGAGTAATTTGGTAGCATGGTGGGATGGATGGGAAATAGGAGGAAGGAGAGGAGGGAGAGCATGAGGGATCAGGAAGATGGAGTCAAGGGAAGAATAGATAAGAAGAGCAAGAAAAGAGACACCTTAATAGAGGGAGCCATTGTAGATATAGAGAAATCTTGAACTATAGAAATCTACAGAGATCCATAAGGAAGACACTATGAATTCAAGCAATACTGGAGAGGCTGCAAATGACAGCTTATGCTGGAGAGAATGTGAAGAAAGGGGAATACTCATCCATTGCTTGTGGGAGTGCAAACTCGTACAGCCACTTTGGAAAATAGTATGGAGATTCATTAGGAAAATGGGAATCAGTCTGCCACACCACCCAGCAATTTCACTCTTAGGCATATACCCAAAAGATGCCCATTCTTACAGCAAGGATGTCTGTTCCATTATGTTCTTAGCAGCATTATTTGTAAAAGCTAGATCTTGGAAGCAACCTAGCTGCCCCACAACTGAAGAGTGGATAGAGAAAATGTACTACATTTTCACAAAGGAGTACAACTCAGCGGGGAATAAAAACAACAGAATCTTGAAATTTGCAGGCAAATGGATGGCACTAGGAGAAACCATCCTTAGTGAGGTAACCCAGTCACAAAACGACAAACAAGGTATGTACTCACTCATATATGGATTTTAGACATGCATCAGGGGAGTGTCAGCCTACAATCCCAAGGCCAGTGAGTCTGGGAAATAGGGAGGTTCCCAAGAGATATGAATTATACCCCAGAGAAATTGAAAGAGGCTAGATCTCCTGAGCAGAGTGGGAATATGGGGGGAGAAGAGAGGGAACCAGGAAAAGAGAGGGGAGTAAGAGGAGGGTAGAAGACACAGGGGAGCAGGAAGGCTGAGTCTGAGTAAGAATAGTGGAGGCAAGGATGAAAGATACCATAATATTGGAGTCATTATAGATTTGAGAAGAGAGCTGACACTAGTGAAATTTCCAGAGATCTACAAGGATAACACCAACTGAAATACTAAGTAATATCGGAGAGACTATATTAATATCAGCTACCTGATTATAAGGTTGGTGACTACCTTATGTGACATCCTAGAACCTTCATCCTGTAACTGATGGAAGCAGAGACAGATACTCACCACTAAACACTGAACTGAACCCCTGGGACCCAGTAAAAGAGATGGAGGAGTGATGAGCAAGTCGGTCAAGACTGTGCTGGAGAAAACCACAAAGAGAGCTGACTGGACAAGGGGGAGCTCTTGAACCCCAGACTGATGACTAAGAGGCCAATAGGGAACTAATCTAGTCTCCATGATTGTAGTGTCAGTGAGGAGGCCTCAGAAATCTCTGCGGCTTTGGGTAGTTGAATAGTGTTCACCATGGCATACAAATGAACTATGGGAGCCCATTCCACATGGAGGGATGCTCTCTCAGTCTGGACACATGGGGAAGGGCCTAGGTCCTGCCCTGGATGAAACGACAGACTCTGGATATCCCCACAAGGAGGGCCTTATCCTCCCTGGGGAATGATGTGGAGATTGGGCTGTGGGTGTGTGTGGTGAGGGTGGAGCTGTTGGAGGGAAAAGGGGGAAGCCAGAATTAACATTTGAAGTATGAATGTTTCTGATAAAATAAAAGAGCATACATAAAATTAAAAAAAGAAATGCTATAAAGACTTGTGGTATCTCAGAACAAGGAAGAACTAAACTTTTTATCATAACCAAACATAAAATGAAACATCTGTACATAAAAGTATTTGAAGAAAATTATCTGACACTGAGAAAAAAATCTACTGGGAAATCAAATCCAAGAATATATCATAAAAATCATCCAGCATGATCAAGTAGGTTTCTTCTTGAGATGAATGGATAGTTTGAAAGTTGAATCTAACAATGAAATCCACCATATAAACACACTGAAATGGAAAAGTACATGAACATCTCACTAGATGCTGAAACACCTTTGACAAAATCCAACACCCATTCATGATCTTAATGATAAAGGTCTTGGAGAGATGAGGGATAATAGGGAGATAACTAAATATCATAAAGGCAATATACAGCAAGCCAACAGCCAACATCAAACTAAATGGAGATGAACTCAATGTGATTCCTCTAAAATCAAGAACAAGACAAGGCTGTCCACTCACTCCATATTCCTTCAATATTGCACTTGAAGTTCTAGCTAGAGCAATAAGAGAACAAAAGGATATCAAGGAGATACAAAGTGGAAAAGAATAAGTCAAACTTTAATAACTTGCAAATGATATGACATTTTACATAAGGGACCCAAAAAATTCTACCTGGGAACACCTACAGCTGATAAACACCTTCTATACAGTGGCATGATACAAGATTAACCAAACAACCAACAGTAGTTTCCTTTATGCAGATGATAATATGCCTGAGAAAGAAATCAGAGAAACATCAGCCTCACAATAGCCACAAATAACATAAAAAAAAAATCTTGGTGTAAACATGTGAAAGGCCAGTATGGCAAGAACTATGGGTCGTTAAAGAAAGAAATTAAAGATCTCCCAAACTCTTGGATAGGTAGGATCCACATACTAAAAATGGCAATCTGACCAAAAGCAATCTACAGATTCAACACAATCACTAAGAAAATCTCAACACAATTCTCCACAGAACTTGAAAGAAAAATACTCAACTTTACATGGAAAAACAAAAAACCTAGGATAGCCAAAGCAACCATGTACAATACAGTAACTCCCAGAGGCATCACCATCCCTGACTTCAAGCACTACTATAGAGCTATAATAATGAAAAGAGTTTGTTATTGACATAAAAACAGACAGGTAGACAAATGGAATCGAACTGAAGATCCTGATAGTAATCCACATACCTATGAACACCTAATTTATGATGAAGAATCTAAAATCATACATCAGAAAAAAGAAAGTATCATTAGCAAATGGTGCTGGCATAATTGGATGCTGACATGTAGAAGACTGCAATAGATCCATATATATCACCATGCACAAAACATAAGTCCAAATGCATCAAAGACATCAACATAATTCCAGCCACACTGAAACTCTTAGAAGAGAAAGTGGGAAGTACTCTTAAATGACTTAGTACAAGAGAGCACTTCCTGAACAGAATACCAGTAGCACAGACACTGAGAGCAACAATTAAAAAATGGGACCGCCTAAAAACTAGAACCTTCTGTTAAGGCAAAGGGCACAGTCACCAGGACAAAACAGCAAGCCACAGAATGGAAAAATATCTTCATAAACCCCTCTGACAGAGGGCTGATTTCCAAAATATACAAAGAACAGAAAAAGGTAGTCACCAAAACACCAAATAACACAATTGAAAAGTGGGGTACAGAACTCCTGAGCGAGATTACGCAGTCACAAAAAGAGAAACATGGTATGTACTCTCTCGTATATGGAATTAAGACATAGATCTGGGGAGTGCCAGCCTACAATCCCATGGCCAAAGAGTCTGGGAAACAGAACCTCCATTCAGTGGCTGATGGAAACAGAGGCAGACTCCCATGGCTAAGCACTGAGCTGAATTAAGGAAAGCCAGTAACTGACAGGGAGGACTGATGACCAAAGGGATTAAGACTGGGCTGGTTTAATCCCCAACAACAGCTGACCTGACAAGGGTTAACTCTTGAATCCTAGGCTGATGCCTGGGAATCCAACATGAGACTGATCAAGACCCCCTGAATGTGGGTGTCAGTGAGGAGGCCTAGGTAATCTATTCAGCCTTGGGCAGTAGATCAGTATTTCTCCCGAGTTTACAAATGGACTTTGGACTCCCATCCAACAATGTGAGGTGCACTCTCACCCTGAACTCTTGGGGGAGGATCTAGGCCCTGCCAGGAATGAAATGACAGACTATGGACACCCTCATGGAGGGCCTCACCCTCCCTGGGGAAATGAGGGGATATTGGGGGGTTTGAGGGGTGAGCACGGGAGTAGGGGTGGGAAAGGGAGAGGGACCTGGAACTGACTTGTGAAGCAACCTTGTTTCTAATTTAAATTCAAATTCAAAAATAAATAATAAAGAAGGATAAATACAGGAAACCTCCCAGTGGAAGGCATTTAAAAAATTGCACAACATCCTGAGCCATCAGGAAAATGCAAATCAAAACAACTCTGAGATACCGTCCAACACCTGTCAGATGGCTAAAATCAAAAACACCAATGACAGATTATGCTGGAGAGGATGTGGAGAAAGGGAAACACTCCTCCATTGCTGGTGGGAGGGAAAACTTCTACAACCACTTCAGAAATCAATATGGCAGTATCTCAGGAAGATCCTCAAGATCCAGCAATTCTACCCTTATGCATATACCCAAAGGATGCACATTCACACCACAAAGTAATATGGTCAACTATGTTTATAACAGCATTATTTATAAAGGCAGAACTTGAAAGCAATCTAGATGCCCCTCAACCAAATAATGGATAAAGAATATCTGGCAAATTTACACAATGTACTACTTCTCAATGGGAAAAAAATGAAAATTTGTAGTTCACAGGAAAATGGATGGAACTAGAGGAAACCATGCTGAGGAAGGTAATCAGACACAGAAAGAAGAACATGGTATGTACTCACTCATAAGTGCACATTAGACTTAGAAAAAAGGATTAAGAGCCTATAAATCCAAAACCCCAGAAAAGCTAGGAAACAAGGAGGACACTAAGAGAGACACACATGGTCACCAATGCAAATGGGGAAGGACAAGACCTACTGACTAATTTGGTAGCATGGTGGGAAGGGGAGGGAAATAGGAGGAAGGAGAGGAGGGAGAGCATGACGGATCAGGAAGATGGAGTCAAGGGAAGAATAGATAAGAAGAGCAAGAAAAGAGACACCTTAATAGAGGGAGCGATTGTAGATATAGAGAAACCTTGAACTATGGAAATTTCCAGGGTCCATAAGGATGACACTAAGAATTCAAGCAATAATGGAGAGGCTACCGTAAAGGCCCTTTCACTATAATGAGATTGATGACTACGTTAAATGCCATCCTAGAGCCTTTACCCAGTAGCTGATGGTAGGAGAAGCAGAGATTCACAGCTAAGCACTGGTCAAACACCTGGGATCCAGTTGCAGAGAGAGAGGAGTGATGAGCAAAGGGGTCAAGAACATGCTGTGGAAACCCACAGAAACAGCTGACCTGAGCAAGTTGGAGGTCATGGACCTGAGTCTGACAGCTGAGGAACCAGAATAGGACCTAGCCAGACCCCATGAATGTGGGTGTCAGTTGGGAGACCTCGGCAGTCTATGGGGACACTGGCAGTGGAACCAGTATTTAACACTAGTGCATTAATGGACTCTGGGAGCCCATTCTCTATGGAGGGATACTCTCTCAGTCTAGATACATGGGGAGGGCCACGGCCCTGCCCCAAACGTCTTGAGAGACTTTGATGATCCCCCATGGGAGGCTTCACACTCCCTGCGAACTTGATGGGTATAGGTGGGGGGCATAGGAGGATGGGAGAGGCCATTGGGATAGGTATGTAAAATAAGATTGTTTTAATTTAAGTAAAAATTCATGAAAAAAACAAAGAACGTAGAAACAAAAACTTGCTTAAAATGACCCGATGGCCCAGGTCGTATGACAGGTGTGCTGGTTAGTTTGAGTCACCTGAAACAAGCTAGAGACACCTAATGACTCATGAGAAATTTCCTCCAGCAGCTTCCTGTATGAGTAGATCTATATAACACTAACTTAGTTATTGATTGACGTGTGAGGGACAGCCCACTGTGGGTGGCACCATTCCAAGACTGGTCATCCTGGGCTACACAAGGCAAAGGTAACTGAGCAAATGACGGAGAGCAAACCAGAAATCATCATTCCTTGATCATCTCTGCCTTAGTTCCCATGGGTTAAAAGAATGATAAAAACAAAGAATAATATTAGAGAAAAATCAGTGAATCAAAAGATTATTATCCAACTTTATTAAAGGCATTGACATGCGTTAATGAGTTTAGCTTTATTTTTTAACAATTAACACTCTTGGCTAGGTGATGGTCACACACACATTTAATTCTAGCACGTAGAAGGCAGAGGGAGGTGGATCTCTGTGAGTTTCAGGCTAGCCCAATCTACAGAGATAGTCCCAGGACACTCAGAACTACACAGAAAATCCAGGTTTGAAAACAAAGCTAACAGAAAGATTACCATTGCTAATACTAGAAGTGAAATGTGAGACCTTGCTGTGCATTCTTTAGATTACTATGTATTCTGTAAGTATACACAATAGCTATGTGCAGACTGTTGAAGTGAGCTAGAAGAGGCAGAGAAATTCCTGGACACCCAGAACCTACTGAGATGGAAGCAGGAAGATACACACACTTGAAATCAATAGACACACTTGACAAGTTGAACAGTTTTAATGATGAAAACAGCCAAATTAGGTGTAGAGTATAAGCCATTGCAGTATCAGTGCATGTAGAAACTGACAGTCAACTCATGTGAAATCCCACAATGAACTCAGTATTCAGTGGAGACACTGACAGCTTTCCCTCTAGAACCAGGATCAACAAAGGATGCTGCCTTGGACACTTCTATGCAGTATTCCCTTCAAGTCCTAGACAGTAGGCAAGACAAAGAAATGAAAAGTGGCCATTCATTCAGATGGAAAATACATACATACATACATACATATGCATATACATATACATATATATATATATATATATATATTCAGTGAAAGGGACCATGAGCAAGGTAAATGCCATTCTCAGGATGAAACAGACACTGTGCCCTAACTAGAAGGATATTATATCTGTACATCACACTGTGGATCAAAACTATTTAGGAAGTGTTATATCCAAAGAGAACCACTGGAAGTCCCTTCTCCAAACACATGGATTAGGGTTGTCTAGAAAATGTTGGTATTCAGTGAAACTACTGGAGCACATGAGAAGGTGTTTATCTCTATGCAAACACAGTACCATTTAATCCCCACAGATTCTGCGAGTTGGCTATGTATTTGAAACACAACCTAAGCTCTTAAGCCCTTTGCATGATTGAATACCATGTCTGAGATCTAAGATTAGTTTTGAACAATGGCCTGATATTGGTATGGGAAGCTGCTCATATCATCAGCATCTGTTACTTGTTTCCTCCGGAAGAGAATTCCCAAGGCTGGATCATTGGGGACAAGGAGCCGCCGGAAGGAACTGTCTCCACAGTCTTTCTCCTTGAGGACCTGGCATTCCTTTGGAGTCCATGAGAACACTTGGCTTATGTCACAGCACCTGTCCACTGACTCTGGAGAAGGAAATGTCCAGGTGACCTGTGAACAGCAGCTGTCATGGCAGTACACAGTAGGTTCCACACTCTGTGGGACTTGGACATTCAATAAAAACTTCATCCCTGTCAGCTCTAATAGGAAGTAAAATTCTAGCCATGAGAATATGTTCTCTGGGGTTAACTATAGTAGGATCTACAACAGAAGACTAAAATTGGGGCTTCCAAATTCCCACCTCACTGATTCAGTCGAAAGCTGGGCAGTGATAGGTGACTGCTTACAGACTAAAAGAGAAGATAGAATAGAAAAGATACAAACTTATTAAAATCGAGATATGTATTGTGTTTAGATGGAATCCTGTGTACTGAGAAACTTAGGTCCATCATTCAGTGATGTGGAAGGGAGTACCTGTCCGACTCAGAAAAACAAGAGAGTGAGCTCCATGACCTCAGTGTACCTGCCTATCTCACATACTCTTTGGTATAACTCTCAAAACTTAAGTTCAAAGGGATCAAAGACATCAACATAAATCCAGCCAATGTATCCAAAAGTTGCCCATTCATACAACAAGATGTCTGTTCCACTATGTCCATAGCAGCATTATTTGTAATATCCAGAATTTGGAAGCAACCTAGATGCCCCTCAACCGAAGAGAGGATAGAGAAAATGTGGTACATTTACAGAGTGGAGTACTATTCAAGAGAAAAAATACTGGAATCCTGATATTTATAGGCAAAAGGATGGCACTAGAAGAAACCATCTTGAGCGAGATAACCAAGTCACAAAAAGAGAAAATGGTATGTACTTTCGCATATATGGAATTTAGACATAGATCAGGGGAGTGCCAGCCTATAATCCCATGGCCATAGAGTCTGGGAAACAGAACCTTCATTCAGTTGCTGATGGAATAGAGACAGACTCCCACAGCTCAACACAGAGCTGAACTCAAGGAATCCAGTGACAGAGAGGGAGGACTGATGAGCAAACAGGTTAAGACTGGGCTGGTTTAACCCCCAGAAAATGCTGACCTGACAAGGGTTAACACTTCAATCCCAGACTGATGGCTGGTAATCCAGCATGGGACTGATCAAGACCACCTGAATATGGGTGTCAGTTAGCAGGACTAGGAAATTTATTGAGCCTTGGGTAGTAGATTAGTATTTATCCTGGATATAAAAGTGGACTTTGGGTACGCATCCAACAATGAGAGATGCACTCAAACACTGGAAACTCAGAGGAGGGTCTAGGCCCTGCCCTGGATGAAATGACAGACTATGGACACCCACACAGAGGGTCTCACATTCCCTGGGGAAATGAGGGGATATAGGAGTGGTTGGTGGGTGGAGGGGAGGAAAATTGAGAGGGACCTGGAACTGACATGTGAAGCAACCTTGTTTCTAATTTAAATTTAAACTTAAAATAGTATATATATATATATATATACATATATATATATATACATATCCAGGTACACTGATTATCTTAGAAGAGAAAGTGGGAAGTCATCGTGAATAAAATAGAGCAACAGACCATTTCCTGAACAAAATACTAGTAGCACAGACACTGAGAGCAACAATTAACAAATGGAACCTCCTGAAAACTAGAAGCTTCTGTTAAGGCAAAGGACACAGTCAATAAAAGAAAAACAGCAAGCCACTGAATGGAAAAAGATCTTCACAAACCCCACATCTGACAGAGGGCTGATTTCCAAATATACAAAGAACACAAGAAGGTAATCACAAAAACACCAAATAAAACAATTAAAAAGTGGGGTACAGATAATTACAGAATTCTCAGTAGAGGAATCTAAAGTGGCTAAAAGGCATTTAAAATTGCACAGCATCCTTAGCCATCAGGGAAAAACAAATTAAAACAACTCTGAGATACCGTCTTATACCTCTCAGATGGCAAAATCTAAAACACCAATGACAGCTTATGCTAAAGAGGATGTGGAGAAAGGGAAACCCTACTCCATTGCTGGTGGCAGTGCAAACTTGTACAACCATATTGAAAATCAATATGGCAGTTTCTCAGGAAAATGTTAATCAGTCTAATTCAAGATACAGCAATTCCACTCTTAGGCATATACCTAAGGATGAACATTCACAACACAAAGACAGCTGATCAACTGTGTTCATACCAACATTATTTGTTAAGGCAGAACTAGAAAGCAATCTAGATGCCCCTCAACCAAAGACTGGATAAGCAAAATGTGGCACATTTACACAATGTACTACTTCTCAATGGGAAAAAGCAATGAAAATTTGAAGTTCACAGGAGCATGGATGGAACTAGAAGAAACCATCCTGAGGGAGGTAACCAGACACAGAAAGACAAACATGGTATGTACCCACCAATAAGTGCATATTAGATATAGAGAAAAGGATTACCAGCTTATAAGTCCACAACCCCAGAGAAGCTAGGAAACAAGGAGGACCCTAACAGAGACAAACATGATCACCCATGGAAGGGGGGAAGGAGAAGACCTACTGAGCAATTTGGTAGCATGGTGGAAGGGGGAGGGAAAGAGGAGGAAGGAGAGGAGGGAGAACATGAGGGATCAGGAGGATGGAGTCAAGGAAAGAATAGAGAAGGAGGGCAAGAAAAGAGACACCTTAATAGAGGGAGCCATTGTAGATATAGAGAAACCTTAAACTATGGAAATTTCCAGGGATCCATAAGATGACACTAATAATTCCAGCAATAGTGGAGATGCTACCCTGAAGGCTCTTCCCATATAATGAGATTGATGACTACCTTAAATGCCATCCTAGAGGCCTTACCCAGTAGCTGATGGTAGGAGAAGCAGAGATTCACAGCTAAGCACGGGTCAGACTCCTGGGATTCAGTTACAGACAGGGAGGAGGGATGAGCAAAGGAGTCAAGAACATGGAAACCCACAGAAACAACTGACCTGAGCAAGTTGGAGGACATGGACCTGAGGAGTCTGACAGCTGAGGAACCAGTATAGGACATAACCAGACCCATGAATGTGGTGTCAGTTGGGAGACCTTGGCAGTCCATGGGGACACCTATATGGTGGAACCAGTATTTAACGCTAGTGCATGAATGGACTATGGGAGCCCATTCTCTATGGAAGCCCACACTCTCTCAGCCTAGATACATAGGGAGGGCCTAGGCCCTGCCCAAATATTGTAAGAGACTTTGATGATCCCCCATGGGAGGCTTCACCCTCGCTTGGAAGTTGATTGGGATGGGGGGGGTTGGTGGGAGGCATAGGAGGATGGGAGCGAGAGGTGCCTGGGATTAGTATGTAAAATAAGATTGTTTAAATTTAAATAAAATTATATGAAAAAAAGAAAGGAAGTAGAAGCAAGAACTTATGAAATATGAACTGGCAGCCAAGGTTGTATGACAGGTGTGCTGGTTAGATTGAGTCACCTGAAACAAGCTAGAGACAACTGAGGACTCCTGAGAAAATACCTCCATAAAGCTTCCTGTATGAGTAGATCTATATAACACTAACTTAGTTATTGATTGACATGTGAGGGACAGCCCACTGTGGGTGGCACCATTCCTAGACTAGCCATCCTGGGCTACACAAGGCAAAGGTAACTGAGCAAATGACGGAGAGAAAACCAGGAAGCATCATTCCTTGATCATCTCTGCCTTAGTTCCCATGGGTTCAAATAATGATAAAAATAAAGAATAATATTAGAGAAAAATCAGTGAATCAAAAGATCATTATCCAACTTTATTAAAGGCATTGACTTACTTTAAGGAGTTTAGGTTTAATTTTTACAAATTAACACTCTTGGCTGGGTGGTGGTCACACACACATTTAATCCCAGCATTTAGGAGGCAGAGGAAGCTGGATCTCTGTGAGTTCCAGGCTAGCCCAGTTTACAGAGATAGTTCCAGGATACTCAGAACTACACAGAGAAACCTGCTTTCAAAACAAATCTAACAGAAAGATTACCATTGCTAAGACTAGAAGTGAAATGTGAGACCTTACTGTCCATTTTTAGAATACTAAGAAAAATGTCAGTATTCACAATAGCTATGTGCAAACAATTGAAGTGAGCTAGATGAGGCGGTCAAATTCCTAGACGCCCAGGATCTAGAATTTTACTTTCTATCAGAGCTGACAGGGAACAAGGCTTTATTGATGTCCAAGTCCCACAGAGTGTGGAACCTGCTGTGTACTGCCATGACAGCTGCAGTTCACAGGTCACCTGGACATTTCTTTTCCTGAGTCTCAATGGACAGGAGCTACAACATAAGCCAAGTGTTCTCAAGGAGACTTCATAGGAATGCCAGGTCCCCAAGGCGAAAGACGGAGGAGACAGTTCCTCTAGGCAGCTTCTTGTACCCAGAGATCCAGCCTTGGGAATTCTCTTCCGGGGGAAACAAGTAACAGATGCTGATGATATGAGCACCTCCCCAACCCAAGGTAAGGCCATTGTTCGTATCTAATCTTAGATCTCAGACATGGTATTCAATCATGCAAAGGGTTTAAGAGCTTAGGTTGTGTATCAAATACATAGCCAACTCACAGAATCTGTGGAGATTAAATGGTACAGTGGTTGCAATGAGATAAACACCCTCTCATGTGCTCCAATAGTTTCACACAAAATGAATGTTTTCTGGACAACCATAATCCATGTGTATGGAGAAGGGACTTCCAGTGGTTCTCTTTGGATGTAACCACTTCCTAAATAGTTTTGATCCACAGTGTGATGTACAGATGTAAGACCCTTCTAGTTAGGACACACTGTCTGTTTCATCCTGAGAATGACATTTACAATGTGACGTTGCACATGGTCTCTTTTCCTAATTATATATATATATATATATATGTATATATATATATGTATATTACAGCTGAATGACTGGCCACTTTTCATTTCTTTTTCTTGCCTAACTGGCCTGTCTAGGACTCTAAGGGAATACTGCACAGTAGTTACCACGCAGCATCCTTTGTTGATCCTGGTTCTAGAGGGAAAGCTGTCTGCATCACCACTGAGTACTGAGTTCACTCTGGGTTTTCATATGAGTTGACTGTCAGTTTCCACATACACTGATACTGCACTGGCCTACACTCTATACCTAATTTGGCTGTTTTCATCATTAAAATCTATTTAACTTGTCAAGTGTCTCTATTGATTTCAAGTATGTGTCTCTTCCTGCATCTATCACAGTATATTCTGGGCGTCTAGGAATTCGACCGCCTCATCTAGCTCACTTCAATTGTTTGCACATAGCTATTGTGAATACTGACATTTTTCTTAGTATTCTAAAAATGGACAGTAAGGTCTCACATTTCACTTCTAGTCTTAGCAATGGTAATCTTTCTGTTAGCTTTGTTTTGAAACCTGGTTTCTCTGTGTAGTTCTGAGTATCCTGGAACAATCTCTGTAGACTGGGCTAGCCTGGAACTCACAGAGATCCAGCTTCCTCTGCCTCCTAAATGCTGGGATTAAATGTGTGTGTGACCACCACCCAGCCAAGAGTGTTAATTTGTAAAAATTAAACCTAAACTCCTTAAAGTAAGTCAATGCCTTTAATAAAGTTGGATAATGATCTTTTGATTCACTGATTTTTCTCCAATATTATTCTTTATTTGTATCATTATTTGAACCCATGGGAACTAAGGCAGAGATGATCAAGGAATGATGATTCCTGGTTTGCTCTCCATCATTTGCTCAGTTACCTTTTCCTTGTGTAGCCCAGGATGGCCAGTCTAGGAATGGTGCCACCCACAGTGGGCTGTCCCTCATACATCAATCAACAACTAAGTTAGTGTTATATAGATGTATTCATACAGGAAGCTTTATGGAGGAACTGTCTCAAAATTCCTCAGTTGTGGCCAGGCGGTAGTGGCGCACACCTGTAATCCCAGCACTCGGGAAGCAGAGCCGGGCAGATCTCAGTGAGTTCCAGGCCAGGCTGGACCGACAGCCTCCAAAACATTACAGAGAAGCCCTCTCTCGTAAAACCAAAAAAAAGATTCCTCAGTTGTCTCTAGCTTGTATCAGGTGCCTCAATCTAACCAGCACACCTGTCATACTACCTTGGCTGTCAGGTCATATTTCATAAGTTCTTGCATCTACTTCTGTTCTTTTTTCATAAAATTTTATTTAAATTTAAACAATCATATTTTACATACTTCCCAGGCACCTCTCCCTCCCTTCCTCCTATGCCTCCCACCAACCCCCCCACCTATCCCAATCAACTTCTCAGGGAGGGTAAAGCCTCCCATTGGGGATCATCAAAGTTTCTTACAAATTTGGGGCAGGCCTAGGCCCTCCCCCATGTATCTAGGCTGAGAGAGTATGGGCTTCCATAGAGAATGAGCTCCCATAGTCCATTCATGCACTAGTGTTAAATACTGGTTCCACCGTCAGTGTCCCCATAGACTGCCAAGGTCTCCCAACTGACACCCACATTCAGGGGTCTGGTTATGTCCTATTCTGGTTCCTCAGCTGTCAGACTCCTCAGGTCCATGTCCTCCAACTTGCTCAGGTTGTTTCTGTGGGTTTCCACAGCATGTTCTTGACCCCTTTGCTCATCACTCCTCCCTCTGTGCAACTGAATCCCAGGAGTTTGACCCGTGCTTAGCTGTGAATCTCTGCTTCTCCTACCATCAGCTACTGGGTAAGGCCTCTAGGATGGCATTTAAGGTAGTCATCAATCTCATTATAGGGAAAGAGCCTTTAGGGTAGCCTCTCCACTACTGCTGGAATGCTTAGTGTCATCCTTATGGATCCCTGGAAATTTCCATAGTTTAAGGTTTCTCTATATCTACAATGGCTCCCTCTATTAAGGTGTCACTTTTCTTGCTCTCCTTCTCTATTCTTTCCTTGACTCCATCCTCCTGATCCCTCATGCTCTCCCTCCTCTCCTTCCTCCTCTTTCCCTCCTCCTCCCACCATGCTACCAAATTGCTCAGTAGGTCTTCTCCTTCCCCCCTTCCATGGGTGATCATGTTTGTCTCTATTAGGGTCCTTCTTGTTACCTAGCTTCTCTGGGGTTGTGGACTTATAGACTGTTAATCCCTTCCTCTATATCTAATATGCACTTATTGGTGAGTACATACCATGTTTGTCTTTCTGTGTCTGGTTACCTCCCTCAGGATGGTTTCTTCTAGTTCCATCCATTCTCCTGTGAACTTCAAATTTTCATGGTTTTTTCCCATTGAGAAGTAGTACATTGTGTAAATGTGCCACATTTTGCTTATCCAGTCTTTGGTTGAGGGGCATCTAGATTACTTTCAAGTTCTGCCTTTACAAATAACGCTGCTATGAACACAGTTGAGCAGATGTCTTTGTGTTGTGAATGTTCATCCTTTGTGTATATGCCTAAGAGTAGAATTGCTGGATATTGAATTAGACTGGTTAACATTTTACTGAGAAACCACCATATTGATTTCCAATGTGGTTGTACAAGTTTGCACTCCCACCAGCAATGGAGTAGTGTTTCCCTTTCTCCACATCCCCTTCAGCATAAGCCATCTGACAGTTGTAAGATGGTATCTCAGAGTTCTAAGGATGCTGTGCAATTTTTAAATGCCTTTTAGCCACTTTAGATTCCTACACTGAGAATTCTGTAATTATCTGTACCCCACTTTTTAATTGTTTTATTTGGTGTTTTTGTGATTACCTTCTTGTGTTCTTTGTATATTTGGAAATCAGCCCTCTGTCAGATGTGGGGTTTGTGAAGATCTTTTTCCATTCTGTGGCTTGCTGTTTTTCTTTTATTATTGACTGTGTCCTTTGCCTTAACAGAAGCTTCTAGTTTTCAGGAGGTTCCATTTGTTAATTGTTGCTCTCAGTGTCTGTGCTACTGGTATTCTGTTCAGGAAATGGTTTGTTGCTCTATTTTATTCACGATGACTTCTCACTTTCTCTTCTAAGATAATCAGTGTACCTGGATATATATATGTATATATATATACTATTTTAAGTTTAAATTTAAATTAGAAACAAGGTTGCTTCACATGTCAATTCCAGGTCCCGCTCAATTTCCCTCCACTCCTCCCACCAACCACTCTTATATCCCCTCATTTCCCCAGGGAGGGTGATGCCCTCTGTGTGGGTGTCCATAGTCTGTCATTTCATCCAGAGCAGGGCCTAGAGCCTCCTCCTCGATTCCAGTGAGAGAGTGCATCTCTCGTTGTTGGATGGGTGCCCAAAGTCCACATGTACCCCCAGGATAAATCCTGATCTACTTCCCAAGGCTCAATAGATTTCCTAGGCCTCCTCACTGACACCCACATTCAGGGAGTCTTGATCAGTCTCATGCTGCATTACCAGCAATCAGTCTGGGATTCAAGAGCTAAACCTTGTCAGGTCAGCTGTTTCAGGGGGTTAAACCAGCCCAGTCTTAACCTGTTTGCTCATCAGTCTTCCCTCTGTCACTGGATTCCTTGAGTTCAGCTCAGTGTTGAGCTGTGGATGTTTGCCTCTATTCCATCAGCCACTGAATGAAGGTTCTGTTTCACAGACTCTCTGGCCATGGGATTATAGGCTGGCACTCCCCTGATCTATGTCTAAATTCCATATATGCGAAAGTACATGCCATTTTCTCTTTTTGTGACTTGTTTATCTCGCTCAGGATGGTTTCTTCTAGTGCAATCCCTTTGCCTATAAATATCAGGATTCCATTATTTTTTTCTGCTGAATAGTACTCCACTGTGTTAATGTCCCACATTTTCTCTATCCTCTCTTCGATTGAGGGGCATCTATGTTGCTTCCATTATTACAAATAATGCTGCTATGAACATAGTGGAACAGACATCCTTGTTGTATGAATAGGCATCTTCTGGATATATGTGGCTGGATTTATGTTGATGTCTTTGATCCCTTTGGACTTAAGTTTTTAGAGTTATACCAACGAGTATGTGAAATAGGCAGGTACACTAAGGTCATGGAGCTCACTCTCTTGTTTCCCTTGAGTCGGACAGATTCTCCCTTCCACATCGCTGAATGATGGACCTAAGTTTCTCAGTACACAGAGCTCCATCCAAACACAATACATATCTCGATATTAATGAGTTTGTCTCTTTTCTATTCTACCTTCCCTTTTAGTCTGTAAGCAGTCACCTATCACTGCCCAGCTTACTACTGAATCAGTGAGGTGAGAATTTGGAAGCCCCAGCTTTAACAGCTTTAGTCTTCTGTTGTAGATCCAACTAGGTTGAACGCAGAGAACACACCCTCATGGATAGAATTTTACTTCCTATCAGAGCTGACAGGGAACAAGTTGAAAGACGGTGGAGACAGTTCCTTCAGGCAGCTCCTTGCCCCCAGAGATCCAGCCTTGGGAATTCTCTTCCGGAGGAAACAAGTAACAGATGCTGATGATATGAATAGCTTCCCATACCAATATCAGGCCATTGTTCAAAACTAATCTTAGATCTCAGACATGGTATTCAATACTGCAAAGGGCTTAAGAGCTTAGATTGTGTTTCGAATACATAGCCAACTCACAGAATCTGTGGGGATTAAATGGTACTGTGTTTGCATAGAGATAAACACCCTCTCATGTGCTCCAATAGTTTCACTGAATACCAATGTTTTCCTGAATACCTAATCCATGTGTTTGGAGAAGGGATTTCCAGTGGTTCTCTTTGGTATAACCACTTCCTAAATAGTTTTGATCGACAGTGTGATGTATAGATGCAATATCCCTCTAGTTAAGGCACAGTGTCTGTTTCATCCTGAGAATGGCATTTACAATGTGACCTTGCTCATGGTCCCTTTTCTTGATTATATATATATGGGAATACAGCACAGAAGTGTCCACGGCAGCATCCTTTGTTGATTCTGGTTCTAGAGGGAAAGCTGTCAGTGTCTCCACTGAGTACTGAGTTCATTGTGGGATTTCACATGAGTTGACTGTCAGTTTCTACATGCACTGATACTGCAATGGCCTACACTCTACACCTAATTTGGCTGTTTTCATCATTAAAACTGTTCAACTTGTCAAGTGTCTCTATTGATTTCAAGTATGTGTCTCTTCCTGCTTCCATCTCAGTAGGTTCTGGGCATCCAGGAATTTGTCTGCCTCTTCTAGCTCACTTCAACAGTCTGCACATAGCTATTGTGTATACTTACAGAATACATAGTAATCTAAAGAATGCACAGCAAGGTCTCACATTTCACTTCTGGTATTAGCAATGGTAATCTTTCTGTTAGCATTGTTTTGAAACCTGGATTCTCTGTGTAGTTCTGAGTGTTCTGGGACTATCTCTGTAGAATGGGCTAGCCTGGAACTCACAGAGATCCACCTCCCTCTACCTTCTAATGTGTGTGTGACCATCACCTAGGCAAGAATGTTAATTGTTAAAAAATAAAGCTAAGCTCATTAAAGCATGTCAATGCCTTTAATAGAGTTAGATAATCATCTTTTGATTCACTGATTTTTCTCTAATATTATTCTTTATTTTTATCATTATTTTAACCCATGGGAACTAAGGCAGAGATGATCAAGGAATGATGCTTTCTGGTTTGCTCTCCATCAGTTTCTCAGTTACCTTTTCATAGTGCAGCCCAGGATGGCCAGTCAAGGAGCGGTGCCACCCACAATGGGCTGTCCCTTACACATCAATCAATAAATAAATTAGTGTTATATAGATCTACTCACACAAGAAGTAGATGGAGGAAAAGTCTCACGATTCCTCAGGTGTCTCTAGCTTGTTTCAGGTGACTAAAACTAACCAGCACACCTGTCATACCTGGGCCATCAGATCATTCTAAGCAAGTTTTTGTTTCTACTTTCTTTGCTTTTTCATGAGGTTTTATTTAAATTTAAACAATCTTATTTTACATACCAATCCCAATCACCTTTCCCTCCCATGCTCCTATGCCTCCCAACAACCCCCCAACTATCCCCATCAACTTCGCAGAGAATGTGAAGCCTCCCATGGGGGGTCATCAAAGTCTTTCACAATATTTGTAGCAGGGCCTAGTCCTTCCCCATGTATCTAGGCTGAAAGAGTATCCCTCAATAGAGAATGGGCTCCCAGAATCCATTCAGGCACTACTGTTAAATACTAGTTCCACATCCAGTGGCCCCATAGACTGCCAAGGTCTCCCAACTGACACCCACATTCATGGGGCCTAGTTAGGTCCTATTCTGCTTCCTCAGCTGTCAGACTCGAGTCCATGACCGCCCACTTGCTCAGGTCAGCTGTTTCTGTGTATATCCGCAGTATGGTCTTGACCCCTTTGCTCATCACTCCTCCCTCTCTGCAACTGGATCCCAGGTGTGTGACCAGGGCTTACCTGTGAATCTCTGCTTCTGCTACCATCAGCTACTGGGTAAAGGCTCTAGGATGGTATTTAAGGTAGTCATCAATCGCATTATAGGGGAAAGGCCATTACTCTAGCCTCTCCAGTATTGCTTGAATTCTTAGTGTCATCCTTATGGATTCCTGTAAATTTCCATAGTACAAGGTTTCTACGTTATCTCGCTCAAGATTTCTGTACCCCACTTTTTAATTGTGTTATTTGGTGTTTGGTGACTACCATCTTGTGTTCTTTGTATACTTTGGAAATCGACCTTCTGTCAGAGTGGTTTGTGAAGATCTTTTTCGAATCTGTGGCTTGCTGTTTTATCTTGGTGACTGGGCCCTTTGCCTTAACAGAAGCTTCTAGATTTAATAAATGGTCCTATTTATTAATTGTTGTTCTCTGTGGCTGTGCTACTGGTATTCTGTTCAGGAAGAGGTCTCTTGCACTAATTCATTTAAGAGTACTTCCCAATTTCTCTTCTAAGAGATTCAGTGTGGCTGGAATTATGTTGATGTCTTTGATCCATTTGGAGTTAAGTTTTGTGCATGGTGAGAGATATGGATCTATCGCAGTCTTCTACATGTCAGCATCCAATTATGCCAGCACCATTTGCTAATGATACTTTCTTTTTTCTGATGTATGATTTTAGATTCCTCATCATAAATTACGTGTTCATTGGTATGTGGATTACTATCAGGGTCTTAAATTTGATTCCAATTGTCTACCTGTCTGTTTTTATGCCAATAACAAACTTTTTTCATTGCTATAGCTCTATAGTAGTGCTTGAAGTCAGGGATGGTGATGCCTCTGGGAGTTCCTGTATTGTACATGGTTGCTTTGTCTATCCTAGGTTTTTTACTTTTCCATATAAAGTTGAGTATTTTTCTTTCAAGGTCTGTGGAGAATTGTGTTGAGATTTTCATGGGGATTACATTGAGTCTGTAGATTGCTTTCGGTAAGATTGCCATTTTTAGTATGTGGATACTACCTCACCAAGAGCTTGGGAGATCTTCTTTAATTTCTTTCTTTAACGACCCATAGTTCTTGCCATACTGGTCTTTCACAAGTTTACACCAAGATTTTTTTATGTTATTTGTGGCTATTGTGAGGCTGATGTGTCTCTGATTTCTTTCTCATCCCTATTATCATATGCACAAAGGAAACTACTGTTGGTTGTTTAGTTAATCTTGTATCATGCCACTGTATAGAAGGTGTTTATCAGCTGTAGGTGTTCCCTGGTAGAATTTTTGGGTCCCTTATGTGAAATGTTATATCATTTGCAAGTTATCAACGTTTGACTTCTTCTTTTCCACTTTGTATCTCCTTGATATCCTTTTGTTCTCTTATTGCTCTAGCCAGAACTTCAAGTGCAATATTGAAGGGATATGAAATGAGTGGACAGCCTTGTCTTGTTCTTGATTTTAGAGGAATCACATTAAGTTTATCTCCATTTAGTTTGATGTTGGCTGTTGGCTTGCTGTATATTGCCTTTATTATGTTTGGTATGTCTCTGTTATCCCTCATCTCTCCAACACCTTTATCATTAAGATCATGAATCGGTGTTGGATTTTGTCAAAGGGGTTTCAGCATATAGTGAAATGGGCATGTAGTTTTCCATTTCAGTGTGATTATATGGTGGATTTCATTGATAGATTTTCAATTTTCGAACTGTCCATTCATCTCAAGAAAGAAACCTACTTGATCATGGTGGATGATTTTTCAGATATATTCTTGAATTTGATTTCCCAGTATATTTTTTCTCAGTGTCAGATATTTTTTTATTTTCTTCAAATACTTTTATGTACAGATGTTTCATTTTATGTTTGGTTATGATAAAAAAAAATTTAGTTCTTCCTTGTTCCGGGATACCACAAGTCTTTATAGCATTTCTTTTTATTTTATGTATGCTTTTTTATTTTATTAGAAACATTCATGCTTCAAATGTCAATCCTGGCTTCCCCCTTTTCCCTCCACCAGCTCAACTCCCACTACACACACTCACCGTCGAATCACCACATCATTCCCCAGGGAGGGTAAGGCCTTCCTGGTGGGGATATCCAGACTCTGTTGTTTCATCCAGGGCAGGACCTAGAAGCTTCCCCGTGTGTCCAGAATGAGAGAGCATCCCTCCATGTGGAATGGGCTCCCAAAGTTCATTTGTATGCCATGGTGAACACTATTCAACTACCCAAAGCGGCAGAGATTTCTGAGGCCTCCTCACTGACACTACATTCATGGAGACTGGATTGGCCTGTTCCCTGTTGGCCTCTTAGTCATCAGTCTGGGGTTCAAGAGCTCCCCCTTGTCCAGTCAGCTGTCTTTGTGGTTTTCTCCAGCACGGTCTTGAATGACTTGCTCATCACTCCTCTATCCCTTTTACTGGGTTCCAGAGGTTCAGTTCAGTGTTTAGTGGTGAGTATCTGTCTCTGCTTCCATCAGTTACAGGACGAAGGTTCTAGGATGTCACATAAGGTAGTCACCAACCTTATAATCAGGAGGTCCCATTTATTAACTGTTGCTCTCAGTGTCTGTGCTCCTGGTATTCCCTTCAGGAAGTTGTCTCTTGCCGTAATTCATTCAAGAACACTTCCAACTTTCTCTTCTAAGAGTTTCAGTGTGGCTGGATTTATGTTGATGTCTTTGATCCATTTGGAGTTAAGTTTTGTGCATGGTGAGAGATATGGATCTATGGCAGTCTTGTACATGTCAGCATCCAATTATGCCAGCACCATTTGCTAATGATACTTTCTTTTTTCCAATGTATGATTTTAGATTCTTCATCATAAATTAGGTGTTCATTGGTATGTGGATTACTATCAGGGTCTTAAATTTGATTCCAATTGTCTACCTGTCTGTTTTTATGCCAATAACAAACTTTTTTCATTACTAAGGCTCTATAGTAGTGCTTGAAGTCAGGGATGGTGATGCCTCTGGGAGTTCCTGTATTGTACATGGTTGCTTTGTCTATCCTAGGTTTTTTACTTTTCCATATAAAGTTGAGTATTTTTCTTTCAAGTTCTGTGGAGAATTGTGTTGAGATTTTCATGGGGATTGCATTGAGTCTGTAGATTGCTTTTGGTAAGGTTGCCATTTTTAGTATGTGGATCCTACCTATCCATGAGCATAGGAGATCTTTCCATTTTCTGGTATCTTCTGTAATTTCCTTTTTTAAAGACCCAAAGTTCTTGCTATACAGGTCTCATGTGTTTACACAAAGAGTTTTTATGTTGTTTGTGGCTATTTTAAAGGGGGGTGTTTCTCTGAATTCTTTCTCAGCCCTATTATAATCTGCATATAGGAAGCTACTGTTGGTTGTTTAGTTAATCTTGTATCATGCCACTGTATAGAAGGTGTTTGTCAGCTGTAGGTGTTCCCTGGTAGAATTTTTGGGTCCCTTATGTAAAATGTCATATCATTTGCAAGTTATTAAAGGTTGACTTCTTCTTTTCCACTTAGTATCTCCTTGATATCTTTTTGTTCTCTTATTGTTCTAGCCAGAACTTCAAGTGCAATATTGAAGGGATATGGAGTGCATGGACAGCCTTGTCTTGTTCTTGATTTTAGAGGAATCACATTGAGTTCATCTCCATTTAGTTTGATGTTGGCTGTTGGCTTGCTGTATATTGCCTTTATTATGTTTAGGTATGTCCTGGTTATCCCTCATCTCTCCAAGACATTTATCATTAAGATCATGAATGGATCTTGGATTTTGTCAAAGGGGTTTCAGCATCAAGTGAGATGTTCATGTAGTTTTTCTTTTTCAGTGTGTTTAAATGGTAGATTACATTGTCAGATTTTCAAGTTTTGAACTGTCCGTTCATCTCAAGGATGACACTTACTTGATCATGGTGGATGATTTTTTAATATGTTCTTGGATTTGATTTGCCAGTATTTTATTGAGAATTTTTGCATTAATGTTCATGAGGGATGTTGTCTGTAGTTCTCTTTCTCAGTTGTGTGTTTTTGTAGCTTTGGTACCAACATAAATGTAGCCTTGTAAAAACATTTGGGCAGTGATTCTTCTGCTTCTATTGTGTGGAACAATTTGAGGAGTATTGTGTTGGGGAAGTCTTATGCCAATAAAGCACTGTCTGGCCAATAGGGAATCTAGATAGGAGGGACTAGGAGTCCAGGAGGATTCTGGGAAGGAGAAACACAAGAGTTCGAGATGTAACACCATTGGGGTAGGAAGCCCAGAAACCTCTCCGGTAAGAGACATACTTAGATTAACAATTATGGGGTAATTACTTAAGTCAGAGCTAGCCAGTAAGAAAAAAAGCAAGGCCAACAGCTTCATAATTAATAGGGTGTCTTGTGTTTTTATTTGGGGACTACAATGTGGCAGAGCCCAGGCGGCTGGCGGGGGATAAACCAAAGCGGCTAGCAAAGAAAAAGCTTCTCTTAACAGAATGGTTGTCAGAAGTGGGATCATGAATTTCCACGCAAAATAACAAAAGCTTTAAAGGAATTTTAGAAACAGAAGAACGGAGAGAAGCACAGATTTTGGTAGCAGCATTTTCTCAGGTGTGCTCTGTTTTGCTAGCGACAAGCCGAGATTCACGTGGCTCGCTTACGGGAGTCTTCCTGACTCGGCATAAAAAGAAAAAAGAAAAAAAAAACCCAACGAGGTTTTTTTAAGAGACTCTGCTAACGATTGAAAGGTGTGTACGTACAGCTGGAAGTGTCAGCTTTTGCTGGATGTCAGCATGGACTGAGGCGGTAAGCTGCAATCACGCTTACGCCCGCCATCTTGACGAAAAACCGGCAGTTTAAAACAGCCGTGGTTTTACAGATAAGACACGTGGCCAGAAAAACGTAAAGATTTACAGTAAAGTCAGACTTGGATAAAGAAAACCTCTAAAGGTTTACAGTGTGTTTAAAAATATACATGAGATTAAGAGAGAAAATAAAACAGCAAAGTGGTATATAAATATAAAGCCGGCGATGTGGTGGCGCACGCCAGTAGGATTTACTCCAGAGGCAGAGGCAGGCAGATTTCCAAAGAGAAACCCTGTCTCAGAGAAAAATAAATGAAAGTGAAAGAAATAAAGTAATAATAGATAAATAAATAAGCCACGTAAAGATGGAAATCACACAGAGAGTCTGGATACTGTATGCTATTGTGTTTTTCAGTTTTTTCATTGCTAAGGAAGGAGCAACTGCTAAAGTACACTTGATTATAAATGCTGCTGAATTAATTCAACTTATATCTTTTGAAAATGCCTTGACCTCAAAATTTAAGTATAAGGATATGTTACTCAGAAAAGGAGTTTTAATTTATGTTTCCACAGAACATAAAAAGCTGAGGATTCCTTCCAGGCTTCTGTGGTTTGACGAACCAAGACCCCCGGAAGCAATGGACCAGATGCTCCAACAATTGAGACAGCTAAGATGATGGAGCTTTATAGACCCCGAAAATACGGACTTATACAGGTTTCTGAGTTTTGTCATGATCCCCATGGTATGAACAGCGCCCCCTTCCAGCATGAAGCAGTTTGGAATGAGCGACGTCCTAATTCCCATCTTGTTTATAAATATTTGTTTTCATTTAAATGGGGTTGTTTATAATTGGCTAATGATCACAGCCGATCTCTTTTAATGGTAAAAAGGGGAATTATGGTATGAGTATGGTTTTTCATTTATTGATACAAATTCAAGGTCAATTTTGTGACATGTATATTTCTCCTCTTGAGTATTGTGCTTATACTGACCTTTTAAAACGTAATGCATAATTGAATACAGACTATAGATAGTTACTTTTAATAGTCAGAACTTATAGTTAGGTTAGTTAGGTTTTCTAGATATACAGAAAAATATTTGAGATAGATAAACAGTCTTCAAACCTCTCAAAGACCTTCAGAAAATGGCATTTAAAATGGTTTAGGGCTTTTCTTGACAATGAGAAATGTCTGCTCCTGGCAGCACTAATTACGTCTGAGAGGAAGATGGGCATCGAAGAAACTTGTTATGGAGTTTGCTTTCAACATGGCAAGATTAGCCATTTGGGCAAGAAACTGCTCTGATTCTGATGCCCATCTGCAGCAGACAGACCTTGAGCATCCAATTTTTAAAAATTTAAGGTAAAGAGAGCTAAGGATAGTTGTTCCTTTGGTGTTCTACCATGGCCTATTCCCCCTTTTTGTTTTAATAAACATTCTTTCAATGTGCAATGAACTCTTTCAACTAATCCTTGTCCTTGGGGGTTATAGGGTAGGCCGTGGTTTAATTGAACCTCCATCTGTTTACAAAATGATTGGAAAGACTGAGCCGTGTAGGCTGGTCCATTATCTGTTTTCAATTGCTGAGGTTTACCCCAGGTTGTCCACGCCTCAAGGCAATGCCCAATGACAATGCGAGCCTTTTCTCCACTCATAGGCATAGCATGAATAATGCCTGAACATGTGTCCATGGACACGTGAATGTATTTAAGATTCCCAAACCCAGAAAAATGAGTGACATTCATCTGCCAAATCCTCAAGGGTAGTAACCCTCTGGGGTTAACTCCCACACCAGAGGGGTGCAAGAAAGTTACACACTGTTGACAATTCAATACTATCTGTCTAGCTTCTGCTCAGGATAGCTGAAATATTTGCTGTAAATTTTTGCAGATACATGAAATTGCTGTGCTTGCTCCATGGGGGAAGCGAAAAAGGCATATTCTCTTCTAGTGCACAAATATGCAGCTTCATTGCCTTTTGATAAAGGTCCTGGCAAGTTAGTATGAGCCCTAATATGCTGTATAAAAAATTTCTGATCGTGATGCCAAATCAACCTCTGCAACTCCTGTAGGAGCTTGCAAACTGTACTGTTTGGATTAATAGGACCTGCAACCTCCAGGGCTCTAACAGCATTCACAACATATGCTGAATCAGAAATCAGATTAAAGGAAAACGGGCAATTTCTAAATACTTCAAGAACAATTTTACACTCAATAATCTGGGGGGGAACCAGGTGGATACTGAAATTCTATCATACTGATGTTCTATCATATAGGCCCCACAGCCTGTCTTCGACCCATCAGTGAAAATGTTTACAGCTCCAGGAATAGGAGCAGTCACAGTCATCTTAGGAAAAATGACTGGGTGTTCCTTAAAAAAATGACATTAAAGGGTGCTTTAGATAATGATTATCTATTTCTCCTGAATATCCACAGAGTAGAATGGGCCATTCATCTACTGTCCCACAAAGGACCCTAACTCATTGAGCTGTATATGGGATTATGATCTTACTCGGTATCCTCCCAAAGTATTGGAGACATTGTTGTATTCCCTTTTGTGCTAATTCTGCAATCGCTGTTGGAAGATGCTCAACAGTTTTTCCCGGGGAGGACCGGGAATGAATGCATAACAATGGGCCATCTTACCATAGCAAGGCAGTAGGCTGAGAAAATGGTGGAAGCACACACAAAAGAATATCCATGTTTTCTCACTGGCGTTTAAGGCTGGCATTTTGTAATTCTGTCTCTACTTTCTTTAGTGCTTCTAGGGCTTCAGTGTTTAACTGCCTAGGTAAATCTAAAGCTGAGTCCCCATTGAGGATGTTATACAATGGTTTTAACTCATAATTAGGTAATTTCAAATAACACCTGATCCAATTTATATCTCCTAGCAACTTTTGAAAATCATTAAGGGTTCTCAAACTATCTTTTCTAATCTCTATCTTCTGTGGGATAACTGTATGAGGGAAAATCTTAGCCCCTAGATAATTGATAACAGAGTTTCTTTGTACCTTTTCTGAAGCTATGACTAAGTTACATATTTCAAGTAATTTCACCAATTCTAAGTATGCCTTGTTGATCGTTTCTTCATCCTTAGCAGCCAATAGAATGTCATCCATATAATGGATACATCTAATCTTTGGAAACTCCTCCCTTAAAGGGGTGATAGCCTCCGCAACAAACAATTGACACATAGGTGGTCTATTGGCCATTCCCTGTGGCAGCATTACCCATTCGTAGCTCAAATCGGGCTGCTCAAGATTACATGAAGGCAATGTAAATGCAAAGCGCTTTGAATCTTTGGCACATAAAGGTATAGAAAAGAAACAATCCTTATTATCTATAGAAAAAATAGACCAGGCTGCAGGCAAAGAGGTTAAAAGTGGAAGGCCGTGTTGTACTGGGCCCATAATTTGCATCTGCTGATTAATAGCTCTAAGATCCTGAAGAAACAATCCTTATTATCTATAGAAATAATAGGCCAGGCTGCAGGCAAAGAGGTTAAAAGTGGAAGGCCGCATTGTACTGGGCCCATAATTTGCATCTGTTGATTAATAGCTCTAAGATCCTGAAGAAACAATCCTTATTATCTATAGAAATAATAGGCCAGGCTGCAGGCAAAGAGGTTAAAAGTGGAAGGCCACGTTGTACTGGGCCCATAATTTGCATCTGCTGATTAATAGCTCTAAGATCCTGAAGCAATCTCCACTTGCCAGAACTTTTCTTAATTACAAAGATGAGAGTATTCCATGGAGACACAGAGAGCTTTATATGTCCCAAATTCAGCTGTTCTTGCACTAGAGTTCTGGCAGCCTCCAGCTTTTCAGAGGAGAGTGGCCACTGGGAAACCCATACTGGCTCCTCCATTTTCAGGTAATGGGAATACCTCTCCCAGTGGCCCCTAAGAAAAACCCAAACCTAGGTTCTTTGGTCTTTGCTGTGGAATAATGGGACTAGTACAACCCTGCAGATGTTTTCCGAGACCCCGACCTGGGATGTATCCCATTCCTTTCATGATGTTTTGAGATGTCTCGGAATATTCATTGGTGAGCTTCAAACCCATGTTTTTTAGTAAGTCTCTACCCCACAGTGAAATTGGTAACTCTAATACATAAGGCTGAAATGTCCCAGAGTGCCCCTCCTGATCTCTCCAAGACAACTGTCAGGCACTGGTGTCAGGGGCTTTAGCATAGCCTAACCCTTGTAAAGTTTGGGAGGAGAGTTGTATAGGCCAGCCAGGAGGCCAATCTTTGGTGGCTATGATGCTCTTATCAGCTTCAGAATCTAATAAACCTAGAATTCTCTTACCATCTACTAGTAATTCTAAAGTTGGGTGCTGGTCGAGATCTAGGGCAAGGAAGGTCAGGTTTGATCCCATGGAACCAAAACCTCCTTCTCCCCTCTCCCTGGTTTGAGCTGGAAATTTATCATGTAGGCTTGGCAGAAGCAGCAGCTGTGCTATCCTGTCTCCAGGAGAAATGGCCGTAATCCCTTTAGGGGATTCTACCATAATCTTTACCACACCTGTGTAATCAGGAAATATCACTCCTGGATGTACTCGTAGCCCTTTTATGGTTGCAGATGATCTTCCTAGAAGCAGGCCCATTGTACCAGGCTCAAGGGGTCCTTTAAAGTCAGTGTCTACAAGTTGGACCCCCATCCTTGGTGTTAATACGAGTCTGGTGGTGGAGCATAAGTGCAGCCCCGCGGAGCCTGAAGTGGCTCTCCTCGGTCCCTCGGATGTCGAAGAGAGGGCCAGGTTTTGGGGTTCTGCTCTTGGGCTTGATCCTCCATGGCCCCATATATTTGCGGGCCCTGGGGTCGTGGGCCCCGCTGTCCGTTTTTTGGACGAGCTCCTCCATATCCCTGAGCAAAAGGCTGTCCGTTAATGTCTTTCACTGATCTACAGGCACTAGCCCAATGATTTCCTTTCTTGCACCTAGGGCATAACCCAGGCTTAGGCCACTGGGTGGAGCCACTGCCTCTGTTACTACTTCCTCTTTCAGGGCATTGCCTTTTGAGGCGTCCTTGTTTGCCACAGTTGAAACAGGCCCCTGCATTTCCTCCTTTCTTAGTTAGCTGCATCACCACAGCTGCTAGGCCTGCATTGGTCAGTGGACCTCCTAACTGTCTACAGACCTTCATCCAGACTTCAAGGCCTTTACCTTTATATGGGGTTATAGCAGCCTTACACTCCTTTGTGCACTGTTCATAAACCAACTGCTTAATCAATGGCATAGCAGTATCTGGATCCCCAAACACTCTTCCTGCAGCTTCTATCATTCTAGCCACAAAATCTGAGAAGGGTTCCATAGGGCCTTGTAATATCTTTGTAAGGTTTCCACTGACTTCACCTCTATTGGGCAGAGACCTCCAAGCCCTAATGGCTATTTGGTTAACCTGATCATACACTTGAGGGGGATATCCTGTTTGTTGTAGCGCAAAACGACCCTGACCAAGTAACATGTCTACATCCCAAGCAGGGTTACCAGCCGCACAGTTAGCCACACCTTGATCATTGGCAAATTCAATTTGGAAAGCTCTCCAATCTAAATATCGTCCTGGCGATAGACAAGCTCTTACCAAATTCATCCAATCACCAGGTGTCATGCAGAAGCGATTAAGTGCTTCCACCTGGGCAATTGTAAAAGCAGCCATCACCACATAGGTGCATACTGACTCTGCCAGGGCTTTGACTATTTTAAAGTCAAGTGGCTCATGATATCTCTGTTGGTTACCATCCTGGAAAACTGGATAAGCCAGTGGCCGGGTAAACCGAAACTCGGCAGGAACAGTGCGCCACACTTCCAGGCAGAAAGTATTGCAACCAGGAACTTCTAGTTCCTCTGGTGAACAGTAGGGTAGAGGAGTGGTAGGGCAGTGCCCTTGCTTTGCAGTCACCATTTTAGGGTGCTGCGTCTCAGGCGTTCTTAAAGAATGTTTTCCCATTAGCTCGACAATCTCTTCCTCCTCATCCTCTGTGAGGTCCTCCTCTGTTCCTGAATCTTCCCCCGATTCTTCTAATTCTCTCCTAAGCTCCCTTAAGGAGGGATAGATTTGTTTCTTTTTCCCTTTCTGTTTCTTCTTCCTACCCTCGCCTTCTGATTGTTCTGATCTTTCTTCCTGGAGCATCTCGAGGGCAACCTGTCCTTTCTCTATAGCCTTTTTGTTCCCCTATTGATCCTCAGCCGCCATACTGGCCGAATGCATGGTTTCAGCATTCCTTCTTTCCAAGCAAACCCCAGGTCTTTTCCCAGCTTATCCCAGCTAGCCACAGAGAGGTTCCCTGAAACTGCAAACCAGGGTGCAATGACATCTCATTCACTCAAAAACCTCTGCAACGTGGCTTTGCTTAACTTTAATTTTTTTTAAAGAAGCAGCTCTTGAAGAGCCAGAAAAATTGGGTGTGATTGTGACGATCCCATTATGCCTTTTTTAAGTCTACTCTTTTAGTTGGTGCACTCCAAAGGTGTGCAAGTTGGGTAACAGCACCAAAAGACAAGAGCCCACACTACAATATTAAACATTAGTCAAATTATCACCACAAAAGCAGGGTCCATTTACTTTACTCTCACTCTGCAAGCTAAAGCAGATGCAAGGTCTTTTACTTTCAGTTCGCCTTAGCTGTGAACTGTCTTGCTCCTAACCAGAGACCTTATTGCTCCTAGCCGGAGACCTTATTGCCTCTTTACCGAGGTCCTTATTGTTCCGCTTACCTTGGTAACATACCGGTACCACCCCGACTGTGAGAAGTTCTGAGGTCCCCGTACAGGCCACCATTTTGTAGCGACCACCCTCGATCAGCAAGAATGACTCAGAAATGAGAAATCTTCTTCTCACAGTTTATTCGGGAACCTTGCTTACAGGAGTGGCCCTGACCCCAGGGAGTCGGGGCTTAATATACTCAGCAATAGCCAATCAACTACACCCAGGTGGCACGCTAGGATAGGTTGTCACCAAGCAGATCTAGAAGGGTACGTGGCCTTACTCCTAATAAGGAGTTCTTTACTTACTGAGAGCACTCGCCATCGGGCTGGTGGGATGAGGAACCCAACGCCATTTTATGGGCGTGATACTCTGCAGCTCCCAACAGTTTATCTGCTCTTGATTTGATTTTTGTAAGTGATAACTATCCAGAAAATTGTCCATTTCCTTTAAATTTCCCAGTTATGTGGAGTACAGATTTTCAAAGTATGATCTGATGACTCTCTGGATTTCCTTAGTCCTTTGTTATGTCCTCTTTTTCATTTCTGATTTTGTTAGTTTGCATTTTCACAGTCTGTCTTTCAATTAGTTTGGGTAAAGGTTTGTCTATCTTGTTGATTTTCTTGAAGAACCAACTGTTCATTTTGTTCATTCTTTGTATTGTTTTCTTTGTTTCTACTTTATTGATTCCATCCCTCAATTGGATTATATCCTGGCAGCTAATTTTCCTGGGTGAGTTCGCTTTTTTCTGTTCTAGATCATTCAGGTGTCCTGTTAATTCTCTACTGTGACTATTCTCCATTTTCTTCATGTGAGCACTTAGTGCTATGAACTTTCCTCTTAGCACTGCTTTCAATGTGTCCCATAAATTGGGTATGTTGTGCCTCCATTATCATTGAATTCTAGGAAGTCTTGAATTTCTTTATGTCTTCCTTGACTCAGGAGTGATTTAATTGAATACTTCTCAATTTCCATGAGTTTGTAGGCTCTCTGCAATTTGTGTTGTTGTTGAATTCTAACTTTAAGCCATGGTGATCCAGTAAAATATGATACAGGCAGTTATTCCCATTATTTTTGGATCTGGTGAGGTTTGCTTTGTTGCTGAATGTGTGGTTAATTTTACACAAGTTTCCATATGGCTCTGAGAAGAAGGCATATTCTTACTTGTTTGGATGGAATGTCCTATAGATGTCTGTTAAACCCAATTGGGTCATAAGTTCTGTCAGTTCCTTTATATATTTGCTAAATTTCTGTCTGGTAGTCCTGCCCAGTGATGAGAGTGGGATGTTGAAGTCTCCCGCTATAAGTTTGTAGGGGGGTTTTCTTCCATATATTTTTAACTTTTTACACATGTCACTTTCAGTTCCCTCTCCCTCCCCTCCTCCCCCACTGCCCAATCCTCCCAACCCATCACCTACACTCCACCCCCTCTCTGCTCCCCAGGGAGGGCAAGGGTCTCCATGAGGGATTTTCAGGGTCTGTCACATCATCTTGGGAAGGGCCCAGGTTCTTCCTTCTGTGTCCAGGGTGAGAAAGCGTCCCTCTACGTGGTATGGGTTCCCAGAGTCCTTCTGTATGCCAGGAACAAATACGGCTCTATCATCCCAGGTCCCCCAGATTGTCAAGGCCTCCTCTCTGTCACCCAGGTTGGTGGGAGGGTGTCTGGATCAGTCCCATGGTGACCCCTCAGTCATCAGTCTGGGGTCCATGTGTTCCCCATTGTTTAGGTCAGCTGCCTCTGTGGGTTATCTAGCCTGATCTTGATTCCTTTGGTCATCACTCTTCTTTGCAACTGGGTTCCAGGATTTCAACACAGTTTATAGCTGTGGGTGTCATCCTCTGCCTCCAACAACCATTGGATGAGAGTTCTAGGAAGACATATAAGGTAATCATCATTCTTATTATCATGGGGCATTTAAGGTAGCCTTAATGCCAGTTGGTGTCATTCTTGTAGATCTGTGAATATCTCACAAGTGCCAGATCTCTCCTCCAACTTATACTGGCTCCCTCTTTTATGGTATCTACCATCCATTTCTCCTCTATTCTTAACCTGTCTCAACCTTCCTGCTCTCCCATGTCCTCCTCTCCCCTCCTCTTTTCTCCATGTCTTTCTCCAATCTCCTTCTGCCCTCCCCTTCTCCCCCCAATCCAATTACAAGATCGCATCCCCTAATCCTTCTCCGGATTACCATGCATATCACACTTAGGGTCCTCCCTGGACCCAAGACTCTCTGGCAGTGGGGTTTTGAGCTGGCAATGCCCTTCTCCACGTCTAAAATCCATATATGAGTGAGTACATACCATGCTTATCTTTTTGTGACTGGGTTACATCACTCAGGATGGTTTCTTTCATTTCTATCCATTTGCCTGTAAATTTCAAGATTCCATTTTTTTCTGGTGAGTAGTACTCCACTGTGTAAATGTACCACATTTTCTCTATCCACTCTTCAGTCGTGGGGCATTTAGGTTTTTTCTAGGTTCTGGCTATTACAAATAATGCTGCTATGATCATAATTGAGCAGATGCCCTTTTTGTATTAGGGTACATATTTTGGGCATATGCCTAAAAGTGTAATTGTTGGATCTTGTGTTAGAGTGATTTCAATTTTTCTGAGGAATCTCCATACTGATCTCTAAAGTGGCTTCACTAGTTGGCATTCCCACCAGCAGCCAGGAGTGTATCCCTTTCTCCATATCCTCCCCAGCATAAGCTGTCATTAGTGTTTTTTATTTTAGCCATTCTGATGGGAGTGAAATGATTTACATTTCCCTAATGACTAAAAGTGTTTAGCACTTTCTCAAGTGTCTCTTGGCTATTTTGGACTCCTCTATTGAGAATTCTCTATTTAGTTCTGTACCCCATTTTTTTAATTGGATCCTTTGGTATTCTGTAGTCTAGCTTCTGTAAATTTTGGAGACCAGCCTTCTGACAGATGTCGGGTTTGTGAATATCTTTTCCCATTCAGTGGACTGTCGTTTTGTCTTGTTGACTGTGTCCTTCATCCTGTAGAAGCTCCTCAGTTTCAGGAGGTTCCATTTATTAATTGTTGATCTCAGTGTCTGTGCTACTGGTGTTATGTTCAGGAAGCAGTCTCCAGTAACAATTCATTCAAGGGTACTTCCCACTTTCTCCTCTAAGAGATTCAGTGTGGCTGGATTGATTTTGATGTCTTTGATCCATTTGGACTTAAGTTTTGTGCATGGATATAGATATGGATCTATCTGTTGTCTTTTACATGCCAGCATCCAGTTACTCCAGCAGCATTTGGTGAAGATGCTTTCTTTTTTCCATTGTATAGTTTTAGCTTCTTTGTCAAAGATCAGGTGTTCAAAGATGTGTGGGTTGATATCAGCATCTTCCATTCGATTCCATAGGTGTACCTGTCTGCTTTTGTGCCAATAACAAGCTGTTTTCAGGACTATAGCTCTATAATAGAGCTTGAAGTCAGGGATGGTGATGCCGCCAGAGATTCCTTTATTGTACAGGGTTGCCTTGGCTATCCTGGGTCTTTTGTTTTTCCATATAAAGTTAAGAATTGTCCTTTCAAGGTTGGTGAAAAATTGTGCTGGTATTTTGATAGGGATTGCATTGAATCTGTAGATTGCTTTTGGTAAGATTGCCATTTTTGCTACGTTGGTCCTACCTATCCAAGAGCCTGGTATCTTCTTTAATTTCTTTTTTATGGACTCAAAGTTCTTGTTATACAGGATTTTCACTTGCTTGTTTAGAGTTACCTCAAGATATTTTATGGTGTTTGTGGCTATTGTAAAGTGTGATGTTTCTCTGATTTCTTTCTCATCCCCTTTATTGTCTATATACAGTAGGGCTACTGATTTTTTAGTTAATTTTGTATCCTGCCACTTTAATGAAGGTGTTTATCAACTGTAGGAGTTTCCTGGTAGAATTCTTTGGGTTGCTTATGTAAACTATCATATCATCTCCAAATAGTGAAAGTTTGACTTCTTCCTTTCCAATTCATGTCCCCTTGATCTCCTTTTGTTTTCTTACTGCTCTAGCTAGAACTTCAAGTACAATATTGAAGAGATATGGAGACAGTGGACACCCTTGTCATGTTCCTGATTTTAGAGGTACCGCCTTTAGTTTCTCTCCATTTAGCTTGATGCTGGCTGTAGGTTTGCTGTATATAGCTTTTATTATGTTTAGGTATGTTCCTGATCTATCCAAGACCTTTATCATGAAGGGGTGTTGGATTTTGTCAAAGGCCTTTTCAGCATCTAGTGAGATGACCATGTGTTTATATGGTGGATTACATTGATGGTTTTTCATACATTGGACCATCCCTGCATCCCTGGGATGAAGCCTATTTGATCATGGTGGATGATTTTTCTGATGTGTTCTTGGATTGGTTTGCCAGTATTTACTTGAGTATTTTTGCATCAATGTTCATGAGGGACATAGGTCTGTAATTCCCTGTCTTTGTTGTGTCTTTGTGTGGTTTGGCTACTAATGTAATTGTAGCCTCGTAAAAAGAATTTGGTCATGATCCTTCTACTTTTATTGTGTGTAACAATGTGAAGAGTATTGATATTAGCTATTCCACGTATTTTTGGTAGAATTCCACACTGAAACCATCTTTTTTTGTTTTGTTTTTTGTTTTTTTTTTTGTTTTTTTATTTTATTTTCCAGTTTAAATTTAGATAAGAAACAAGGTTGCTTCACAAGTCAGTTCCAGGTCCCTCTCCCTTTCCCTCCCCTCCTCCTGTGCCCTCCCCCCAATCCCCCCCCGGTTATCCCCTCATTCACCCAGGGAGGGTGAGGCCCTCCATGGGGGTGTCCATAGCCTGTCATTTCATATAGGGCAGGGCCTAGACCCTTCCCCAAGAGATCAGGGTGAGAGTGGACCTCACATTGTTCTATGGGAGTCCGAAGTCCGTGTGTATACTTGGGATGGGTACTGATCTGCTGCCCAAGGCTCAATAGATTCCCTAGGCCTCCTCACTGACACCCAGATTCAGGGGGTCTTGATCAGTCTCATGCTGGATTCCCAGGCTGATGCCTGGGATTCAAGAGTTAACCTTTGTCTGGTCAGCTGTTTCTGGGGGTTAAACCAGCCCAGTCTTAACCTTCTCAAAAATTGACCACATACTTGGCAACATGTCACACCTCAACAGGTACAAAAAATTGGAATAACCCCATGCATCTTATCAGACCACCATGCATTAAAATTAGAATTCAACCACAACACAAATTGCAGAAACCATACAAACTCATGGAAATTGAATAATGCACAATTGCACCATTACTAAGTCAAAGAAAAAATAAATAAAGAAATTAAAAACTTCCTAGAATTCAATGAGAATGAAGGCACAACGTACCCAAACTTATGGGACACTTTGAAAGCAGTGCTATGGGGGAAGTTCATATCACTAAGTGCCCACATGAAGAAACAGGAGAACAGTTATACCAGAGAATTAACATCACAGCTGAAAGCTCTAGAACACAAAGAAGCAAACTCCCCCAGGAGGAGTAGATGCCAGGAAATAATCAAATTGAGGGCTGAAATCAATAAAGTAAAAACCTGGAAAACAATATAAAGAATCAATGCAACACTGAAACCATCTTGCCCTGGAAGAATTTTCTTGGTTGGAAGAATTTTTATGGCTGCTACTATTTCTTTAGGGGATATAGATCTGTTTAAATTGTTTATCTCTTCTTGATTAAATTTTGGTAAGTGATATCTATCCAGAAAACCATGCATTTTTCTTTAGATTTTCCAATTTAGTGGAGTACAGATATTCCAAGTATGACCTGATGATTCGTTGGATTTCTCCAGTGTCTGTTGTTATGTCCCCTTTTTCATTTCTGATGTTGTTAGTTACCATGTTTTCTCTCTGTCTTTTAGTTAGATTTGATAAAGGTTTGTTTATCTTGTTGATTTTCTCAAAGAACCAACTCTGTTTCATTGTTTTCTTTTTTCTACTTTATTGATTTCATCCCTCAATTTGATTATTTCCTGTCATGTAGTCCTCCTGGGTGAGTTTGCTTCCTTTTGTTCTAGAGCTTTCAGGTGATCTGTTAATTCTCTAGTGTGGCAATTCTCCAGTTTCTTCATGTGGGCACTTAGTGCTATTAACTTTCCTCCTCACAGCTGGAGATGAGGGATGAGAAGCCCTGAGTCCTATAGACAACATTCTGGACTCCATCATCCCATGCAGAGTTTCCTGATGATGCTCCTGCTCCTGTCCTTACTGATCTATATGATGAAACTGACCATGTGCTCCCTGACCTCTGGGATGCCTTGGATAGTTGTCTAGTTGATTCCTCTTGGCTATCCCAAGTTTCTCTAAGGAAACACATGAATTCTGGAAATAATCCCTTGGCAGTAAAAGATTCAGGGAACAATGAGTAAGTCTGAGAAGACTGTGTCACTGACCTCCAGTCAGTGGGAGCCAGGTGGGAGCCAAGATACATGGAGGGGCCCCGGTTATAGAAATACTTTTTCTTAGTGTTGAGTATGTGTCCCAATGCTGCCCCTGGTGGTCTGCAGCTCACATCTGGGGAGCTGTCTCACTAAGAAAAAACTGAAGCCATTTGTAAAGAGCAGAGAGTCTCTGAGCTGGACCACTAAGGACAAGCCCTTGTCAGTAGAACATGTGTAATCTCTCCCATGCCTTCATGACCCTGACTTTCCTGTGATGTCTCAGGTGACCATCAGGACAGTTAATGACCTGGGTACCTATGCAGCTACATTGTCCATGCTGAGTCTCGTGAGAAGATGTCCAGGGAACCTAGCATAAGTGTATCTCTCATGACAGTACATTGGCTGGTTCCACATAGCAAAAAGCTTTGACTACCAGAAAGAACTGTTCCTGACCTAAGGAAGTCAAAATCCAAACTTTGAAAATGGAGTCACCCTGTCATGCCAGGGGCCACCAGGCTTTAGAACATGGCGGCCATTGTAACTCACTTTGAATAGGAAATGCTGGGGCTTTTCCCTCCCTTCACCACCTACTGTTGACTGAGAGCTTCAGGTTACTGAGCCTCTGTCCCTCACTGTACCATCTGTGCCATAACAGCAAACAGAATCCTCAAGGCTCCTCTCAAGATCCTGTCCCCTTTTGGAGACTCCAGCAGGCTTCTGAGTTCCAGTCTACCACAAGCAGAGAGTGGGTACACTTACTTGTGAGCAGGAGCCCCTGCCAGAGGGTGCAGCCCATGCAGGGAATCACAGAGTACACCTTCATCTCTCCTGCCGCTGTGCTGTCCTCCCTGTGAGGAGAGCTTCAGCTCCAGCAAGGTCCTCAGGCTCTGCTGTCCTGCTACCTTTTGGGAAGAACAGTTTCCCCGTCTTCCCTAAATTCAATGGGCTGTGCATTGTTGGTTCAGTGTCCAAGGCACTGCTCTGTCCCTTCTGCTCTCAGTGCTGTCCCACTCCCATCTCCAATTTCCTTTATGTTTCTCTTCCAAGCAACACATTGAGATTCAAGGCTGATAAGCATCCCCATGCCCTCAAAGAACAATGGCTCATCCCAGGGCTGACACCTGCCATCCCAAGGCTGACACCTGCCCTGTCCTGGCCTTGGGTCTGTCAGCATCAAAGAGGGAGCCTCCATCCAGCCTGTGTGTCCTTGTGACACAGGGATCCAGCTGAGCACCAAGTGTGCCCTGAATCCTCAGTGCTCTGGGAAAGTGGGATTTACTCTCCCAGCAGGAAGGGGATAGTGTCTGAGGACTACAAAGGAACCGGCTGAGTGATGACTACGGATGAAAATATATCTTGCATATTATGCAGAAAGGGACAGACCATGAAGCACTCAGAACTATACTTAATGTATCCAAAAACTCACTCCCCTCAAAGTTCAGGGAACCATGGAAAATGGAGACTAGGGGAACCTAAGCCCAGAGGGGATGGAGGACACCCTTAAAACAGGTTCCCTAAATCAATGCACATAGAGAGTTCTGAGGCAGCTTACTGTGTGCTTTCATGGGTCTGGGTGGGTCTTAATGAATGTTCCTCTTATATAGTATGGCCTCTAGCTGAGTGTTTCTATAGAATGGCTGAGTGTGCAAATGAGTAGGGCTCTGATTCATGTTCCTTCTTTTTGTCTCATTTAATTTAAAAATGTTTTTGTTTAATCTTATTACATTCATTACATTTATCTTATTTTGTTATTAATCTTAAGAAGAAAGTTTTCAAATGAAAGGTAGAAAAGAAGTTGTATACGAACTGGAAGAAGTAGAGGGAGGGAAAACAATGATCAAGGTATATGACAAAAACTATTTTTTTATTTCTTTTTTTTTTAGTTTTATTTTCAAGTTTAAATTTAGATAAGAAACGAGGTTGCTTCACAAGTCAGTTCCAGGTCCCTCTCCCATTCCCTCCCCTCCTCCCATGCCCTCCCCCCAACCCCCCCCCCGTTATCCCCTCATTTCCCCAGGGAGGGTGAGGCCCTCCATGGGGGTGTGCATAGTCTGTCATTTCATCCAGGGCAGGGCCTAGACCCTCCCCCAAGAGTTCAGGGTGAGAGTGCATCTCGCATTGTTGGATAGGAGTCCAAAGTCTGTGTTTATACTCGGGATGAGTACTGATCTACTGTCCAAGGCTCAATAAATTACCTAGGCCTCCTCATTGACACCCGCATTCAGGGGGACTTGATCAGTCCCATGCTGGATTCCCAGGCATCAGCCTGGGATTCAAAAGTTAACCCTTATCAGGTCAGCTGTTTCTGGGGGTTAAACCAGCCCAGTCTTAATCCCTTTGATCACCAGTCCTCCCTCTCTGTTACTGGCTTTCTTGAGTTCAGCTCAGTATTTAACCGAGGGAGTATGCCTCTTCTTCGATCAGCCACTAAGTGAAGTTTCTGTTTCCCAGACTCCCTGGCCATGGGATTGTAGGCTGGCACTCCCCAGATCTATGTCTAAAATCCATTTATAAGAGAGTACATGCCATGTTTCTCTTTTTGTGACTGGGCTACCTCACTCAGGATGGTTTCTTCTAGTGTCATCCATTTGCCTGCGAATCTCAGGATTCCATTGTTTTTTTTCTGCTGAATAGTACTCCATTGTGTAGATGTACCACATTTTCTCTATCCACTCTTTGGTTGAGGGACATCTAAGTTGCTTCCAAGTCCTGGCTATTACAGATAATGCTGCTATGAACATAGTGGAACAGACATCCTTGTTGTATGAATGGGCATCTTTTGGATATATGCCTAAGAGTGGAGTTGCTAGGACTTGTGGTAGATTTATTCCCATTTTTCTGAGGAAACTCCATAGTGATTTCCAAAGTGGTTGAACAAGTTGGCATTCCCACCAGCAATGGATGATTGTTCCCCTTTCACCACATCCTCTCCAGCATAAATTGTCGTTGGTGTTTTTGATTTTAGCCATTCTGACAGGAGTGAGATGGTATCTCAGAGTTGTTTTGATTTGCATTTCCTGGATGGCTAAGAATGTTGAGCACTTTCTCAAGTGCCTCTCAGCCATTTTAGACTCTTCTATTGAAAAGTCTCTATTCAGTTCTGCAGCCCACTTTTTAATTGGATCCTTTGGGGTTTGGAGACTTGCTTCTTTGTAAATTTTGGAGATCAACCCTTGTCAGATGTGGGATTAGTGAATATTTTTTCCCATTCTGTGGGCTGCCTTTTTGTCTTGCTGACTGTGTCCTTTGCCTTACAGAAGCTTCTCAGTTTCAGGAGGTCCCATTTATTAATTGTTAATCTCACTGTCTGTGCTAGTGGTGTTATGTTCAGGAAACTGTCTCCTGTACCAATTCGTTCAAGGGTACCACCCACTTTCTCTTCTAAGAGGTTCAGTGTGGCTGGATTTATGTTGAGGTCTTTGATCCATTTGGACTTAAGTTTTGGACATGTCAATAAACATGGATCAATCCGCATTCTTCTACATGCCAGCCTCCAGTTATGCCAGCACCATTTGTTGAAGATACTTTCTTTATTCCATTGTATGTTTTTAGCTTCTTTGTCAAAGATCAGATGTCCATACTTGTGTGGGTCATTTTCCAGGTTTTCAATTCGATTCCATTGGTCTACTTGTCTACTTTTGTGCCAATAACAAGCTGTTTTCAGGACTATAGCTCTATAATAGAGCTTGAGGTCAGGGATGGTGATGCCTTCGGACGTTGCCTTGTTGAACAGGGTTGTTTTGGCTATCCTGGGTCTTTTGTTTTTCCATACAAAATTGATTATTGTTCTTTCAAGGTCTGTGAAGAATTGTGCTGGGATTTTAATGGGGATTGCATTGAATCTGTAGATTGCTTTTGGCAGGATTGCCATTTTTACTACATTGATCCTTCCGATCCAAGAGAATGGGAGATCTTTCCATTTTGTGATTGCTTCTTTAATTTCTTTCTATAAAGATTCAAAGTTCTTGCGATACAGGTCTTTCACTTGTTTGGTTAGCATTACCCCAAGGTATTTAATGTTGTTTGTGGCAATTGTAAAGGGTGATGTGTCTCTGATTTCTTTCTCAGCCCTCTTATCTTCTGTAGATAGTAGGGCTATTGATTTTCTTGAGTTGGTCTTGTATCCTGCCACATTTCTAAAGGAGTTAATCAGCTGTAAGAGTTCCCTGGTAGAGTTATTTGGTACCACATGACCCAGCAATTCCACTTTTAGGCATATATCCTTCATACAACAAGGATGTCTCTTCCACTATGTTCATTTGTAATAGCTAGATCTTGGAAGCAACCTAGATGACCCAAAAATGAAGAGTGGATAGAGAAAATGTGGTACATTTACACAATGGAGTAGTACTCACCAGAAACAAAAAACAATGGAATCTTGAAATTTGCAAGCAAATGGATGGCACTAGAAGAAACCATCCTGAGTGAGGTAACACAGTCACAAAAAGACAAACATGGTATGTACTCAGTCATACATGGATTTTAGAGATGGATTAGGGGAGTGTCAGCCTACAATCCCAGGGCCACTGAGTCTGGGAAACAGGTAGTTTCTCAAGAGTTAAATGTTGTTCTATTCCCTGAGGCCCCAAAGAATGCTGAGGATTCCTCAATGACACCCATGTTCAGGGAGTCTATATCAGTCCCATGCTGGCCTCTCAGCTATCAGTTTGGGGCCCATGAGATTCCCCCTTGTTAAGGTCAGCTGTTTCTGTGGGTTTCACCCACCAAGTCTTACTCCCTTTGCTCATGACACCTCCCTCTCTGCTACTGGGTTCCAGGAGATCAGTTCAGTGTTTAGCTGTGGGTGTCTGCCTCTTCTTCTTTCAGCCACTGGATGAAGTCTCTCAGGTGACAGACAAGGAAGTTGTCTATCATGTTATCAGGGAAGGGCATTTAAGGTAGCCTCTCCACTATTGGTTAGATTGCCAATTGATGTCATCCTTGTAGGCCTCTGGACATCTCACTAGTGCCAGGTCTCTCTTCAAACCTATAATAGTTCCCTCAGTCATGGTATCTCTCATCCTTCTCTCCTCTATTCTTCCCCTGACTCAACATTCTTGCTCCCCCATGTTCTGCTCTGCCCTCTTCTTCACCCCCTCTCTTTCTCCCAGCTTCCTCACCCCTCCCACTTGCTCCCAGTCCCCTCAGAAGATTCTGTCCTGTTCACATTCTCTGGGTTACCATGCATATCTCCCTTAGAGTCCTCCCTTTTTCCCAGACTCTCTGGTTGTAAACACCTAATTTTTGACAAAGAAGCCAAAATGACACAACGGAAAGAGAAAACATCTTTAACAAATGTTCCTGGCATTACTGTGTGTCAATGGGTAGAAAAATGCAAATAGATACATATATATCACCATGCACAAAACTCAAACTGAAATGGAACAACAACCTCAACATAGGTCCATCTGCAATGAGCCTGACAGAAGGGAAAGTAGCCTGGAATGAATGGGCACAGTAGATAACTTCCTATTTATAACATGAATTGAGCAGACACTGAAAGAAACAATCAATAAATAGAAACTTCTGGAACATAAACATTTCTGTAAGGCAAAGAACACTGTCAATAAGACAAAAAAGGGGTACATATTTAATGGGGAATTCTCAATAGATGAATCTAAAATGGCTGAAAGGCACTTAAAAAATTGCTCTACATCCTTAGCCATCAGGGAAATGCAAATCAAAACAACTCTGAGATACCATCTTACACCTGTCAGAATAGCTAAAATCAAAAACACCAATGACAGTTTTATGCTGGAGAGAATATGGAGAAAGGAGAACACTCCTTCACTGTTGGTGGAAATGCAAACTTGTAAAGCTACTTTGGAAATCAGTATGGTGGTTTCTCATGAAAATGGGAATCAGTCTACCACAAGATCCAGCAATTCCTATTATGTTTGTCCATTTCCTTTAGATTTTACAACTTAATGTTCTATAGGTTTTTAGATTATTCTTTTATACAAGTCTGAATTTACTTGGTGCCTATTGTAATTATTTCCTGTTCTTTTCTGATTCTGCTCATTTAGGTCACCTCTTTATTTCCTTTGGTTAGTTGGGTCAAGAATCTGTCTATCTTGCTTATCTTCTCAAAAAATGAAAAATTTTAAAAAAAGATCCAGCAATTCCACTCTTAGGCATATACCCAAAGGATGAAAACTCATACAACAAAAACATCTGTTCATCTATGTGCATAGCAGCATTATTTGTAATAGCCAGAACCTGGAAACTACCTAGATGGCCCTCCACTGAAGAATGGATGAAGAAAATGTGGTATGTCTACGCGATGGAGTACTACTCACCAGAAAAACACAATGAAACATTAAAATTTAAAGGCAAATGGATGGAAGTAGACAAAACTATCCTGAGTGAGGTAACCCAGACACAGAAAAAAGCATGGTATTTACTCTCTCATAAGTGGATATTAGACATAGAGCAAAGGAAAGTCTAGAGTCCACAACACTAGAGAAGCGAGGAAACATGGAAGACCCTAAGAGAGACTTATATGGACTCCAGCAATGGAGAAAGGGACAAGGTCTCCTGAGTAAATTGAGAGCATAAAGGAGGGGTAAGGAGGTAGAAGAAAGAGGAGAGGAGAAAGGGAGTGGGAAGACAATAAGAGGGATCAAGAATGTCAAGGTAGAGAAGGAGCATAGAAGGAGAGCAAAAAAATAAATACCTAAATAGAGGTAGCCATCACAGGCTTTACGAGAAATCTGGCACTAGAGAAATCTCCAGGGATCCACAAGGATGATCCCAACTAAGAATCTAAGTAGTGGTGGAGAGGCTACTTTAAATGCCCTTCCCATATAATGAGATTGATGACTACCTTAATTGCCACCATAGAGCCTTCATCTAGTAGCTGATGGAAGGAGAAACAGAGATTCCCAGCTAAACCCTGAGACAATGGAATCCATTTTAGAGAGGGAGGAGTGATAAGCAAACAGGTTAAGACCATGCGAGGGAGACCCACAGAAACAGTTGACCTGAGCAAGTGGGAGCTCACAGATCCCAGTCTGACAACTGGAGAACCTGAATAAGACCAAACCATGTCTCCTGCAGTTGTTGGGGCTAGGCAGTCTACAGGGCCTATGTCAGTGGGATGAGTATTTATTCCCAGGGCATGAATAAGCTTTTTGAGCCCATTACTTACGGAGGGATACTCTCTCAGCCTAGATACTTGGAGGAGTCCCTAGCTCCTGGCCCAAATGAGGTGACTTATTTGATGATCCCCCATGGGAGGCATTACCATCCCTGGAGAGTGGATGGGGAGGCATAGCCTGGGGGCGCTGGTGGGGGAAATGGGAGGACAAGACTGAGAGGTAACAAAGATTGGTGTGTAAAATAAGATTGTTTTTAATTTAAATAAAAATTAATTTACAAAATAAACAAAATAAAAACCCTAATACATGCCTGAATGAATAGTCTAGCAGGTGGAATGTTTATGGAGTAAACAGAACAAATCCAAATGTGGAACCGCTAGAGAAAAACAGAAGTTTGTACCTTCAGAAGGCCACAGTAGCTCTGAGAGACATGTCAACATCCAAAACTATCACCAAGTTGAGGCTAGGATTGTATTTCCGTAGGCAGTCTTTCTGAGCCAAGCATAATAGCCCAGATTCCACCACCAATGCATCACACATACTGAAACATCCTCAACTACGCAGGTGTTAAGTGATCCTGTGTATGAGATGTCACATTTGTCCATCATGTGGTAACCCTGAGATTTGCCAAACACATGTTCCCGATGTCATACTTGGCTCCTGCAGGGACCTGGATGGATGGATGCTTTTGAGCAAGCACAGAACTACTCGGCCAACCAAAGTGTTAGTATAGGTGGTTTCATGTCATGAAACCAAAAGGAACTGAGGGGTCTATCTCTGGTCCCGTGTGATTACACATTTGTTGCCATGAAGGAATAAAAGTTACTCACAGGTAACATTTATGTAGACTGGGACACATTATGTTACACTCACTGAGTCTCAAGTTACACACCCATGGCCTTCTGTGCCAGTCCTAATGAAACTGAGAAAAGTGATAGTCTGTTGATCCTTGACAGCTTCACTCTGATACCTTACGAGAGACTCTGACCATTTATACATCACAGAGTAGGTTATATACTGAGAATAAGGTTCACATGTTAATGTTACCTAGTCGTTGACTGCCACTGAGAGGAGTAATTCCTTATGGTTGTATATAGCAAGGCTGTACAGACACCAGAGAAGATATGGCTCTGTTTGGGACCTCTGACACTTAGGAGGGTCTAATTTGACTAGTGTTGGCCTCTCACCACCTCCTTGCTGACCAAAGTATGAAGTAAGGTGAATCAGATGGATGGTATCCAAGTGCTCAGAGATGGTGGGGCCTCCTGCGCTATGAGGAAGAAGTACAGACTTTGTTACATGTGAGCTGAGATAGAGAACTTAATGGGAAACAGACCTAGGATGGCCGTGTAGCCCAGAGTGCTGTGTCCCTCCAAATGCACTGACAACCTCTGCTCAGCCTAGGCCAGTGCCCTCCAGAACTTTGCTGTCTAAGGCTATCCTAAAGATAGGTGGTGATGAGAATTCCCTGTTGCTTCCCTGAGTTTTCTGACAACCTGTCCTCAGGACTTGATGTCTGAACAGAAACCTCACCAGGATGCCAGAAGCAGGCCTGCTTCCAACTCAGTGGGCCAGCTGGACCATAAAATGGGCAGTTCTTCTTAGATAGTTCATGACTGACATGAGACACTGGTTACCAAAGGATGAAGCATGAATCTAAGCATGATCTAGGAATGTATCAGGGCCCTAGAATACCAGCCTCAATTAAACTCAGGGTTCAAGGAGAATGCTATGACGAGCATGGGGACTAGAAAACTCTGAGAGTGAAATAAATAATCCACTATGTGCTTTTCCACATCAGTTTCTTTATTGTTCTGCCAACCTGCAAAGTTTTCTGCATGTATACATACATACATACATACATACACACAAACACACACACACACACACAGCGATTCTCTGGCAATAGGAGCAATAAGACTTGCATTTCTTAGGGTCATAAAAACAGATAGGTGCTACACAGAGGGTATAACTCTCAGCCTACTTTGTGGCTCAGAGTGGACATGACTTGTGAGATGCCCAGGCATTTTTAAGAGGCAAAGGGGTAAATTGAGGAGGGGATTGTAATTTCTAAGAAGTGAGAGGGGGAGTTCATGTGTTAAACTACATTCCTAAGTGTGGCTGGTAAAGATAGATGTTTGTAATCTGTGAACATATAAAAGGGGTGATGAGTGCGGCAATGCTGTGCTGCACTCTGTTTTGCATTTCAGGCAGCGGGGAACAGTGTCATTATAGACATGGCAATCTGCATAAGCTGCAGAAGAAAAAAGTTTTTAAAAGAGTAACATTATTGCTATTATAAGTGAAATTCGATACCTTACAGTTCAATTTCAGAATTCTATGACTTTCGTGATTACTCAATACTTGTTTGCTAACTGTTGAGTGACCCAGATAAAACAGACACCTTCCAAGAAACCCAGCACATACAGAGATAGAAGTATGAAGAAACACAAAACCAATGAGACTTGACAAAATGAAAACTCTTTTTGTTTTATTTCTCAAGACAGTGTTTCTCCATATAAACTTGGCCACTCTGGGACTCCCTTTGTAGTCCTGACTGGCCTCAGCTTCACAGAGATTTACCTGTTTCTGCCTCCCGAGTGGTGCCTAATTAAAGGTGAATGCCATCTCCACCCACATAAAACGAACAGTTGTTAAGGATAAAAAGAGGCATACTAGGAGTAGAATACTATTCCAGTGCAGTAGAGGCACACATGGAAACACAGAGACACCTGAATTCAGTGGGGACACTGAAAATTCTGTCTAAGACCTGGATCAGCACAAGGATGCTGCTGTGGCCGCGTGTGTTCAACAAATGAGAGAGACGACCCTCCCCCTGACCATCTACAGCACTACAAGAAACAGGTCCTGAACCTCACCTAGACAGCACAGTAAAGAAGCCTGGTGGTTAAAACTGATGGAGAACTAGCCTCGATATTATGAATCAGTAAAGGCATTTGACAAAGTGAATAGTTTTTAATTTTGAAAGCAGCCAAACTGGGTGAGAAGATAGGCCAGTGCATTAGGCATACATGTGGAAACCCAGCCAACTCAGTGCTGAGTGGGGATGCTGACAGCTTTCCCTCTAGATCCAGGATAGACAAAGGATGCTGCTGTGGACACTGCTGTGCAGTATTCCCTAGACAGAGCAATTAGGAAAGACAAAGAAATGAAAGGTGGCCAGTCAGCAGTAAAATGTGTCTGCAGATGACAAAGCTTATCTGTAGAAAATCCTAAAAATTCTACTGAAATTTCTGAAACTGCTGAGCAAACAAACCCACCTGAGCTGTACTTCTGTAAATGAATAATGACCACAAACAATTGGATGCCCTCTTTTGATACATGCATAGAGAAAGAAATAGATGGGTTGGACAGGACTGGAGGGAATGGACTGGATTAAAAAAGATTTGAAAGTAGACAATGCTGATGGCCACATGATAAGATAAATGTGTTCAGGCCCACTTATTTTCCCACTTCAAAATGGCCAAATGGGAAATCCCATGTATGTCTCAAAAAATGTTAACAAGAAAAGTAATCTTGTGGGATATCACCCTATGAATGCCAATCTCTGGATAGAAACAGTGCATGTCAGCCTTTTGCCATAGTTTTTTACATGTGTGCCTCAAACAGAGCATCCATACTGTTTAGTAAACAGTTATGTGTACAAAGAAACAGAGAAGTCTCTTTTCCTGTCACTCTTTCTTGCATCATATGTATGACTGGTGCCTAGGCAGAATTGGGTTTATATGATTCAATTAAAAGAGCAATATATCTGAGCATATGAGAGGATGCCTTTATCTCCATGCAAACACTGCCCCATATTAACAGGGGAATCAGAACATCCAGAATTTGGGGGGCTCACGAAATTGGCTTCCATGAATTCTGAGAACTATCTATATGTTGGATCCACAACCTAAGCTCTGAAATCTTGCAATTATGTTCACTGTATTAATTTCTTCTTTTCCCTTTAGAAAGCCTTTCCTGGTGCACACATTTATCCCAGGATTACAGCCATGAGTCACCATGCTGGCTGTACGTGATTGGTGACCGATCATTTCCACCTCATAACTTTTCTTGTTGCTGTACCAGATCAGTAAAGAAATGCCCCAAATCTGTAGGATGAGAGGAGAGAAGTCACGCATTCTTCATGACCAAGTTGAGTGGGAGACTGGTCTTTGAACTGACTGGGTTGGACACCACACATTGATACTCTCCAACATCCTCCCTCCTGAAAGGATCGATGAAGAGTCGGCACTTTGTTGGGGACAGTGTCATCCTCTCTGTGAGCTGCAGACTGTGATTATTGAAAATCCAATGGAAGGAGACTCCAGTATCACCTGAGAGGCAGGTGAGGACTACAGAGCTCTGTTCTGTAACTGTAGTGCTGATGACTCGGAGAATTGGCTGTGTCACAGGCTCTATAAAGCAAAAGAGGGAGTGTAAATGACAATAACCCTTCAGACGTATCCACCACTCCCTCTGTAGTCAATGGACACTCAATAAACCCTCCAGGGTGGAGAATTCGAGGCTATGACAATACACAGATTTCTGTGGCTTAGAGCTGTCACCCATGGCCTGTGTGGCCCTGGTTTAATCTCTGTGTATCCTGGTCCCTATTTCCCTTCACAAGTGCACACAGTGCATGATTGTTGCCAGGTCCCAAAGCTAAGCTTAGATGTGAGCAATTGTCTGATCTTTGGATGGGGAGCTACCCAAATCAGCAGCATCTTTTACCATTTAGCTAAAGGAGAGTATTCATTAGGCTGAACCCCTAAGGACAAAGAATACCCTGAAGACCTGTCTCCTCTGCCCCTCCCCTTCCTCTGAAGTTTCCTAAGCCCATAAGAGGAGTTGGCTTATTCCTGGCAACTGTCCACTGAGATTCAGATGTAGAAGATGCCCCAATGACCTTGCTAACTGCAGCAATCATGGCAGTACACAGTTGTTTCCACACTCTGTGGGTCTTGAACAGTTAGTTAAAGCCTTGTTCCGAGTCAGCTCTGACACGAAGTCAAATTCTAGCCCTGGACACAAGTTCTCCAGGGTAAACAGAGTTGAGTCTGGAACAGAGGTCTGGATCTAGAGCTGCCTGATGCTCATCTCACCATGAGCTTTCATGATAGACTATTCCTGATTCCCATGACATCTTGCTCAAGGCCATATTCATGATGAGCACCTCAAATATTCTGGGGCAGACTGACATCCTTGGGCTGAATTACTCACCACACAGCCTCCTCTATAGGTGGAGTCAGGTGAGGGACTATGGTCTTTTTTAGTATGTCTACCCAATGTGTGTCCTGTACTAAGTACTCAAACCCATATGTGGAGACATAGTATAGAGGAGACGCAATCAATCCCACACAGTCAATCCTGTGTGTGCAAAATGAAATGACCCCCACGAGAGCCCAGAGGTCACAAAGAATCACTTACTATATATGTGGAGGTACACATGTGCCTCTTGAACTTCAAACTTTCTATTTACGGTTTGTAGGACGTATAATCCAGTGTCCTCCTGGGTGGTGTTGTGGAACAGCAGGGATATGTTGGGGTACATGGTCACTTTATTCTTGTAAGCGGGTGCCAGCCAACTTTTCTTAGCAGTTAACTTCGATGCAATTTTAAGTCTGTTGACAATGTCTATCTCTTTGGACCAGGAAAAAGCTCGAAGTTTCTCTGGAATATTGTGAGCCAGCAGGAGAGCATTTTCCCCTTCAACAACATTGAGTGGCTCTGATTCAATAGAGAGCTTAGCAGCACTGGGAGGAAGCCTGCAGGCTAAAAGGAAGGGTAAAAGGAAAGAGAGACAAATGCATCAATACTGAGACCTTTGGTGAACAACTGGAGCTTGATTATTGTGAAACTTGTATAACCACTCAGATGAGGTGGGTGGGAATGTCTGTCAAATTCAGGGGGAGAAAGTAGCAAATGACCCCCCTGACCTCTGTGCACCTGACTGTGTCACTTCCTGTGGAGATCTGTCTCCTGGTGAGGAAGTCCTGTGTATATGTAAATAAAGCACTGTTGGCCAATAGGGAAGCAACATAGGTGGGACTAGGAGTCTAGGAGAATTCTAGGAAATGTAGTGAAGGGAGTCATCACCATGTGATTCCTGGGAAGAGGGGACACATGTCTGGATTCTCGGTAAGATAAAACCTTATAAATATGTATGTATGTATGTATTAGTAATTATGAGTCAATAATTAAGTTAGAGCTAGCCAATGAGTAACAAAAGCAAATGATCAACAGCTTCAAAATTAATTTAGTGTCTTGTGTGTTATTTGCGGGCTGAAGGCAGCAACAGGAACCAGGCAACAGGCAGGAAGAGTACATCTTACAGTCTCCTCATGTGTTTACACACTCAATGTTCTCACATGCCTGCTCACACTCAGAAAAGGTGGAGGTGAGGTGCCTTCCCTCACTTCTTCCTCTACAGATCCCCAGTCTTCACATTGTGATCTCCTTGATCTCTTATCTCTCTGTATGCAGTCAACCCATGACTTCACTCTGAGATGGCTTCCTAGTCTGTCTTCCAGTCCTCTAAAGCTGGGGTCTCATTAGAAAAACTAGGTTGATCTTTCAGGAAGGCCTGACACATGGACAGGCTAAGATACATGTGGGTGGATGAAAGAACAAATGTTCTTGGATTTTCATGTCCAGGTATTTATGAAATTCTCCTGTGTGGAGCTACTGACACCGGTCACAGATCCAGCTTACATTAACTCATGCATGTGTGTGGAGTGGGTGTGTGGGTGTTGGTGGATACGAACATGTTTGGGAATGAGCATGTGTTTGCCATCCTGTGTGGATGTCTGAATGCAGGAAACAGCACCCAGATTGAAGCCCTTCCTATCCTTCTACTCCAGAAGACTCCAGGCAGGCTCTGAGATCCCTTTCCCCCTCAACTATCAGACAGTGTTCTCCTCTCCAGTGAACAGGAAACACTACCAGGGGCTGCACTGTTTGCAGAGAAGTGCACAGCGGGCCTCCACAGGGCCTGCCATGTGTTCTGCCTCCCTCTGTGGAGAACAGCTTTTCCTCCAGCACTTCCTCAATCTGTACAGATTTCCACTCTCTGAGTTCTGCACTTGAGAGGCAGGAGCACTTCTGAGGTTAATGTGAATGTTGTCAGGAATGGGGTCCAAGGGCATTCTCTGTCCTTACAACTCTTAGTCCTAGCTGGTATCCCAGTCAGGTTCTCTATCTATTTTTCAGTCCTGCACATCATGCAATGAGGAACAAGTAAGTTCCCTGTGGTCACCCTTTCTTTCCCTATGCTAGAAGGAAGGAGATTGAACATGGTCCATGAGCATAGTACTCTTCTCAGACAAATGAAGCACCAGTAGGTCAGATTAATCTGTGGGAGGGACAGAAATGGAAATCACATATGATTCTTTCATCTTCTCCAGGAAACCAGCAACTCAGGGTTTGACTGTGAGGAAATCACCCCCCTGGGGATCAAAAGGCTGAGTGTAACTCCTGTCTGGGAGATGTAAAGACCATCAGAGCTTGTTTCTATTTGTTTTCATGAGGGAATTCCCTAGGGTGGACCCCACAGGACAAGTACATACCAAGTGGACATATGTCCTCTGTTCTTTACCTTGGGGAACATGGTCTTCCTGTGAATTGTCACAAGTCCATCAGAGGACTTGGCAGATAGCCTGGGCAACTGTCTAGCTCTGCCCTCCATGCTGAATCTCAGAAGGAGGTACCCAGGTGACCTAGCTTGAATGTGGCTCTCAGAAAAGTACATGATATGAAATAAGAACACCAAAAAAAACTGTTGTTCCCTCTCAGCTCCATAAGGAAGTAAAAGTCCAAACCTGGAAAAATACTCTCCAAGACCACTTGCAATCAAGGCTGGGAGAGAGGTCTGGAGCCAGGGATTCCTGGTGCTAACCTCTCTCTGAAGAATCCAAGATATGCCGGATGACAATAGGGTCATTCTCAGTACCATGTTCATGGTGAGAACAAAAAAGACAAGAAAGAGTCTAATTCACTTGAACTGACTTACCCTTTCCCATCACACACACACACACACACACACACACACACTTCAGTAAAGGCAAGAGTCTGATCTATAGCTATTTGGCTCTAGAATGTGTGTCCTGTACTAAGTGCTCAAACACCATCATGGGACACAGTACCGAATAAAGGTATTCAAAGTTGAGACGGGTGAGTTCTATGTGTACATACAATCCAGGAATGAATCATCACAAGAATCACTTACTGTCAAACTGGAGTTTCACATGTACTAGTTCAGTTTTCTGATCTGTATTCAGAGTGCGTAGGGTGTAGAATCCGGTGTCATTACAGGTGATGTTCTGGAGCAGCAGGGATCCATTACTGTACACTATCTCTCTACCACTGTGACCAAGGCCAAATACAGTTGTACTGCTGGCTACATGGTGCCAGGCAACCTCACTGTTCTTGGACACAATAGCTCCTTTGTACCATAAAAAGGCTTCAAGATTCTCTGGAATACTGTGAGCCACTAGAAGAACACTTGCTCCTTCTGCAGTGCTGTGTATTACTGGTTCAATAGTGGGCTGGGCACAGGTGGATGGGCACTCACAATGAGAAGCTAGAAGGGAAGACAGAGATCGGTCAGTAGTTGGACCTTTGTGTTTGGCTAAGGTGAAGACCTGTGTCCTGAGCAGGTGTGTTCATAGCTTAGCTTAGGTGCTTGAGTGGGTGTCTTCCTGTCATTTACTAAGTTCCATGTCCTACGTGTACCTGGACTTGTGATTCCGTATGTATGGTGCTCTCTCCTCAGACATCAATATGACCCCGGTTCACCACCCTCAGACTCCTGCTCACATTCAATGTAGATTGGTGTTGGGGAGATGACTTCCATAACACCCTGGCTGGATGACATTGTGTTGTTTATGATCTTTCCTCTTGTGATTCCAGTCAACACCTGACTTCACCTTCAAGCTTTCTTTACCTTTAGTACACTGGGACTATGGAATTGTGAGAACCTGGATTTGTCCTATAATTTTTGAAGAAATGATGCCTGGAAAATGTGGTGATGTCTGGCTTAAACATATAAAGCTTGTCTGAAGATCAGAGATTGGAGCTTGCCCCTCTTTAATCATAGAGGTCAAGAAGTCTTGTACAGATAGACAGGAAGTGAGATGTCTGGTCAGAAACAGGAAGTGAGATGGCTAGGCAGAGACAGGAAGTGAGATGCCTGGGTGGACAAAGTATATACGTGGAAAGAAATAGGAGCATGCTTTTTTCCCACTTGGAAGCTAGTGAGGAAAAAGTAACTTTGGCCTGCTCCTTCTTCTCTATGATCTCGCAGCAATTTCCTCTATGTTTGACACCTGGTTTTATTATTTAGACTAATTAAGAATGCCATTTACCAGTCTAATCAAAAGCAATCTACAGATTCAAGCTGGTGTAGCAATCCAAATATCTAAAAAATTAGACTTCAAACAAAACTTAATCAAAAGAGATGAATTTTAAAAGGGGAAAAAAATAAAGAGAAGCAGTCATCAAAACTCTCCCAAGGAAAAAGAAAACAACAGGGCCAGATGGTTTCAGTGCAGAACTCTACCAGCAATTCAAAGAAGATCTAATTCCACTACTCCTCAAAAGTGTTCCACAAAGTAGAAGCAGAAGGACCATTGCCAAAAATCTTTTATGAGGCTACAATTACCTTGATACCTAAACTACAAAAAAGACATAAGAAAGAGAATACAGACCAATCTTCCTCATGAACATTAATGCAATAATACTCAATAAATAACTAGCAAATCAGAATCCAAGAACACATCAGAAAAATCATCCACCATGACAAAGTAGGCTTCATTCCAGGGATGCAGGGATGATTCAACATACAAAAATCCATCAATTTAACCCACCATCACAAACAAACTGAAAGAGAAATATCCCCTTGATTTTCTCATTAGATGCTAGAAGAAACACTTTGACAAAATCCAACACCCTATTAATAATATAGGAATTAGAGATCAGGGATAACAGCGACATACCTAAACATCACAAAAACCATATATACCAAAACAACAGCCAACATCAAACTAAATGGATAGAAACTCAATGTGATTACTCTAAAAAATCAAGAACAAGACAAGGATGTCCACTCTCTCCATATCTCTTTAGTATTGTACTTGAAGTTCTAAAGCTAGAGCAATAAGACACCAAAAACAGGTAAAGGTGATAAAAATTGGAAAGGAAAGAATTCCAACATTAATTATTAGCAGATGATATGATAAAGTTCCATAAGTCACCCAAAAAATTCTACGAAGGAACTCTTACATGTGATAAACACCTTCAGCAATGTAGCAGGATACAAGACTATCTCTAAATCAGCATTATTATATACAGATGATAAATGGACTAAGAAAGAAATAAGAGAAACAACACCCTTTACAACAACAACAAACACCATAAAATATCTTGGTGTGATGCTAATCAAACAAGGGAAAGACCTGTATAATAATAACTTTGAGTCTTTAAAGAAAGAAATTAAAGAAAATACCAGAAAATGGAAAGATCTTCCATGTTCTTAGATAGAGTAGGATCAACATAGTAAAAATGGCAATCTTGCCAAAAAGCAAAATACAGATTCAACGCAATTCCGGCAAAATACTGGCAAAATTCTTTACAGACCTTGAAAGAACAATACTAAAATTTATGTGGAAAAACAAAAACTCAGGGATAGCCAAAACAACAAAAGAACTTCTGAGGGCATCACCGTCCCTGACTTCAAGCTCTATTATTGAGCTTTGGTCTTGTAAAAAACTTGTTATTCGCACAAAAATAGACAGGTAGACCAATGGAATTGAATTGAAAACCCATATATAAACCCACACATCTACAAACACCTGATTTTTGACAAAGAAACTAAAATTATTCAATGGAAAAAAGAAAGCATCTTCATCAAATGGTGCTGGCATAACTGGATGCTGTCATGTAGAAGATCATAGGTAGATCCTTATCTATTACCATGCACAAACTAAAGTCCACATGGATCAAAGACCTCAATGTAAATCCAGTCACAATGAACCTCTTAGAAGATAAATTGGGAAGAAACCTTGAACACATTGTTACAGGAGACCACTTCCTGAACATAACACCAGTAGCATGAGACACTGATATCAACAATTAATAAATTAGACCTCCCAAAACTGAGAAGCTTCTGTAAGGCAAAGGACACAGTCAACTAGACAAAATGACAACCCGCAGAATAAGAAACTGATCTTCACCAACCCCGCATCTGACACAGGGCTGATTTCCAAAATATAACAAAGAGACTCAAGAAGCTAGTCACCAAACACAAAAAATCCAATGAAAAAAATGGGGTTCAGAACTAAATAGATAATTCTCAATAGAGCAATATAAAATGGCTGAAAGACATTTAAGAAAGTCACTCAACATCCTTAGCCATTAGGGAAATGCAGATCAAAACAACTCTGAGATACCATCTTATACCAGCCAGAATGGCTACAATCAAAAACACCAGTGACACTATACTGGAGAGGATGTGGAGAAAGGGGAACACTCCTCCATTGCTGGTGGGAGTGAAAACTTATGTGGCCACTTTGGAAAACAGTATGGTGATTTCTCAGGAAAATAGCAACTAGTCCACCTCAAGATCCAGCAATTCCACACTTAGGCATATACCCAAAGGATGCACATTCACACAACAAAGAAGTGTGTTCAACTATGTTCATAGCCACTTTGTTTGTAATAGCTAGAACCTGGAAGCAACACCTTTATCGAATAATGGATGAAGAAAATGTGGTACATTTACAAAATGGAAAATTAGTGGAAAAAAACAATAAAGTCTTGAAATTCACAGGCAAATGGATGGAAATAGAATAAACCATTCTGAGTGAGGTAACCCAGTCACAGAAAGGCAGGCATGGTGTGTACTCACCTACATATGAATATTAGCCGTAGAGCAAACCACACCACCAGAGAAACTAGAAAACGAAGAGGACCCTAAGGAAGAAACACATGGTCTCCGGAAAAGGGAAATGGACAAGAACTCCTGAGCAAATTGGGAGCATGGGTGGGAGAAGGGAGGGAGGCAGGAAAAGGAGAAGTGGAGAACCTAAGGGGAGGAGAATAAGTGGGATCAGAAAAACTGAGTCAGGGGAGGAATAGAGGACAGAAAGAAAAGAGAAACCTTAATAGAAGAAGCCAGTATAGGTTAAAAGAGAAATCTGGCACTAGGGATATGTTCAGAGACCCACAAAGATGACATCAGCTAAGATTCTAGGCAGTAACGGAGAGGCTGCCTTTGATGCCCTTCCCCTATCATGAGATTGATGACTACCTTGTATGCCATCCTAAAGCCTCCATCCAGTAGCTGATGGAAGCAGAAACAGACATCCACAACTAAGCACTCTGCCATATTTCCTGAATCCAGTTGTAGAGAGGAGGAGTAATGAGCAAAGGAGTCAAGATTGTGCTGGAGAAACCTACAAAAACAGCTGACCTGACCTAGCAAGAACACAGGGACCCCTGTCACACAGCTGGGAAGCCAGCATTGGACCTGACCAAGCCCTCTAAATGTGGGTGCCAGTTAGAAGGCCTGAACAACCATGCAGGAGCTCTTACAGAGTGGAAACAGTGTTTATCCCTAGTGCACAAAATGTTTTGGAAGCTCAGTCCCTATGGTGGGATAATATTTCAGCCCAGACACAAGTGGAAGGCTCAAGGCCCTCCCCAAGTGATGTGAGGCATTGAAGATCCCCCCAGGAGCTACGTTGTCCATGGCGAGTCTCAGGAGAAGATGTCCCAGGCACCTAGTATCTAAGTGTGTCTCTCATGACAGAGCATTGGCTGCTTCCACATGGCAAAAAGCTTTGACTACTAGAAAGAACTGTTCCTGACCTAAGGAAGTCAAAATCCAAACTTAGAAAAATGTTTCTCATGGACACCTATAGTTGGATTCTGGGACAGAGGTCAGGAGCCAGGGCACCCTAGTGCTCACATCTCTCTGAATATCCCATGTTTTCCTCAGCCAGACCCAATGTCGATTCCCTCAGGGTCTTTCTCAAGAATACATTCCTGGTGAGAATCTGAGAGTCTAGACAGAGGTGATCTCCTAGGCTGCTTTACCCACCATCGAGCACCTGGGTACAAGGTGAATTCAGATGAAGGATTCTGATGTACTATGGTTATTTTCCACAATGTGAGTCCTGCACACATTCTCAAACCCCAACGTGGGGGCACAATGCACAGGAGAGGTGTGCGTACTACCAGGGCTGGCACTTCTGCGTATGTACTGGTGGAATGAACCCCACCCAGCAAGGATAATTCACAAAGAAGTACTTACAGAGCACTTGAAGGTACGTGATGCAGTTGATACATTTTCTGTTGGTGTTCTTAAGATTCCTAGAGTATAGACTCTGTGCCATTCTGGGTGACATTTTGAATCCACAGGGATCCATTTTGGTACATTGTCTCTCTACCACTGTGTAAAGGCCCGAGTGCGTACATTGCCATCGATTGCATACAATGCGATTGCATTGTCTATTATTGCCTCGCCTTTGAACCAGGTTAGGGATAAAACATGGTCTGGCAGATCATGGACAAGGAAAAGGACATTTTCTCCTTTGACGGCCACTTGGGGACGGCACTGATTCAATGGTGACTTCGGCAGTGGAGGTTGGATGCCAGCATATTAAAAGGGACGCTAGAAGGGAAAAGAGGAAAAAGTGTAAAGTGTGATCGCAACTCTGCTTAGGTGTTTGGTTAGTGCTGTGCCCATCCTCCTTGATAGAGATGAGCAACATGACCTCCATTGCTCAGAGTCTCTGACTGGGTCTTTGCCTCTTTCATGGAACGATCTTCTTCTTGCTTGTGTGACTGCCCCCAGTGTTCCATTTCCCTCCTACATGGAGTGTTTGGTGTGAGGAATCCACTCATGACCTCCTCCTGTAGAGAGTCCTCAATTTAGACTTTTTTCTCTGTACCCTTTGAGTTATCAGTCAACACCTGGCATCAGTTTCTGAATCACTGGCGTCCAGGCTGATAGAACCAGGGTTTTGTCAGGATGGGTTTAGAGCCATCGTTTAGGAAGGTTCAGTTCCTTAAAATTCTCAGAAATAAATGGAGAAGGAAAAATGGAATAAGCTGGGCAGTGGTAGCACAAGCCTCAAAGCCCAGTAATCCACAGGCAGAGGCAGGTGTTTCTCTGAGGGTGACACCAGCCTGGCTGCACAGTGAGTTCTAGGGACAGCCAGGAATATGCAGAGAACTCTGCCTTGGGGTCAGGGAGAAAACAAAAGAGATGGAGAGAGGAAGGAGAGGAGAAGGAAGGAAGGAAGGAAGGAAGGAAGGAAGGAAGGAAGGAAGAAGGAAGGAAGGAAGGAAGGAAAAACGATGAAAGGAAAGACAGACAGAAAAAAGAGAGGAAAGAAAAGCTAGAAGAGGAGAAGGAAATGAGAGGGAGGAAGGAAGAAGAACAGAAGGAGGGAATGAGGGATGGAAGGAGGGGAGGGAGGAAAAAAGATGTGTCCTTGGGTTTATCTACATAGTTCCCATTGTAGCTGAGGACAACATCCATACTCGAGAGAGAGTCCCAGTTTCTCACATTTACATATAATGTGTATATATTTGTGAAGGCATCTGTCTCATTGGGCACAGGTGCAGGTCAGGGCCACAGCACTCGGTGTGGAGGAAAAAGGAGGGGCTGAAAAAGTCTGCTCTCTCCATCTACCCTGTGAGACATGAGCACTGAATTCAGGTTGTCATGTCTCCACACTCTGAACAATCTCTGTAACCCACCCCTGTTGAGATCTGGAGTCACCCTGTCATGACTGGGGGCATCAGGCTTCAGAACATGGCAGCCAGTGTAACTCACTTTGAATAGGAAATGTTGGGGCTTTTCCCTCCCCTCACCACCTCCTGTTGACTGAGAGCTTCAGGTTGCTGTGGCCTCGTCCCTCACTGTACCATCTGTGCCATAACAGCAAACAGAATCCTCAAGGCTCCTCTCAAGATCCTGTCCCCTTTGGAGACTCCAGATGGCTTCTGAGTTCCAGTCCACCACAAGCAGAGAGTGGATACACTTACCTGTGAGCAGGAGCCCCTGCCAGAGGGTGCAGCCCATGCAGGGAATCACAGAGTCACCTTCATCTCTCCTGTCACTGTGCCGTCCCTCCCTGTGAGGGAGAGCTCAAACCCAGCAAGGTCCTCAGGCTCTGCTGTCCTGCTTCCTTTTGGGATGAATAGTCTCCAGTCTTCCCAGATTTCAATGGGCTGTGTGTTGTTGGGTCTGTGTCCAAGGCACTGCTCTGTCCCTTCTGCTCTCAGTGCTGTCCTACACCCCTCCACTTCCCTTTATGTTTCTCCTCCAAGCAACACATTGAGATTCGGCTGATAAGCATCCCCATGCCCTCAGAGAACAATGGCTCATCCCAGGGCTGACACCTGCCCTGTCCTGTCCTTGGGTCAGTCAGCATCAACAGGGAGCCTCCATCCTGCCAGTGTGTCCTTGTGGCACAGGGATCAGCTGAGGACCCTGTGTGCCCTGCATCCTCAGTGCTCTGGGAAAGTGGGATTTACTCTCCCAGCAGGAAGGGGATAGTGTCTGAGGACTCAGAAGGGACCGGCTAAGTGATGACTATGGATGAAAATATATCTTGCATATTATGCAGAGAGGGACAGACTCCACGAAGCACTTAGGACTATAATTAATGTATCCAAAAACTCACTCCCTCAAAGTTCAGGGAACCATGGAAAACAGAGACTGGGGGAAGCTATGCCCAGAGGGGATGGAGGACACCTCAAAACAGGTTCTCTAAATCACTGTACATAGAAAGTTCTGAGGCAGCTTACTGTGTGCTTTAATGGGTCTGGGTGGGTCTTAACGAATGTTCCTATTATATAGTATGGCCTTCTAGCTGAGTGTTTCTATATGATGTCTGGAGTGTGCAAATGAGTAGGGCTCAGAGTCATGTTCCTTATCCTTCAGTTTGTCTCATTTAATTTAAAATTGTTTTTTGTTTAATCTTACTACGTTCATTACATTTTATCTTATTTTATTATTAATCTTAAGAAGACAGTTTTCAAATGAAGGATAGATAGAAGAAGTTGCATGCGAACTAGAGCAGAAGTAGGGAGGAAAGAGCACAATGATCGAGGTATATGACAAGAACTATCATTCATTAAGATGAATTGTAGAAAATTTTTTTATCTGATGGACTGAAGCGACAGGAATTTCAGCATCACTCCACAAACAGAGGAGATGGCAAATGGAAAGAAAAAGCATCCACAACACTCCAGAAGCTCTGTGGGAAACTGGATTGCTGACACAGGAAGGGGAACTTCCTAGTAGTAGATAGGAATTTCTTTTTTAATTTTTTATTTTAATTTTAAATAGCTTGTTTCCACATGTCAATCCCAGTTCCCTCTCCCTCCCCTCCTCCAGCACCCATCCGCCCTTCCAGCCTCCCACCCTATTGCCAATTCCTTCCACATAGAGTAGCATCTAGAGTCTGTCCATTTTACTCAGGGTAGGGTCCGGGCACTTCTCTAAGAGAGTCTAGGCTGGAGAGAGCATCCCTACTACTGTGCTATGGACACACTGATATGTCTGTTTGTATTCCAGGGATGGGAAACACTGGTCCACCCTGCTCCATGAGGCCCCATAGGCTGCCCAGGCCTCCTCACTGACACTCACATTCGGGGTCTGGATTGGTCCCATGCTGGCCTCCCCACTGTCGGTCTGGGGTCCCAAGAGCTCTCCCCTGTTCAGATCAGCTGTCTCTGCTGGTTTTGCCAGCCATTCTTTGCCATTTGGTCATCACTCTTCTCTCTGTCTCTTGAAACTTTAAAAACGGGAATATATCTTCCATCACTACTGTCAAGCAGTCAAATTCCCTTAATATGTAGAATGGCCCAGGAGCAGTTGTGTGAGGGCTTGCTCCATGTCTAAGGTGTTGGGAAGAGGGGACCTGTGTGTCCTGGGGAAAAGGACTGAGGCTCACTCTTTCATGACTTCAAAGGCAAACTACAGCATTATGTGTTTGAGGTGAGCCTCCATTGATATTGCCGGATCTGCATTGTTCTTTGCTTAGGTGATTCTGGTGATAATTCTGTCTTGCCCAGGATGGAGGGCTTCAGGCCCCCGTGCAAGAATTTCCATACAAGACATGAAGCATCTCAGGAAATAATTTCTTGAATATATATGTATCGCCCCTTCAGGGCTCACTGGGCATTTGCTGTCATGCCTCAGGACAGCAGAGCATGGTCAACAAGTCAAATACACCTGCCTAATTCCTCTTTAGCTCTAATGTGGCCTTTTCTGATCCACTGCTCACATTGCTCTTGAACTCTAATTCACTTATATGAGGTAGGTCTAGGCAGGGTTTCAGTTTTCCTGGAAGCTATGACTAAAGTTGAAATAGTGTGTATCTGAGGTTAGGAATTCTCAGCAGAAAATTTCAGAGAAAGTCCTTGGGAGTTTCCGGAGACCAATGTATGGTGGCACCTTAGCACCTGTTCCTGTCAGTGGTGTCCATCTGCTGCTCTTTGCCCTACAAGGTGATAAAAGTTTTCTCTTGAATTCAAAACATATCTTTAAAATTGACTGTGTCTTTGCCTTTCCCACCTACACCATTACCATTTTTTTCTTGTGTAATGATAAAAACAGCAGTTTAGGAGAAAGTAAATGATTACATTTCAACACGATCTGGGTCATAGTGTAGCACTGAGAAAGTCAGAAGGCAGAAAAGCATGCTGCTTGATGCTCAGTCTCTAGATCATACTTAACAAGCTGTCTTATAAAACCAGAGACATACTGTAATAGTATTGTACAAAATGGCCTGTGGCCTTTCTGAATCAATTCAGACAACCATCTACATGGCCTGCTCAAATCATGATGACTGATTCATCAGTTCAGACCCTCTCCCATCCTCATCCCCTGCCCACAGGTGATGTTGCATATGAAAAATTAACAACTGCTTCTAACTGGGGACACTGTTTCAAACTAAGTCCTCCTTCTCCCTGAGGGGAGATTTTCAAGGAAGTTGCCCATTCTCAAGTGAGCATCACTCTTTGTTTGCCGTGGTCATCATATGTGCTGCTGTGCTGCAGCCACTTCTGAACCCTCAGATCCAGGACAGAGCTCCAGGAAATCTATACAAGGTTTCACTTTTCTGACTCCACAGATCGTGGCTAAATCTGCTATCTGTGCCCTTCAAAGACATTGTGAAGTTGCACTGAAACAAAAATCATCAAAGCAGTAGAAACTAATCCCTAAACAAGTATTGCCTCCATGTATTCATCACCTGGCTCTTCTGGTTCCAGTATGAAATCAGGGTGTGGCTGTCCTGTCACAGGAGGAAACATAGGCAGCATGGAGGCTCATCCTGGGATGCCCAGCTGGGCCAAGATGGCCACAGCTTAGCAGGTGCCAGTGCTGGAATGGCTATTGTTCTCTGAGGGCATGGGATGGCATTGATGCTTGTTGATAATGTATAAACCTTCAAGGCAAGGCAAATAGTTAGAGAGAGATGTGGTTCCACTGAGGCTGCAGGCAAGATGCAAACCAGGAAAAACAGGGTCTGGGAGACTGTAGAGAATGAAGTTCTCCTCAAAGGGAGGACGGCTTTCTGGGTTCAGAAGATGTTGTGCTATCATTGCTGCTTCTCTACAAACGAGGACTCCCTGGCAGGGGCTCCTGTTCACAGGTAACTGTACCCACTCTCCTGACTGTGTTGCTGGAGGGAACTCAGAGGTGGGCTGGAGTCTTGAAAGAGGATAGGTACTCAAGGTGGCTCAAGCACTGTTTACAGTCATGAGGCAGAAGGTACAGTGAGGGACAGAGGCTCAGCATCCTGACTCTCAGAAATGGATGGGAAGATGATAAGAAGAAAAGCCTCAATCAATTACCATTCAAAATCAATCACATTAATTTCATATCATTCCAAACATCTCCTTGAATTCTTATTGGCCGTCAGGGGTGACTCCAAATATAAATCAGCAGGGATGGCCAGTGAGATAACTCAGTGGTAACAGGCCTTCAACTGAAAATCAGTCCTCAGCTCCACTGTGCAGATAGAACAGACTCCTGCAGACTCTTCCTGCTGCCCTCTGCTGCAGTTGCTCCTGACATGGTCCCACACATCATATTGACAGCATGAGCCTTCTGATCTGTGTATTCTACAATAAGGATATCCTAAGACACCTGATAAGGCTTAGTTCTCCAATGGGTTCTTGATCTCAAACTTCATCTGCCTATCTTGGAGATAACTTTGCATGGGTGCCTTCCACGTTCGTTCATTCTGTCTTGCTCTCCTTTCTGTAAAGTGTGTGAATCGCTCAGGAACTGAATCTTAAGAGTTGCACTGCTCAATCCACACTCTATCCTCACCTGAGCCTGGTTCTACCAGCCTGGAAGTCAGTGTACCAGAGGAAGCTGATGTCAGTGGTTGACTGACAAGACAAGGGATCAAGGGGAAAAGTCCAAGGAGGTTCACTCTAAGGAGGAAGCTGTGATGAGGCTGCTCACACTGAGTCTCTTTTAAGACACACATGAAATGAAAATAATCTTAATTGCATGCCAGGAGAGCTGGGTTTAAGCTCTCATATTTCTCCATGTGCCCCACCAGACCACTATATCACCCTCCTGTGTAATCCCCATGGTGGTGTTGAGGCCTCCCATGAAGGATCATCAAAGTCAGTCATATCACTTGGGGCAGAAGCTAAGTTCTCTGCGATACCTCTGACAGTGTCCTCATATGGACATGGTCCCCAAGTGAGGGCAGGACAGCTCAGCATCTTTCCTGGCATTGAGAAGGAATATGGGTACACTAACGGAGACAGATAGCAGGCAAGTGAAGATTATTCCATAGAGAGAAAAAGACACCATCAGAAGCTTAAGAGAATGAGGTCTGGTTGCCTCCATCATGGGTGGACTACTACTTGCCAGACATGTAAGCTGAGTCAAGGTCTACCTCCAGTGAATACTGATTTTTTGTCTCTTTTTCCTTCTAGCCTTCCTTTTAATCTGTTGTCACTCACCCATCAATGGCTGGCTTTCTTTTTATTTAAGTAGAATCGCCATGCTTGAAATGTTAAATACAGCTCTACACTTCTACCTCCTGAGCCCTTGCCCCTACCCCCAAGCTGTGTCTTCCCCCAGGGAGAGTGGGAGGCCCTCAGGAGAACCTCTCCCAGTCTGTCATTTCCCATGCCAGGATGAGAAGCCTCCTTCATACATGGGATGGGCTCCCAAGATTCATTTGTAACAGTGGGGCCATGTCCACTACCCCTGAGGCCCTAGGAATTTCTGAGGCCTCCTCACTGACACTACATTCATGGAGTCTCTGGATCAATCCTGTTCATCTGGCCACTCTGGTCCTGGGGTTTAAGATCTCCCCCTTGTGAAGCTGTCTTTGTGGGTTTCATGGCTGGTCCTTGTCCATGCTCATTACACCTCCATCTCTGTTATGTTCCTGTAGGGTCAGTTAGTGTTTAGCTGTGAGTATCTGTCTCTGCTTTCATCAGTCACTGGATAGAGTTCTAGGATGGAATATAAGGTAGTCATCAGCCTCATCATCAGGCGGGGCTATGAACATAGTCTCTCTGCTATTGCCTGTTTTCAGTTGGTGTTATCCTTGTAGATCTCTGGAAATCTCTTCAATGTGTAGCTGTCTCTATCAAAAACTACCTAATGACTCCTACTATTATGGTATCTCTCATCCTGGTTTCCTCTATGATTTCCCAGATTCAACAGCTATAACTCACCCATACACATGTTTTATATATGAAACACCTCCCCTTATGCCCCTCTCTTTTCCTGATTCCCTCTTTCTCACTTCATGTTTCAGTATGCCTGGAAGAGATCTTTTCTCTTTCCACTTCTCTATGGGGTATAATGCATATCTCGAGAAATTCCTGTTTCTGGGCATCAGTGGCCCTGGGACAGGCGCAGCATCTTTGATCCATGTCTAAATCCATTATGTGGTGGTACATACCATGTTCAATGTTTTTGACTGTGTTGCCTCTGCTGCAGGATGGACTCTTTACCTCTTATCCATTTTCAATTTCAAGATACTGTGTTTTTTTCTGGTGAATAGTACTCCAATGTGAAATTTGCATTTCTCTATCAGTCTTCGGTTGTGGTGTCTAGATTTTCCAGGATCTAGCTGTACAAATAATAGCTATGAACATGAATGGAACAGGTACATCACTGTTGAATAGGGAGCATCTTGCTGTGTATACTCTGCTGTGAGGTGGATTTACTGGGTCATGGTACCAAAGAACTCTACCTTGAGGAATCTTACAGCTGATTAACACCTTCAAGAAGAAGTGACGGGATACAAGATCAACTCGAAAATCAATAAGCTATATACAGAAGATAAGGGCTGAGAAGAAATCAAAGAAACATGCCCATTTATAGTGTCACCTGCAGATAAGTCATTAGTGGCGCCATGCCAAGCAAGTGAAGAGCTGCTCATTATACAAAGAACTGATCTTAAAGAAGAAAAGAAATTAAAGAAGACAGCAGAAAATGGAAGAGTCTCACATGATCTTGGATAGGTAGGATCGAAGTATGATAAACTAACCAATCCTGCCAAAAGCAATGTACAGACTCAATGTAATCCATTGAAAATTCCAACACAATTCTTAACAGA